>NC_139644.1:35141995-35449495 GCF_964638095.1 Poromitra crassiceps | reverse complement strand
TACCTGGATGTTTACCCCTATGACAGGTGGAGCGCCAAGGTAGGTGTGTGTGTGTGTGTGTGTGTGTGTGTGTGCGCGTGTGCGTGTGCGTGCGTGTGCGTGTGTGCGTGCTGAGATGGATAACAATGCAGATGAGATCAGGCAACACGCAATCTCTGATATACGTTGTGTGTGCCAGGTAGGGGTGTCACGATACACTAATTTCACTATACGATACGATACACGATATTGGGTTCACGATAACGATACGATACGATAATTTATCAATATTTTTTTTAACAAAAGTAAATAATTTTTATGTATTTATTCATCATTTATTTAACCATGTGAGTCCCGTTGAAATCGAAACCTCTTTTCAAGGGAGCCCTGGGAAAATACTGGAAAAATAGTCTTTCATTTGAAATACACAAAATACAAAACAAATGCTGTTTTTGGAAATTGTTATTATAATAACTAGAAAACAACATGGAAGATAATGCTTCTCTTGCAATAGAATGTGTCACACTGTCACAAACTAAATGTTTGTTGCATGGTGAAAGAAAAATAAAGTATACAATCTATTTCTTAAATAACTCATGCTCAACGGTCCCTAAACTTATGTAATCTTATGTACCCCTTGAGCTGTTTTGCCATGCCAGTAGTAGTCTACCCCCTCACTCATGCGTGTTGATTCTGCTAAATTTGTTCTATTATTATTCAGGAGCAATTTCTTTTTCTTTTGTTTTTTTATGATATCATTTTTTTCTGACGATACGCATATCGTGACGTTTCGATATCGCGATATATCGTGCAACGAAATATCGTGACACCCCTAGTGCCAGGTGATTCTGGTTCATCTTCAGCTGTGTGATATACGTTGTGTGTGCAGGTGATTCCAGTCTATGAGCAGGGCTCCCAGTTCCAGCCCTCGGCTATAGAGATGGTGGACGGCCAGACGAGTCCTCCTCAGCTGCTCACTGAAGCCGACCTCATATCGCTGATGGAGAAACACGGCATAGGTACAGACACACGCACATGAAGAGGCTATATCAGGGTTGGGCAACTGACCCACACAGATTTGGGTGCTCTAACCTAACATACGCTAACCAAAAACATCCGGCGTTTAGGTTAGACCACCCAAATCTGTGTTTTTATATTACTGTACATCCCAGAACATGGCGCTAATGGGGTTAGCATTGTCCATCCACATACAGTTTAACGTTAGCATTTGAGCTATACCCAGGATGCACATTGCACATGCAACATTACTAATCTGATTAATATGACATATTTGGGTGATGTACCCCATCAAATTGCTGTAGCGGGCTGTTTTAAAGCTAGAGCAAAGTGTCTGGTGTCATCTGAATGCAAGAATTACTACATTTATATGAAAAATATAAATGTTTGTGTAATAAACTTTGATTACCAGTCCTTTTCATCAAATTAGTAGCTATAATTGGGAGTGATGGTGTTACAGTATAAAGCTACTGGTGGAAGTGCACGGTCACAATCTGGCCCTCTGGTAGCGAGGACATTTTTTTGTGGCCCTCTCTAACATCAAAGTTGCCCATCCCTGGTCTATATGAAGAGAGTCACACAACTTAATTTGGCATGACGTTGTGATCTTGATTACAAAGGTTTGTTACCCAGTAACCGATATCAAGTGATACCATGTGCTGTTCTGTGTCCCGATTTGTTGTTTAACAGTTTTAAGTGTTATATTGTTACATGTCTAATGCATGTATGTATGCATGTATGTATGTATGTATGTATGTATGTATGTATGTATGTATGTATGTATGTATGTATGTTACAGGCACAGATGCAACCCACGCTGAGCACATTGAGACCATTAAGAGCCGCATGTATGTGGGCTTGACTGCTGACCAGAGGTTCCTCCCTGGAGAACTGGGCATGGGCCTGGTGGAGGGTGTGTACAGGGCTACACTGTGTACTGGAACATACAAATTGACACAGTTACTACTCGCACTTTGTTATTCAACTCTCCTACTCCCCTTCCTCCTGTCACTCAGCCAAACATCTGACATCTTCTACTATAACTCCGCTGGGTGTGTGGGTGTGTAGGTTATAACTCCATGGGCTATGAGATGTCCAAACCCAACCTGCGCGCCGAGCTGGAGGCGGACCTCAAGCTGGTGTCGGAGGGAAGGAAGGACAAAGAGCGCGTGCTGCAGCACCACATCCTGAAATACAAGACGGTCTTCATTGAGTCTGTCAGGAAGGCCAAAAAGTGAGTTCTGCTCCACCTTATTGGGTGTTCACGCCCACGGAGCGGCCCTTTCCACGGCCGCTCCGCTCCAGACCGCTCCCCGCTCCATACATATTTCACCCGCTCCCACTCACCCCTCCGTTCCGCTCAAAAAGATCAAAAGGCCTGGGCGTTTTAATTTGCGTTTAAACGTATGGGCAATGGGCATTGCTCACTACAAATAACATGAGCTCAGCAGAGTCGGCTGCATGTTCGTTGTCACAAAAACGTTCTGTCTGTCTTCAGTCAGGGTCCATGAGTCTCTTCCTTCTCGTCTCGCAGCACCTTGGTGGGCGTGCACATGGCCACGCACCGATGCATTCTGGTTCCAACGTGTTGTGATCGAAACTGGAGCGGGACTGAGCGGGCGATCGGTGCCGCTCCAACTTTCCCCCCGCTCCACTCCAAGCTCCGCTCACATGCTCTGGTTCCTGCTGCACCTGAACGAGCAGCATCAACTCATAAATAATTAAGCGCTAACCTTTTGTGCATTGAAGCGCCTAACGCTGACCAGTGAGTTCCACCTGCCCTGTAAACACTGTTGGTTGTTGGATTTGTCAAGTCGCCGTGAGACTGGTTTGGTTGAAGTATTTTTTGTCTCTCAGGTTAGATGAAGCCCTGTCTGTGTATCTGGGCGCAGCTCAGGAGTTCACCGAGCTGGAGCAGCAGGACATGGAGATGCCCCTCCCGGTCCGGAAGTGTCCTCACTGCGGCCGGGACATGGTGCTGAAGAAGAAGAGGGAGGGGAACAGGTGAGACCAGCCAGGCAAAGCGATGGCACTTCCAACTTCACTGCTGCTTTTCTTTCTGTTTCACAATTTTCACAACACATCACTTTCAGATGAATATGGCTAATTCTCTCTTGTTCCCTCTCTCTGTCCCACTCCTTCCTTTCCTTCCCTCTGTGTCTCTGTCCCACTCCTTCCTTTCCTTCCCTCTGTGTCTCTGTCCCTCTCTCTGTCCCTCTCCTTCCTTTCCTTCCCTCTGTGTCTCTGTCCCTTTCCTTCCCTCTGTGTCTCTGTCCCTCTCTCTGTCCCACTCCTTCCTTTCCTTCCCTCTGTGTCTCTGTCCCTTTCCTTCCTTTCCTTCCCTCTGTGTCTCTGTCCCTTTCCTTCCTTTCCTTCCCTCTGTGTCTCTGTCCCACTCCTTCCTTTCCTTCCCTCTGTGTCTCTGTCCCACTCCTTCCTTTCCTTCCCTCTGTGTCTCTGTCCCACTCCTTCCTTTCCTTCCCTCTGTGTCTCTGTCCCTTTCCTTCCCTCTGTGTCTCTGTCCCTTTCCTTCCCTCTGTGTCTCTGTCCCACTCCTTCCTTTCCTTCCCTCTGTGTCTCTGTCCCACTCCTTCCTTTCCTTCCCTCTGTGTCTCTGTCCCACTCCTTCCTTTCCTTCCCTCTGTGTCTGTCCCACTCCTTCCTTTCCTTCCCTCTGTGTCTCTGTCCCTCTCCTTCCTTTCCTTCCCTCTGTGTCTCTGTCCCTTTCCTTCCCTCTGTGTCTCTGTCCCACTCCTTCCTTTCCTTCCCTCTGTGTCTCTGTCCCTTTCCTTCCCTCTGTGTCTCTGTCCCACTCCTTCCTTTCCTTCCCTCTGTGTCTCTGTCCCTCTCTCTGTCCCTCTCCTTCCTTTCCTTCCCTCTGTGTCTCTGTCGTCCACCCTCTCACAGTAAGTTCCTGTCCTGCGTGGGCTACCCGGCCTGTAAGACTGCAGTGTGGTTCCCTGACACCGTGCTGGAGGTCCACAGGGATGAGAGCGTCTGTCCCACCTGCCAGCCTCGTCCCATTCACATGTGAGTCTGAACCCAGACAGACAGCGGAGAAACACAAGCAACACTTTGCAGAAGTTTAGTGTTGTGTAGTTTGTGTAGTGTTGTGTGTTTAGGTTTGTGTAGAGCAGTGTAACAGGCAGCCAGACAGCAGCTTGTGTTGTGTAGTTTGTGTAGGGTTGTGTGTTTAGTTTTGTGTAGAGCAGTGTAACAGGCAGCAGCTTGTGTTGTGTAGTTTGTGTAGGGTTGTGTGTTTAGTTTTGTGTAGAGCAGTGTAACAGGCAGCAGCTTGTGTTGTGTAGTTTGTGTAGTGTTGTGTGTTTAGTTTTGTGTAGAGCAGTGTAACAGGCAGCAGCTTGTGTTGTGTAGTTTGTGTAGTGTTGTGTGTTTAGTTTTGTGTAGAGCAGTGTAACAGGCAGCAGCTTGTGTTGTGTAGTTTGTGTAGTGTTGTGTGTTTAGTTTTGTGTAGAGCAGTGTAACAGGCAGCAGCTTGTGTTGTGTAGTTTGTGTAGTGTTGTGTGTTTAGTTTTGTGTAGAGCAGTGTAACAGGCAGCAGCTTGTGTTGTGTAGTTTGTGTAGTGTTGTGTGTTTAGTTTTGTGTAGAGCAGTGTAACAGGCAGCAGCTTGTGTTGTGTAGTTTGTGTAGGGTTGTGTGTTTAGTTTTGTGTAGAGCAGTGTAACAGGCAGCAGCTTGTGTTGTGTAGTTTGTGTAGGGTTGTGTGTTTAGTTTTGTGTAGAGCAGTGTAACAGGCAGCAGCTTGTGTTGTGTAGTTTGTGTAGGGTTGTGTGTTTAGTTTTGTGTAGAGCAGTGTAACAGGCAGCAGCTTGTGTTGTGTAGTTTGTGTAGGGTTGTGTGTTTAGTTTTGTGTAGAGCAGTGTAACAGGCAGCAGCTTGTGTTGTGTAGTTTGTGTAGGGTTGTGTGTTTAGTTTTGTGTAGAGCAGTGTAACAGGCAGCAGCTTGTGTTGTGTAGTTTGTGTAGGGTTGTGTGTTTAGTTTTGTGTAGAGCAGTGTAACAGGCAGCAGCTTGTGTTGTGTAGTTTGTGTAGGGTTGTGTGTTTAGTTTTGTGTAGAGCAGTGTAACAGGCAGCAGCTTGTGTTGTGTAGTTTGTGTAGGGTTGTGTGTTTAGTTTTGTGTAGAGCAGTGTAACAGGCAGCAGCTTGTGTTGTGTAGTTTGTGTAGGGTTGTGTGTTTAGTTTTGTGTAGAGCAGTGTAACAGGCAGCAGCTTGTGTTGTGTAGTTTGTGTAGGGTTGTGTGTTTAGTTTTGTGTAGAGCAGTGTAACAGGCAGCAGCTTGTGTTGTGTAGTTTGTGTAGGGTTGTGTGTTTAGTTTTGTGTAGAGCAGTGTAACAGGCAGCAGCTTGTGTTGTGTAGTTTGTGTAGGGTTGTGTGTTTAGTTTTGTGTAGAGCAGTGTAACAGGCAGCAGCTTGTGTTGTGTAGTTTGTGTAGGGTTGTGTGTTTAGTTTTGTGTAGAGCAGTGTAACAGGCAGCAGCTTGTGTTGTGTAGTTTGTGTAGGGTTGTGTGTTTAGTTTTGTGTAGAGCAGTGTAACAGGCAGCAGCTTGTGTTGTGTAGTTTGTGTAGGGTTGTGTGTTTAGTTTTGTGTAGAGCAGTGTAACATGCAGCCAGACAGCAGAGAATTTCCTTTGCTTTCTGTTTATTTGCTTTCTGTGTGAGAGAGAGAGTACTACGGTGGCCAGCAGGGACAAAGTTTGAACAGAAGTTGATATAACCAGGACATTCAATTGTTATTGTCTCAAGTAGTTCCTTGTCGGTGTGGTAAGGTGACCCTCATTGGTTTGATTTTTTTTACTGGCATTTTGTTTTCAATGGTGTGTATTTCAGACCCTGTTTGTCAAGAACTAACTGAGAATGTCTGGTCTTTCATTGATAGATGGCTTGCTGTTACTATTGGGTTTTTGAATGGATTTAATTATTTGTGAATTTACCTCAGTTGTGCGCTGGCTTCCAGATGCTTTGGGTCAGAGATTCTTAGGTGGTTTTGGCCCTGAGCAGTAACTGCAAACCACTGGCTCAGATCATTGCCTTTAGTCAGAACTGACACATCAGAAGTAAACATACATATTGCATATTTAACATATGCCATTCAGTGGACACTGCTATGCATAGTTCCTGGTATCAATATGACTTCATGCATTTGTAGTATGGGTGTCCCCAGTAGGCATCACCAGGGGTTCCGCTCCACACACTGAAGAACTGCTTTGTACTCCAGCTGAAGCTCAGCAGCTTCACCAGTGTAAGAACCTGTCAAAATTCTGTAACAGTGGGCGTTAACCCCTTGAGCACGTGCCTCAGTTCAGTCCAAATATAGGGCGAGCTCGCTAGCAAGCGAGCCAAAGTGCACCACATCAACAGCTGTTACCATAGCGACCAATCTGGTGCAGAGCTCAAAGTTGAACTACTTATTCTAAAACAGTGTCAGATTTTTTTTTTTTTTTTTTTTTACCAGATTGCACACAGCAGTTTTAGCCTGTTGGATAATTTGTCCAAATCAACTTCAGATACTGCGAGCAGAAGATATTTTCAGCAGTGGTGGTGTTTCTTACTGCTGCAGCCCAGCTGGTCGCCAAGGCAACTTGCTGAATTTTCCCAACTGCCCGATGAGACTCTGCAGACGTTTGTCTTACAGACGGGCATTTTGGACAAGTAGATTCATTCAACCACTTTTTGACCTTCTATGGTCATCTGTTAAATAATGGTAGTATATTAAAAAAAAAGTTATTTTGAATGCCTATTGGTTATTAATGCCTATTTCCATTTTCCAAGGTAAATTCCTTAGTTGTTGAAAAGGTTAAAATATAGCCTAATCCAAATTTTCAGTCTAAAAAATGCTTTGGTGCTTTTTATTTAGTTTGAAGAATTTGGAAAAAGATTGATAATGGTTGAAAATGTGACAAATCAAGTTGTGTAAAAGGTCACAGAGAGAAGTGGCGGAGCGTCATCTCCAATTATGTCAGGCTGGAAGATGGCAGACACACCACAGAGGCACATGGATTTTATTTGAAATTGGAATAATTAATTGAATTGAAAATTGAAAATGAATTTGCAACCAGATTAGTACAGTGCAGCTCAGCCCAGCTCTTTTTTTTTTTAAGTTGATTTCAGTTGGATGGAACTAGCAGCATCATTGAGTTCCAACACTGTTTAACATTGGTCCCCCTGCCTGTTCCGTGCTCCTCAGGTTGAAATTGAAGTTCCGTAGGGGCAGCCTCCCTCCCATGATGCCTTTGGAGTTTGTTGGCTGCATCGGTGGATGTGACGAGACGCTGAGAGAGGTGCTGGACCTGAAATACCTCCGAGGAGGGGGCGGAGGAGGAGGAGCAGGGGGCGGAGGAGGAGGAGCAGGGGGAGGGGGAGGAGGAGCAGGGGGAGGAGGAAGAGGGGGAGGGGGCAGAGGAGCAGGCGGAGGGGGAGGAGGAGCAGGGGGAGGGGGCGGGGGAGGAGGAAGAGGGGGCAGAGGAGGGGGAGGAAGAGGGGATCCACGTCCACCGGCCCCCAGGCCCCCGAGAGCAGAGCCGCCCAGAGCCTCAAGTTCCAACCCCCGTCCTTCCCTTCCGCCTCCTCCCCCGTCTTGGGGCCCCCAGCCGCAGAGCCGGTCTCCACTAGGTGGCGGCAGTGACCCCAGCGGCGACGTCGTCGTGTGTAACTGCGGCCAGGATGCCATCGTCCTCACCGTGCGCAAGGACGGCCCCAACCAAGGCCGCCAGTTCTACAAGTGCAACAGCGGGAACTGTAACTTCTTCCTGTGGGCGGACCAGCCGAGCGAGCAGGGGCCGCCCCCGGCGCAGCAGAGGACCTCCCACCCCCCCGGGAACGCCCCGGGAGGCGACAGGTGGAGAGGAGGCGATGTGGGGGGAGCTTCGGGACAGACGATGTGCAACTGTAACGAGGGGGCAGTGATGCGCACGGTGCAGAAGGACGGGCCGAACAAAGGCCGGACGTTCCATACCTGCGGGAGACCGAGGGACCAGCAGTGTGGTTTCTTCCAGTGGGCCGATGAGAACGTGCCTCCAGAGGGTAAGACAGACACACACACACACACACATGTCAGGGTGGCAACACTTTACTCACCCGCTCAAATCTTGCTCAAAAGTTTTGATCACTTTGAAGCCTCATGTGAAAGTCTCAAAGCCGTTAATACGTTTTTGAGATATATATTTTTTTCTTTTTTTGATCAATTTTTTATTGATTTAAATGTGTCAACATAACAAAGGAGAAAAACCACAAAGATCTACAAAAACCCTATACATACACACACATACACAAACAGATTCACTCAGAAGAACATATCCCCCCTCCCTGCAGGACCCCCCCCCCCACCCACAAACCCACTATACAGCTGGCAGTATAGATGTGTCCTTCAGCATGTACAAAACTCCACCATCACAGAACCCATTTTGAACAGATCATATCGACACAGGCAGCTATTGAGATATCCTGTGGACAAACAGGCAAAAACATGACCTCCCGCGCCGAAATGAAGGCAAAAGGCAACTCATTTCTGACTCATTTCTGTAGTAAAAAAAAATGGAAAAACACATTTGCTGCATTGGTACAGCTCTTATAGTCCAAGCTGTTTATGATTCCACTCATCACATTCTAGAGCATGCACAAAATGAATTAGCCTTCACCTGACGTCCACTGATTGGTGCATGTAGTAACAATGTAAGGCAAAGACAAAAAAATCAGACTTCAAGGATTTTCCTTTTTTTATTGAAACAAAGATGGATACAAAATGGGCAGAAATAAATGACAGCCATAGCCCATAAAAAGGAATTTGCTCATCAGTAGACCGGCCCTGGTGGTTGCATGGGCAGTTTCAGTGCTGGTAAGTAACGTTAAATGAGAGCTGTGACGCACAAAACTATCACTAATGTTAACTGTCCTTGTCTGCGAAAATAAGTAATAATAATGAATGTTGATGCATAATGAATCATGTTGGACTACTATTGAAAAATAAATGCAAGTCGATTACCAATGGCATCGATTGAAGCTTCGAAGCATTTGGGTCAGCCCTACTATGAGCATTCACATAAAAGGGGCGGGCTTTGTAACAAACAACCAATCACCTTCAGCCTGGAGAAGGGACATTTGTTTGTTGCAGTGGCAAAAATGGCAATAGGATTCAGCAGGAGGGAAATATATATAGAATGATAAGCACACAACTAAAATTGCAATAAAAAATACAAAATAAAACATTGAAAACAATAGACTATAAATGCTTATGTTGTTATGACCATTTCAACTGGCAAGAACAAAGTAGGAAGTTTGAGAAGTACCAGGGCACTGCCAAGGTGGCCTTAGGGATCTCAGGGCATCACGGCCAGAGGGAGGGGCAACAGAGGCCATGGCCTCCATCTAATTCCCACCCTGGCTGTGAATTGAGAAATACTGTAAGCTGAAAGTTCACCATCACCGTAACACTTGGGAAGTTGAATTTCAAGTTCAGCATTAATAAATGTGACCTTTTTTTGTCTTAGATTTGGCTTTGTGTGTTATTGCAATTTAAAACTACATAATGTTATATTATATTGCTTGTTATATTGCTATATTCGGCTTAGCACACTGCGGACTGGAGTAGATCCTTAAATCCCTCTTTGTAGAGAATCGATTCTTGAATCGAGAATCGTCGGAATTGAGAATCGTTTCTTGATTCTTGCATCGAGAATCGTCGGAATCGAGGATCGATTGTGGAATTGTCTCGTGACCCCAGGAATCGGAATCGGATCGGATCAGATCGGATCGTGTCTTAGCCGGATCGGAGCACCCCCAGAAAGAAATGGGTTACTAACATTTACAGTACGTTTATTCTCCCAAGAAGCTCAAACTGTCATAATGAATTCATGGGTCACATATGTGAGCAATACAAAAACATGATACCATCACAGGGCCAATGTAATCTCCATCTTGTTTGTTTTCGTTGTGTTTTCATCACTTTTTGGCTTCAGCTAGTGGAGATGACAGATGTGTTCATCTGGAGACTGAGCAGACACTCTACGGTGAACTGATGACATTTTGAACACAATCGTCATGAAGGCAAAAACAAGGAAAATCAACTGAAATGTAAAGGAATCCTCCTTAAAGGCTGAAGTGTAAAGGAATCCTCCTTAAAGGCAAAGCGGAGAGCAGCTCCTCATTGATTGGGTTTTGTGTCGTCTCTCTTCTCCGAGTCTGAGTCATGCTCCCCCAGGCCCAGCTGATGATGACAATATGGCTGCAGTCTGTTGCACAAATCACTCTCGGGAATCCTGTGAAGAAATATCACCGCGCTTAATGTGAAACAATAAACTGTTGTTCATTATTGATCACTATAGTCAACTAATGTAAGATAGCTGTTTGATAGAAGCCCTCTTTAATGGTGTAGAAACGCTTACAGACATGTATCATATCTCTGATCTAATCAGTGGGTAAAGCAGAGTGGTTCTGCCAGTCCTCCAAACAGTCTCCCTTCTTACTGTGTTAATTCAATAGTATCCTCCTGTGCTGTTATCTTTATTCACTTGTTTTCATTCACATCGGGTTTTGTCATAATGGCATTTTTCCAGAGGGACTTGATCGGTGACGGGGCGTGTTTTTATATGTTCTGGTCTGATAGCCTGAACATCACCTGCTCTGGAGGTTAGCCGTACAGCCTCAGTTACCATAGCGATGGATGACACCTGAGCCGTTAAAAACGTACGCGAGAAACATGCTTCAACGTCGGCCTCGACTTTAGGTTGGAAGTTGGAACATTGCCGGTGGCAGCTAGACATACATACTCCACTACACCAATCAGCCAGATGGTGGCACTATAACAAGATAGCTCAAGATCTCTATCTATCTATTAATATATATATCTCTCCTACAAAGTGTATCCAATCACAACAAAGTTTTGCACACATGCACAGCATGTATGGACTTCCTAGATTTCGGCCCACAGGTTTGAAAATCCAAACCTTTTGGCCGTGGCGCACAAATGAAGTTAACAGCCAAGACCTGCAGATAAGCGAGTTGTGATTCCTAAGCACTTGATACTAGAGCAGAAAACATTTCACATCCAGAGATGGACCCAGAAGTGTGTCAGACCCATGGGGGCAGTCTGGCTTGGTTGCATTGAGGCCAAAAACTGCAGTTCCTCGAATGGCCGAGTGGTTAAGGCCAAGGGCGAGTCAATCCCCATTCAGCCCCATGTTAAAATGCCCAACTTTACAGCAGAAATAAATATGTTTACAGCCTGGTTCAAAAGACAGTTTTGGTCTCTAGAGCTAATTTCACCTTTCAGGACAACTGTACCTTTTGTTTAGAGTTTAGAGTTTAGAGTACCGTTTGGGGTCAAATAGACCATAAGAAAGATTGTTTTAGGGGTGATTGATAAGTCGTCTATCCAGTGATCGTGCAGCTCACCGATCACAGACCAATAGCAGGCGGCTCTGTGGGAAACGCCTCCTCGTCTCGTGCGAGCTGTGCGAGAATCAAGATGGCAGCAGCCAAAATGCCAAACTAGAGGCTTCAAAACAGTGGGTGACGTGGCACGCATTGCGTCCATCTCGTGTTACAGTGTACTCTCAGAGAGCACATGGTCACGCTCCATAGCTCCATCACAGACCAGCAGCATCACCTTTTATTTCTCCATCCTACAGAGTTGACTCAATCTCCACCTTATTTCAACTGCCTGCATCATCTTGTCACACAAGTTCATGTATCCCGCAAACTTTGACGTCCACACAGGAAGGGAGGCGTAAATCCTTAATGCCTCAAATGTTCACGCACCCAAACCTCACATCAACGTATGCTGAGGGCTTCAAAACATGTCAGTGCACTCTATACATTTACCATATGGCCAAATATCAGGCATCATTTCACCTGCAGAACTTTCACCAATTCACTGAAATGTTGTGTCTTTGAGATGTACCACTTTTTTCCACAATGATGAATCAAGCTTATATTCTCAGCATCAAATCAGGCCTGATGAATCAAGCGTATATTCTCTCTTTGCACCTGGGTAATGTAGCGGTAGATTCCCTGCCTACCAACACGAGGGTCGCAGGTTGAATTGGCCAAGTACAACTGGGGAGAAAACGGGCCAAATCTGCGAAAACCAAATGAAAGAAAGTCTCTCTTTGTCTGCATTGACTTATATCCATTGTTGCACTGTGGAGCATCATGTGACAAATGTTTATGAAACAGCGTTGTGTAAATATATTTGACTTGACTCAATAAACACACCTAATCGGACGCGCATACAGAGCAGACGAGATGCACACACACAGATGAAACATCACCTCCATGCTTATTTCATAAAGAAAAGCCGTCACGACTCGAACATTCCCACTTCAGTTATTCATCTACAAAGATGACAAACTGTACGATACCACTGCACATAAATACATCTCTACTTTTCCTTTTACACTCACCTCAGCATCACATATTGTGTTTGCCCTCTTCTGATCTCTGCAGGCTCCAGCGGCCTTGGCGGCGGGTTCGGTGGATTTAGCGGCGGCGGTGTAGACGAAGGCAGGAAGGGGAGGAAGACAACAGGAGGTCCCGCCCCCAACAAACCCCCCGCCCCGAAGAAACCGCGAACCTGCGGCATCTGCCACATGCCCGGACACACCCGAGTCACCTGTCCCCAGCGGTGACGCCTGCCGACGGTTAGAGACACGCTCTTATGGTGAAGTTCCGCTGGAGCTTGTGGAACTTTGGGGGAGGAGGGGGGTATCGTTACCTGGTTTTTTTTTATCGTTATTGACTGCGACTTCCATACCACAATAACAGCCTAAAAGTCTGCAATCGCATTTTGCAAATGTGCACTAACTCAGGTTATAAGGGCTTCGCCAGCAGGTCGAGAGCTTTAGGTGGACTTGTTCACTTGACACCAACATCCGACTGAGTCCCATTATCCTTTCTGTCAAGTTACAGGTTGTAACCTAAGCACTGCGTTGATGCTTTGAGCACAAGATGCATGCAAACATCTGGACTTTAAACAAAGTAAGCTCTCCTGGGTTAACTTCTGGACCTGTGAAGACCTGTCAGACGCTGGTGACACGAAGACGATTCCGTCCTCGAAGCCTTAAAGCATAGAACAGCATTCTAAAATGGAGCGTGTGCAGCAACAGTAATCCCTACACCAGTTGTTCTCAAAGTGGGGTCCGGGGACCCCCAGGGGTCCTTGAAGGGGTTCCAGGGGGTCCCCAGCAAAAAGGTGAATAATTTATTTTCACTATAATTCCATCCATAAGACAACAGAATATATGACTATTTTGGTCATGGGTTTCACATGCTTTCTTTAATAAAACATAAAAAGCAAAAAATCTCATCAGATGAGGGACCCTGGGACAAACTCTTATCAAATGGGGGTCCATGGTCTAATCTGTGTGAGTTTAGGGGTCCTTGGAAAAAGTTTGAGAATCACTGCCCTACACAACCTCTGCTTTGAACCCTGACGCCCTCCGATGGCCGCGGGCGGACAGAACGCTCTGGGTGCAAGATGAGATGAGCTGCACATCCAACAGCTGGTAGTGCTGATAAAAAGAAATACACATGTATTAAAAAAAAAAAATACATACTGTATGTAAGCGAATATGTTGATAATTTTCATCATCTCCACTAAGACATGGTATTTGGCTTTATCCAGTATAGCATTTTATACTTGTTGAGCTGTTTTGCTGCTGTCAGTCTGTTGCCGTTGAAGGGAACTGCAAAAATATTTTGTTAGCTTTTCTCAATTGTATATAAGAAGTTCAAATAAATGTTGACTGTTTTGTTTCCCTCGTGCAAACTTGAGGATTTCAATTTTAATATTGATAAATGATGATAATAAATCTTAATTTAACTGGGCATGGTTGATCTTCACTTTCATGGGCATAGGAGGAAGAAAAAGGTTGACCAAGTTTATTTTTCTCCTTGTTGGTTGGGTGTTTTTCGCCTGTTTTTACTTATAGAGCAATTACATAGAGAAGCCTTTCCCGCTAATACAATTTAATTAAAGTATATGGTAAAGTTAGTCCTATATAATTGTTACATTATGTCAGTGGTGAGTCATGCTTCCTATGTAAATGGGACTGCCCGGTTTTCGAAATGGCAGTGAAATAGATTAACAGCATAGTTTGAGACAATAATGCATCAAATTTTGTTTCACCCCATTAAAGGATTATTGCGGGCTATGATGGCAACTCTTAACGTTTCATGAAATATTACCAGAAGAAACGTAATACATGCAGTGATCAGAAATGTCATTTAGCCCTATAGGCAAAGTCACACAAAGTTAGTGCTGTGCTGCAGCATTTGGTTTCACAGCAGGTATTAAAGTGTTGCAGCCTGGAGGAATGGCGGAGCGGAACCGCTGCTTGATTCCCAGAAGTGCGGCCCCTGTTCCCCGGTAAAGTGCGAGCCTCTCAGGAAGACATAAAAAACGGGCTGGATTCCCGGTAAAGGCTTCCATCCGCCCTAGTGGTTTGTGTTGATATTCCAGAGAAATAGCTGTGATCTGATCCCCTTCTTACTGGCACGTTTGTGAGTCATCCGTGAGTCATAACATGTGGGTGGGAATGAACGGCGTGATCTATCTGTCCTTCCGCGTTGTTTGCTCTCCATCCTCGGCTACATTAGCCACTAGTATCTGGGCAGATAAAAGTCATGTGATTGTCGACACTCTTTTCTCAATTGTAGCGATAACCTGCCCATGTAAAAATAAATAAATATCAACCCCCTGTTCAATTTTAGGACAGCCGACACAAATACCGCATTCCCTATAGTAATTAGGAGTAGGACTAGCGTTACCATAGGAGGTAAACGCACTATTGAGTACCGCACATACATTATGCGTATAGGACCATGAACTTTAGACGACAGTGCATCGATTTGATCACTATAAACTCACTACTACTGATTACCAGACAGGCCACTATAATAATCAGATGCTATTGTAACAGTAGAATAGACCCTATAGGAATTATATGAATATGATCAACATTATTATGCACTATAAGATCACATATAAACTCACTATTGAGTGCACACGGGCGCACTAGGCCAAGCCACTATGGATTATCATTGGAAGGGATTCCTCCGGCCGCCGCTCAAAAAGTTGCAGTGGGGCATTCAGACAGTAAAAGAGAGTGGGGTCGCACGCAGTCACGGGTCAACCCTGACCTGCTTATCAACACTCCCTCTCATCATCATCATCCAGCTTTTCAACGGTCGCCGTAGAAACGGTTACCATGACACCCGGTGCCCGTAAGTGATGCAAGTGACTTGTTCCAGGTGCAGAGAACGGACCATAGTCCGTGTGCACGGATTGCATGTATTGTGTGTGTGTGCGCGCGTGTGTGTGTGTGTGTGTGTGTGTGTGTGTGTGTGTGTGTGAGAGAGAGAGAGAGAGAGTTGGTGGGCGTGGAGAGTTTTGGTGCATAAGTAAAGTGATATGTGCGAGCTTCAATGGAAGATAATAGGAATCTGGCTCACGACCCTTTTCCCACAGAGGATCATTATTTCAACCCTGGGGGCTCTTGTTGTAATAGTAGCACAAGTAAAGTTTAGTGCTACAATAAATCAATCGATTAGTTGTTGTAAACTATCACCAGCAATTCTGATAAGCGATTAATTGGTTTGAGTATATTTTATTTTTAAGGTGGAAAAAGTCAAAATTCTCTGATTCCAGCATCTTAAAATAATGTGAATATTTTCTGGTTTCTTTACTCCTCTGTGACAGTAAACTGAAAATCTATGGGTTGTGGACAAGACAAGAACATTTTTGAGGACGTCATCTTGGGCTTGGGGAAACACTGAGCTGCAACATTTTTCACAATTTTCTGACATTTTATAGACTAAACAACTAATCGATTAGGCTAATTTAGAAAATAATCAAAAGATTAATTGACAATGAAAATAATCATTAGTTGCAGCCCTAATAAAGTTATATAGCTGTGTGTGTGTGTGTGTGTGTGTGTGTGTGTGTGTGTGTGTGTGTGTGTGTGTGTGTGTGTGTGTGTGTGTGTGTGTAGGTGTGTGTAGGTGTGTGTGCACGTGTGTGTGTGTGTGTGTGTGTGTGTGTGTGTGTGTGTGTGTGTGTGTGTGTGTGTGTGTGTGTGTGTGTGTGCGCGCGTGTGCGTGCGTGCGCGCGTGCACACACTATGGATCACTGTCTGATTACAACACCAACACAGTTCTAGGGTTTGGATTGTAGTAGCCTGGGTAAACCCAGCCGCCACGTGACCTGCTCTCAGTCACTACCTTGTGACTGTAAGCAAGGTATGCCTGAGAGCAGGTCACTGGGGGCTGGGTTTACCCAGGCTAGGATTGTAGGCCTAGATGCAGACTTCTATCAAATAAATATAAAATGCCAGCATTATCAACAGTGTTGGGCAGTAAAGTAATGCATTACTGTAATTGTATTACTTTCCCAGTAACTAGCAATGTAAGGGGTTACAATTTCCAAAACAGTAATTATATTACAGTTACTAATCCAAGTAACATGTTACTGCATTACTTTATCCAGCACTGGCACAGGGCTAAAACTAATTGTGGAGATAGGTCTGGGTCTATGCGAGACTGCATTGCCAGAACACTTCATTTTTTGTCCTGGGTTATAGGCAAATAAATAAAGTCTGCAGTTTGGCTGATTGTTGACTCCTCCTGTAAGGTGAATTATTGTAAAGTGGATTCAGTTCTAAAAGGAGCTAAACAGGTATGTCACTTTTTCAGAAGGGGAGTAGCAAACAGTGGCAGCTGGTGCATTTTTGCCCAGGGGGGGGCTATACCAAAATCGTGGGGGACTCGGGAGGGATATATTCGCAAGGCCAGAAGGCATTCAAAACGTAAACATACTAGTGAAAGTAATAGTAAAGTAATGAGCAATGTAACTAATTACTTTTGATACCAAGTCATGTTATTAGGCCTACTTTTTAAAGGAGTAATCAGTAATAAGTAACTAATTACACTTCCTGAGTAACTTGCCCAACACTGATCATCAAGGAGCTTTTTCTGTGGTCAAGATACCCATTCAACCTTCTTTCAAGTCCCCCCCTCTGCAGATATGGCTTCTCGTTTAGCATGCAGCATATTGTAAAGTGAAGACTTTGCTTGTTTGGATCAGCTTGTGTGCACAGCTGGAGTGTGGGCATTCCCACCAGAAAACATGCAGAGCAACGCTTTCATTTCCAATGCAGATTGTGATCTTGCCTGCCTTTTTCAACTGTTACATAAAAATAGCCAGCAGTCTGTTTCATGCCCAGGCTGCAGTTCGGTTTAACTTTGCATGGCTGTTATATTTCACGTGAAGGAGCAGATATATCACACCAGGCTCAGGCTGCTGTCATCAGTGATAGCCTACATGGTGACTAAAAAGGTGTCTAAAATATGACCTATTTAGTGATCATTACCATGAGGTCACCAACCACGAGTATATGAACAACATCGACCATATTTTCTGGAAGAAGAAGAAATGTGTTGTGCCCTTGTCCTCATACAATTTTCACTTTCATTTTCACTTTCATTTGATACTGCCTACTGCCTGGTATGTTGTCCAATTACTAACAATTTATATCAGGGCAACACTTTACAATGAGGTAGGCTACAAAAAAAGTTACTAGGGAACTAATGAGTAACTATTATAATGGTCAGTTCTTGAGTAACTCAATCAATGTCATAGAGTAAATAATCATTAGTTAATTAAGTTAATTGAGAAACGAGTGAGGGGGTGAGGAAGTAGCTACTCTAAAATTGTCTGTAGGGCCTATTGTAAAGTGCTACCTCATTAGGATGCATCCCTAAAAATGTGCTGTTTATATCCCAAACTAAAAACATGGATAAATTATTGGCTATATATCCACAAATAAAACAGTGGGCAAACTGAGTTTGATGGTTTACTTCCACTACACATCTAACCAGTATGCTGGTAGCCTATGCTTCTTAATTTATGCCGGTTAAGTAACTGGCATGTGAAAACATCTCGGTGTTTTTCCAAAAAACTTGGTTTCACAATAACCTTCTTGTTTTGATCCCCGCCTCCTCCTCCTCCTCCCTCCCTCCCTCCCTCCCTCCGTGCTCTGTCCCCCTTCTGCACTCTGCTCTAATTTGCGTGCGCGGGCTCGCGGGTACGGGCACGCTCCTTGGGGGCTCGGCGCTACGCAATGGAAAGGGGGCGCGCCCGGGTGAAAGCACGCGCTACCCAGTGTTGATGTGTCGCAGATTTTAAAAAGTCAGAGAGGCGTGCGGAGCGTGCGGAGCGTGCGGAGCAGCAACACGCAGGAGTTTGAGAGAAGCTCCACGAGAGACACCGGGAGGGACAGAGCAGGAGCTCAACCCGGGAGAGGAGCCCCTGGAGCGGCTGAACTTTGAGACCGTCTCCCTGTTTATGTTTTATTCCAGCACTACAACAGAAGCAGCAGAGACCCAGTTGCGACCTGTTTTGAGCGCAGCAATGGAGCTGTCATCAATAGGAGACCAAGTGTTTGCAGTGGAGTCAATAACAAAGAAGAGAGTTAGAAAGGTAAGAGACATCATAACATACTTCATATAACTTACATAACTTGTTATCCGATAACTTGTTAAATATCCCCACATGTGTTTGTCCTAATCCGTTCTCACACTGTGCCGAGTGTCAGCTCGCCATCCCCCTGGCCATCTCCATGTCCAACTAAAGTAGGCTACGCAGTTTGCCTATAGTTTACGCAAAAGAGGATGATGAGCCCAATCTATTATTATCTTGAACTGCGCAAAACTTTGACATTGTTCCGCACGCTGAGGCGCATACCCGCATCCTCTCCTGAGCACGGCTGAGATGCGGCTGGTTTGGAGCCGCTCGGACGCACGCAGGTGCTCCTATTGCGCGCAGCAGCTGTGTGTTGGGGGAGCCTACGCTGCCGTAGTAAAATGTGGAGGGGGTGTGTATCCTGAAAGCGGGCATACGACCATCTGAGGGACCTACGCAGTTTATTTGTAGGTTACGCCAGCGAGGGGGGGGGGGGGGGGGACAGCTAGCGGTGGAGGACGAGCCGTATCTGGGTGAAACTGCTGCGTAATGTCACTCTCAAGTCACTGCTGCGTGATGGTGATCCATTGATTTATCATGGCATATCTGCTGCGTGATCATAGCGACCATTGATTTATAGTGGCATATGCGAACTGCTCAAACAAAAAGAATAGTAGCTACACTAGAATGAATACAGTCTCGACATGCATTTAACGCATGCGGTTTGCTAGTAGCCAAAATGCCTGCATAATATTCTATAATCGCTATGCATACTGTAAAATATATACCTGTAAACGTGCAAAAAATCCCCTGCAGCAGATCCTTTTTTAAATAAACAATTACGGCAGGATAATTATATTATTAATATATCATATTATAAAGTTAACAGATATTACAGTAAAACTATTCCAAATGGGAATATTATAAGGAAATTGAATATTCCAGTAGGGAATGTTATAAGGAATGTTCCACACTCCACAGATAGACGATACGTTTATAATAAACTCACTATAGCGCGCTGGAGACACGCTGCGAAGCCCCGCTGGAATATGATGGTGATCTCTTCATGACTGTGATAATTGTTTGGGAGTGGGTGGGAGGGGATGCTTGACTCGTGCGTTGCGCAACAGCACACGTTGTTTACATGGACGCCGTGGCCCCACCTATCTCCCTCCCTCCGCCGGTGTAATGTTCTAGAAAGTGCCCGTGCATTATTAACAACTAGCCCATATAGCAGCCATGTGCGGTCACGTCACCACAATGGGAGAGAGAGGGAGAGAGAGAGAGAGAGAGAGAGAGAGAGAGAAGCTGTTTGGAGGCCACCCAGCCCCGCTGTCATTGACGTCATCCCTCAGAAACACCATTAAAAGGAGGAAAAATGCCCATGACACCCAACCCCCCCCCCCCCCCCCCCCCACACACACACACACACACTCCACAATTTAAAGTGACAGTCATCCTTTTGCTGTTTGGCAAACTCTCATACACACACAGCTAGTGACTTGCTTCTGTATACAGAAGTCACTAGCTGTAGCAATAGCAATAGCAATAGACTGGCTATTGCTTTCGGACTCCTGCTGCATCTAAGCCTCGATCTCTCTCTCTCTCTCTCTCTCTCTCTCTCTCTCTCTCTCTCTCTCTCTCTCTCTCTCTCTCTCTCTCTCTCCTTCAGGGTAATGTGGAGTATCTACTGAAATGGCAGGGATGGCCCCAAAAGTGAGTAATCATGAGGTCATCATTCAATGACCTCATCATGCCATGGATTCCAGGATGCAATTACCATAATCTGTCTGTATTTATATCTGAGAACTGTACCATGAGGAGATAGATAGATAGATAGATAGATAGATACAGTAGATAGATAGATAGATAGATAGATAGATAGATAGATAGACAGATAGATAGATAGATAGATAGATAGATAGATCAATATATAGATATATAGATATATAGATAGATAGATAGATAGATAGATAGATAGATAGATAGATAGATAATTTGAATCTCTATCTGAATTTGTCATTGGCAGGTACAGCACTTGGGAACCAGAGGACCATATCCTGGACCCACGCCTGGTCCTGGCTTACGAAGAGAAGTGCGTAGTCATGAAAGGCTTTTGGTAGCAATGCTATTGTTTGAGTACTTTGTTGTTGTTTTTTTTCATGTTTTTTTTTTTTTATCTCCCAATCTGTTTCTGCTTCTCTCTCTCCATCACTGTCTTCATCCATCTGTTCTGCCCCCCCCCCCCCTCCCTCTCTCTCTCTCAGGGAGGAGAAGGACCGGGCCCTGGCCTACCGCAGGAAAGGTCTCAGACCCAGGAGGCTCGTGTTGCGGGTAACCACGCTTACCTCTCTATACTCTGTCTCACATGCCTGGTTATGAGGAGTTATAGGCTTCCACTTCCTGGCTGTTTAGCGGGGAAGTGGCAGAACCGACCTGGAAAGGGCAGCTACCCCTCTCTCCAGGTGTTGTCATTGGCTCCCTCTCTCCAGGTGTTGTCATTGGCTCCCTCTCTCCAGAGCCGTTTTCCCACATGCGTACCGGAAAATTACCTGTAAGTCAATATCGGACATTTCCCTGAATTTCCCTTCACACCTTCACGCTCGCATATGGGAATCTAGCAGCAAAATTGCCTGTATGTTGGGGGGCGGGGGGAGCTTATTTTGGGGGTCGGCAAAACTCGAAATAAGTTCGCTTGTCACACAATAAATCACACTCGTTTGACTTAAGAGCAGCGTCAAGCCGCCAGCGTAATAAACACAGCCGATTTCCCCCCTCCCCTCTCTGCTCGAGAGAGGCCAGTCCTTCACTCAGTCCTCCGCACTTCGCAGCAGCCACACAGGACAGACACAGCGAGAATGGCAGAGGCTTGAGCTGCCCAACGCTTGTATGTATGTAGAGAAAGCAAATGCACGAAGCGAAATGTGGAAGTAGTTTGCTTTGATGTGCGCGAATGATTAGATGATGCACTTTAAAGAAGTTGGGATCCGTGTCTGAGAGAAATAGTTGCTGGTTCGATGTTTATCCGTTCACCTGCGTCACGTTGAAGCACTTTTTACAGACTGGCTTCGTTTGATGTGTCCGGGCTTGCCTTCGCCTTCGGAAATCAGCACGCCCACACATGAAGCTGACATAGGCTACCGCTCTTATTATCACAAGATCATTTCGCCAGTTTGCTTTAATGTGCGCGAATGATTAGATTATGCCCGCTGGAACATTAAGCAACTGTGTAGGCTACACCTTGCCCATGAGAGAAGGACCAGTGTCGCGGAAAATGACTGGACCCGTTTTCTCACTTGTGTCCCCTTAAGAGCATACCGCTCTTCTTACTGGCTCGAAACTGGTGAAATGTCCGCGACGACGGGGTCGCGCTTATACCGGAAAACAACTTTCCCACATGCAGGCATTAGACCACGTTCCGGTCATTTAGCGGTACAAAGCGCATGTGGGAAAACGGCTCAGGTGTTGTCATTGGCCCCCTCTCTCCAGGTGTTGTCATTAGTTCCCTCTCTCCAGGTGTTGTCATTGGCCCCCTCTCTCCAGGTGTTGTCATTAGTTCCCTCTCTCCAGGTGCTGTCATTGGCCCCCTCTCTCCAGGTGTTGTCATTGGCCCCCTCTCTCCAGGTGTTGTCATTGGTTCCCTCTCTCCAGGTGTTGTCATTAGTTCCCTCTCTCCAGGTGTTGTCATTGGCCCCCTCTCTCCAGGTGTTGTCATTGGTTCCCTCTCTCCAGGTGTTGTCATTAGTTCCCTCTCTCCAGGTGTTGTCATTGGTTCCCTCTCTCCAGGTGTTGTCATTAGTTCCCTCTCTCCAGGTGTTGTCATTGGTTCCCTCTCTCCAGGTGTTGTCATTGGTTCCCTCTCTCCAGGTGTTGTCATTAGTTCCCTCTCTCCAGGTGTTGTCATTGGCCCCCTCTCTCCAGGTGTTGTCATTGGTTCCCTCTCTCCAGGTGTTGTCATTAGTTCCCTCTCTCCAGGTGTTGTCATTGGTTCCCTCTCTCCAGGTGTTGTCATTGGTTCCCTCTCTCCAGGTGTTGTCATTAGTTCCCTCTCTCCAGGTGTTGTCATTAGTTCCCTCTCTCCAGGTGTTGTCATTGGTTCCCTCTCTCCAGGTGTTGTCATTGGCCCCCTCTCTCCAGGTGTTGTCATTAGTTCCCTCTCTCCAGGTGTTGTCATTAGTTCCCTCTCTCCAGGTGTTGTCATTAGTTCCCTCTCTCCAGGTGTTGTCATTAGTTCCCTCTCTCCAGGTGTTGTCATTGGTTCCCTCTCTCCAGGTGTTGTCATTAGTTCCCTCTCTCCAGGTGTTGTCATTAGTTCCCTCTCTCCAGGTGTTGTCATTAGTTCCCTCTCTCCAGGTGTTGTCATTAGTTCCCTCTCTCCAGGTGTTGTCATTAGTTCCCTCTCTCCAGGTGTTGTCATTAGTTCCCTCTCTCCGGGTGTTGTCATTGGTTCCCTCTCTCCAGGTGTTGTCATTAGTTCCCTCTCTCCAGGTGTTGTCATTGGTTCCCTCTCTCCAGGTGTTGTCATTAGTTCCCTCTCTCCGGGTGTTGTCATTGGCCCCCTCTCTCCAGGTGTTGTCATTGGCCCCCTCTCTCCAGGTGTTGTCATTGGTTCCCTCTCTCCAGGTGTTGTCATTGGCTCCCTCTCTCCGGGTGTTGTCATTGGCCCCCTCTCTCCAGGTGTTGTCATTGGCTCCCTCTCTCCGGGTGTTGTCATTGGCTGTCATTGATTACTAGCCTAGCTGTCACATAGCAGCAACTCTAAATAACTGAGGTATTTTAGAGGGATGTTGATGCCAGGGTTCCCACGGGTCCTTGAAATCCTTGAAAGTTTGAGCGGGGGGGGGGGGGGGGGGGGGGGGGTGGTTGGTAGCCTCTGTCTGTCTCATGACAGTGGTGTTGTTGCTGCTAGTGATTCCCAGAATTAAAGAGGGGGGGGGGGTCCACCCTAAAACACTTTTTAAGCGGTGCAGCAGCTTCTATAAGTGACATGTAAGCCCATTCGTTCTAGCCGAGAGGTCAGCATGAGATTTAGCCTAGGCCCCTCCCCCATAGGCCCCTCCCCCCACCTCTACAAGGAAGCACAGTGGAGACAGAAAGCGGCACAGCTCTGTGAAACCCACACATGTGCACGTGCACACACACACACACACACACACACACACACACACACACACACACACACACACACACACACACACAGTGCCAGGGAGAGCGGGAGAAGTACAGGATTCGACCTGAGGATAACTTGCCACATATTCATCCATCTAAAACATCTGCAGGTTTTGATGTCAGTTGTTCAGAATCAAAGAGCTTCTTTCTAGACTCACCATTGTCATCATACATCATCATCATCATATCATACATCATCATCATCATCATCATACATCAGACCAGTTTCTGACAGTAGCCTCAATGCAGCCCCAACAAGACATGTTGAGGAAGTGGCAAGATTTTATCTTGCTGTTACCACGCTATCACTTATCCACTCACACGCACTGAATGCAACAAGTGCACACTTGCTCTTTGGGGGGGTGCCGAAAGGCATTCTGGGAAATGTAGGAACTCACTAACTGGAGCAGTAGCAGACGAGGAAGCTTGACGGAAAGGGATTACGCCCAAAAAGGTTGCTTTATGTTGTTAAGTCTCGCCCGCAAAATCTAACACAGTAACACAGCGTGTCAAATGTAGTGTAGAGGCGGGTACAGGCTGCCTATCTGCTCCCAGATGCTTTTGTCTGTTTATGCTAATTATGCTAATATCTCAAAATGAACGCCGTAATGATTGATTCATGTTCAAATGCTACTTGTAGCACTTCAACGTGATATTGACCTAGTCTTTCTTTCTGTGTCTCTGACTCTCTCTCTCTCTCTCTCTCTCTCTCTGTCACACACACACACACACCTCTGCCCCTAGAACATCTTAACATCCATGGACCTCCGCAGCGCGCACAAGGTGACGGACAAGGCCCCGCCCCGGCTGCGCCTCTCCCTCACGCGCTCCATGAGCACAGACGTGGACCAGGGCGAGCGGCGCAGCGTGTTCCGGCGCTTGGCCCGGCGGAAGAGCAAGCAGAGGCCATCCAAGCGGGGGCGTCCAGATGGGACGTCCCACAAACCCAGGCTGCACAGGAAGGCAGAGCGGGACGTGCAACCCATGGAGGAGGACTGGGCTGGCACCACCGAAGAAGAGGAGAAGCAGGAGTCCGAATGCACCATCGAGGACAGACGCGAAGACAGCCTATATGGTCAGTCGGTCACATCTGAAGTACATGTAGTTGTACATAATGTTGTAATCAGAAATGCATTGTTAGGGATGATGGAACCCTATTGTATTTTTTTTTAGGATTATTCTTCCGTTTCTTCTTCTGCCACAAACGTATCTGGATCTCAGAAACCTTAAAGGAACACTCTGTCAATTTTCAACCAGCTTTGTATCATTAGAACAACAGTAGTATATCAGAAAGCTGTAAACAGTTTTGATTCATTTAGTTTGACAGTTATTGAGAGTTGATTTGAGTAAAGTTGTGGACCTGTGATCTCATTCATGCACAAATGACAACTACTGTTGTTCTAATGATACAAAGCTGGTTGAAAATCGGCAGAGTGCCCCTTTAAGACAAAAAAACGACCAAACTTGGCCTATAGGTCCAAAGTCTCGGTTGCTACTCAGTTTACGAAATCCACGTCAATTGGCCTCATGGTGGCGCTATAGCAGTGATACTCTAGCCGAGCCGCATAAACATTGTCAGCAGAATTCATCAGCATTTCATTCTCATTCTCAAGTCACATCAGTCTATTATGTCCAAACCCCTCACCCATCTGAACAACCGATCACAATTTATCTCAGGTCTCGAGCTTTGTCGGTGCCCAAGACAAGTGCAAGGGAAAGCTAGCTTATAGTGTTGGAGTCGAGACCACCTAACCCGAGACAGAGACAAGACCAAGACCGAGGGGGGGGGCGAGACCGAGACCAAGACCAGACAAATGCGAGACCATTTTCAAGACCATTTACACACGACCATCTAACCTTACACCATTGCTCTGCAATGAAATAAATCATTATTTAGGAATTATAGTAAAATATAAATGGCTGTATGCTACAATATATACTCCTTATATAATACACCTTCAGAAAGGCTCAACACAGTGGGCAGAATCAAGTGTAAAAACACCTTACTGCTGCTAAATTATGACCCCCTTTGTGGTTTGTATCAGCAAATCATATGAGTGACGATTTGGACGACATCTCTCCAGCCACCTCGGTGACCTGTGTTGTCTTCCTTTGTGCATGAACGTGAGGGGCGTGGCTACAGCGTTAGAAGCTTTCAACCTGCAAGGTTATTGGTTGCGATTGAAGGAGGGATTTTAAGTAATGATGTCACTCCAGTTGTGGTCTCAGCTGGTCTTGAAATAAAATCCCGAGTCCGGCTTGCCCGAGACCGAGACAAGACCGAGACCGATGGAGGGCGAGTCCATCAAAATGTGGTCTCGAGACCAAGACCGGTCTTGAGTACTCAAACTCTACTAGCTCAGCATGAAACTAAAATGGCTAAAGAATGTAAGAAACGCCAATATGAAGACGAATATCGAACATTTAAAGAGGACTGGGAGGTTTTTCGTTGTGTCCATGGGTTCGGCAAAATGCATCTGTCTGCTTTGTGATAACGTTATTTGACAATTCAAAAGGTCCAATTTGCAGCGCCATCACGAAACAAAACACCGTCATTAACAGCACCGACTTTTCGAAAAGGTGGAAATTTAACTTTAGGCTGAAGAGCTGGCAAGACTCAAACAGAACCAAACTGGTGTCAGGGAGCAAAGGGAAGTTTTTGGTTTGCGTGAGTATCACTGTGCTATAGCAAACAGCTTTGCCATTTGGCCTATAACTTCTTTTCTGCCATCTAGAATGATGTCCAAAACTCTTTTTTGTGTGACCCCTCTGAGTGACCCCTCTGAGTGACCTCTGTGTGACCCCTCTGAGGCCGTTTCTCCAATTCACATGAAATGTGTGTGTGCAGAATCTTGGGACCGCGCTCTTAGACCCTCCGCACCGTGAACACCGGACACTCCGCAGTAACCATAAATGAGCTTTAAGACAGGTTGAGCAGTGTGGCTTGAAAACAACCACACGTGGCATTTTCAGCTCTGCCAATAGTGAGTGGGTGCTACATCAAATCGCCATACCTTAATTAGTAAACAGCCCAAAAATGAGAATAATGTATCTTGGTAACTGAGTGCACAGTAGAGAAATGTGCAGCTGCAAATAGTCTGACACATAAATAATAATAATTTGATCAGTCTTCATCAAACTAAATAGAAACAATGTCTGGACTGTCAACATGATAAAGCCATGTGTAAATTGATTAATGTGGCGCCGCTAGTACAGTTATAATATTCTTTCTAAGGCTTTCACTATGGTAATGGTTAATGCATACGTCTGATTGTGGGTGCAAATCTATAGAGCTCAACAGTCACGTGACATTTTTGCCCCAGAAGTGAGTTCCCCATTCAGAGTTTTAAGGCGGAATCTAATTTTCGATCCCCCCTCCCACTTGTTATTTATTTTTTATTTTTGCGCCAAACCGAACGTTTTATGGTCCCTTACGATTCAGTAGGTCACGGGTGGGATTGGTTCCAGCCTTAAAACTCGTTATATGAGGTTTTTCCGAAATGTCTACGGAGAAAATGAATGGGGAACTCACTTCTGGGGCAGGAAACGCCACGAAAAGTCACATGACTGTTCTGCTCTATTGGGAAACAGAAGTTTGTGGTAACTAAACATAATGTCTCAGGTTTCTCATTTTTGGACAAATGACCATATTGTGGTTGAACCCCTCAATTGCCGCTTGCGGCGATATTTATTATTCATATTGGGGAGTGTATGCTACCAAAAGTGCTGCCCTCCAGAACTTACTGTCACAATGTAAATTATCCTCTCTCTCTCTCTCTCTCTCTCTCTCTCTCTCTCTCAGGCCTGTCAGAGTGCAGCTCCCCTCCTGTCTTGGAGCGAGAGGATTTGGAGCCGGACGAGAAGATGCAGGAGAAGATGGATGAGATGATTGTCGAGAAGATTGATGAGAAGATGGACGAGAAGATGCAGCAGAAGATGGATGAGAAGCTGCAGGAGAAGTTGGAGGACAAAATGGAGGAGATGGAGGAGAAGATGGAGAAGTCAGAGGACAAAATGGAGGAGATGGAGGAGAAGTCGGAGGAGAAGTCAGAGGACAAAATGGAGGAGAAGATGCAGGAGAAGTTGGAGGACAAAATGGAGGAGATGGAGGAGAAGTCGGAGGAGAAGTCAGAGGACAAAATGGAGGAGAAGATGCAGGAGAAGTTGGATGAGATGATTGTGGAGAAGATTGATGAGAAGATGGACGAGAAGATGCAGCAGAAGATGGATGAGAAGATGCAGGAGAAGTCGGAGGAGAACTCAGAGGACAAAATGGAGGAGAAGTTGCAAGAGAAGTCGGAGGAGAAGTCAGAGGACAAAATGGAGGAGAAGATGCAGGAGAAGTCAGAGGACAAAATGGAGGAGGAGATGGAGGAGAAGACGGGCGGCAGACTGACAGCGGCAGGCGGGCCAGCCGTCGTGACTGACCGAGAGACTTCTGAAATGAGACAGAACCAAACGCCTCCGCCTGACCAATCAGAGGACAGGGCTTCCCTGAAAGACATTCTTATCACAGGCAGCAACGGGTTTGATTCGGGCAGCAATACGTGCAATGCGGAGCTAGGGATAGGCGGTTTGAACCCCAGGTTAGAGAGCAGGAGGAATAACATCACCTCAGTGATAGTGAGCATCCAGGGGACCAGCAAGATGGTAGGCGACGGCTTCGCGGCGGCAAGGGAGGGGGCGGCGAGAGGCGACAATCGGTGCGTTACCACGTCAGCAGAGACTCCAGGGAAGGTGATTGTGACAGACGTGACTATCAACTCTCTGACGGTGACTTTTAAAGAAGCCATGGTGGCTGAAGGCTTCTTTAAGGGCTTTTGAATGAGAGAGAGAGAGAGATAAAGGAACAGTTCACCCAAAACTGAAAATTCTATCATCTCCTCCCCCTCATGCCAGTTGAAACACAGGAGAAGTTAGCTCCTCCCCCTCATGCCAGTTGAAACACAGGTGAAGTTAGCTCCTCCCCTGATGCCAGTTGAAAACACAGGTGAAGTTTGTCCCTATATATGTCCAGCACAACTGGAGAGAAAACCAGTCACTATTGAGTGCAGTGCAGTACAACTGAAGTCAGTGGTGATTGGTTTTCTCTGGCATGAGGGTAGATGATGAGAGAAAGTTCTTTTTTGGGTGAACTGTTCCTTAATAGGGGGAGATGAGAGAAAGAGATACCCATAATTAGACTTGCCACTCATTTTGTACATGTAAATAGCCGTATATGTAACTGTAAGATAATTCCACGTGTTTACAAAGCTACGCTCATTTCCTACTGAGTTCAGTGAAGACATTTGCCTTTGAAAAAGTGAGTGGTAATTTTATCATTGTGGCTCATTTTCTAGGACGGGTGAGAGAGGGAGTGGCAGTTACCCAAAAGCCTGCTAAAATCACATTTGCCCCATTGTAATCCAGCGGACAATATTGATGTCAGTGGTAAGAGAGAGAGAGAGAGAGAGAGAGTGAGAACGTTGAGTCTGAAGTGTCGTAAAGCCCACATTACTTCCATGCAGCTATACTTTTCCAGCCATCCTCTGTGCTTTCCAGGAAAGAAACAAACGTGTTCTTCTCACACTCACACAAATTCCGTTACCGGGGGCTCGTTTCAGTCGCTCCTCTTTTCTTACGAACACGGTTTTTTTGTAAAGATCAGCCTGGTTTCCAGCCTTCACACAGTGCTTAGCGCGTGGCCCGTGGAGTCTGTGTGGCACACACACACACACACGCACAAGCCGCTGGCCTGCGTTTGTACCGGAGAGCTCTATTTCCGTCACAAAAGAGACGACACAAAGGAGATAATGAATGCTCCGCCGCGCCAGCAGAACTTCTCTGTTTCAAGGAGAGACGCGGACGCATAAAAAAGTACGCTGTTGTGTTTGCTGTCTGTCCTTTTACTTTTCAAGTATGAAATGCTACCCGGGTTCTATTTTTGTATTACCAATTGATAGTCCAGTCTTCTCGCTAGCCTTTGTGCATTTTCAAAAGAGGAGCTATCAGTTTACATCACCACCACTATAATGCTGTGTAGGGCAATGTACAGATGGAAGCAGAGCGTACATTAGGTCAAACAGTAGTGAGCTTTTATTTATTGCATGTCACATGTATAAGCTAAATTAACTTATGTCACGGTCACGTGTCCGAATGAGTCTTTCTCTGACCAAGATGAATTGTCAAACGTGTCTTCTTCTCTAAAATGGGCTTTTTATTTTGACTGCATTTACAATAAATATGTACTAAAATCGCTGCCTCCTGGGACATATTTCTACATGTCATTAACATGTGAGATTCATGCGGACGAGATTAGTTCCTATCTCAGGTAGAGGGTTTGAGACAAAGTGTAGAAATAATTTTCCTCTTGTAGTCGGATGAAGCAATGGAAGTGTCTTTTGTATTATCATCTATAGCCTTTCAGTACTTTATGAATGATATAATATCATGAAGAGTGTTTTATAACCATATATCCACCATAGCCCCATAGCGCATCATAACTTGCCTTGATACTGAACATATGCATCGCCACTAGAGGGCGCGGTGCACTCAACAAAGACAAATCACTGCGACTGTCTCTCCACCTATCAAGTGCAAGTTAATAGGGGCTATGATTCACATGCTCTGCATATCTATTAAATTACACAGCAAAGTGGCACAACAGGGTCACACTATCTAGAAATGTTTAGACATGAAACAGCGAATGAGGCGTTCAAGTGCAATTTGTTAAAAACCTGTTATTCAACAAGAGCCATACGAGTGAAAGAGAGGAATGACATCTTACTTGACAATTAGTAAAGTGCCAGTACCTCAAAATTGTACTACAAAAAAAATGTATTTAGTTACTTTCACTTCTGCTCATGGGCAGAGAGGGTGGAGGCTTTGCCATAGTGGTCACATCGATCCAGGCCAGTTAGATCAGGACATCCAGGGATGTGACAGCAGGAATGGGCATGAGGAGTGATTGTTAGCTTTAGGCATGCAGAGTGATGATTGGTTGGGTTTAGGTATGATGAGTGATGATTGGTTAGATTTAGGTATGAGGAGTGATGATTGGTTAGAATGGAATTGGAATATCAGGGTAAAAAAAAGTCCACAATGGAAATAAGCCTTTTGATTGATTGATTTTATTCATGCATATAGAGACAATAAAAGATCCATGGGATAGCATGTAAAAGTGTAAACACTTATTTTAACATGGTCCCTGATGTTTTATTGTGTTCTCAACCTTGATGATTTTTTTTAAATGTATGTATTCCTGCTGGGCAGTTGTATACATATCTTTTTTTTATCAACTATCAAATTAATTAAATCAAGAATGGCTGGTTATTAACTTTACACATTTGTTTATTTAAAAATAAAAAAGATACTAAAATGCTTGAGGGGGCTTAACTGGGGCTTGGCAGATTTGTGAGGGGGCTATAGCCCCTCCTTGCCCCGGTGTAGTGCCGTCCCTGCCTGGCTTTCCTGTGGGTGAGAGACATAGACAGATAGTGACAGAGAGAGAGAAAACAGAGAAACAGAGAGTTGGCCCAAGATCACACTGTAAAAAGTTTGACCTGTCTGGTTTAACTTTTTACAGCGGGCTCTTCACCAAACCCTCTGTTTTCACTCTCTCTCCATCACTCTGTCTACAGCAGGGGTATCCCAACCTTTTTTGGCTCGTGACCCTATTTTGACGTTGCAAAAATCAAAATCTAGGGACCCGCAACATTCAAATTCCGGTACACCATCGATAATGTCATCAGTGACATCGTCAGTGATGTCAGTAGCTTCTTTTTCTCTTTTCTGACTTTAATCTGAGAATTCTGACTTTAATCTCAAAACTCTGACTTTATTCTCAGAATCCTGATTTAAAGTTATAATCGCAAAGATTTTCATGTAAATAAAATAATAATAATTAAGAGTCACTCACAATGTTGATTGAGGCTATGGTCCATTGATGGAAGCCTTTGCAGTATATAGTGACAACACTGTTTGGATGTCACCTGCAATTACCACTCATCACCATAGGTGTCACCCAAGAGAACAAAGCTGAAATCTTAGAGATTATCACTTTAAACTCAGAACAAAAAAATCGTAAGTGACCCTAATCATCTTCGGTAGTACTAAATTGGGTCTGGTGTAAAATATATATATATATACTGTATATATATATATATATATATATATATATATATATATATATACAGGGGGCAACAGGGGGCTTGGACAAGATGGGAGAACGCGATTGAGAGGAAAGTGACCTGGATGGAGCTCTGGAAAGCCGAACCTCATCGCATCAAATTCCTCATCCAGGCAGTGTATGACGTGCTTCCAAGCCCGTCAAACCTGCACACATGGGGGCATAGCAGAGACACCAGCATGCCCATTGTGCTCCAAGCGAGGAACCCTAGAGCACATCCTCAGCTGCTGCACGAGGGCACTTGGAGATGGACGGTACCGGTGGAGGCATGACCAAGTCCTGAAGACCATCGCTGAAGCTATCAGCACTGGACTTGTGTGGGCAAAGCAGTTCCGTCCCTCCAAGAAAACCATCGCCTTTGTCAGAGCTGGGGAGCAGGCAACCCCTGCCAGAAGAACATCTGCAGGCATCCTGACCTCTGCCAGAGACTGGCAGTTGTTGGTGGACCTTGAACAGCAGCTGAAGTTCCCCAGCCACATTGTAGTCACCACCCTGCGACCAGACATCGTCCTTGTGTCTGAGTCCACCAAACAAGCCGTGCTGCTGGAATTGACAGTCCCGTGGGAAGACCGCCTGGAAGAAGCCTTTGAGAGGAAGCTCTCCAAGTATGCGGGACTGGTCAGCGACTGTCAGCAAGCTGGATGGAGGGCGAGGTGCCTCCCAGTGGAAGTGGGCTGCAGAGGCTTCGCAGCCCGCTCTTTGGCCAGAGCCTTCAGTAGTTTAGGGATCGAGGGAGAGAGAAAGAGGAGAGCCATCCGCAGTACCACCGAAGCGGCAGAGAGGGCCTCAAGATGGCTGTGGCTCAAGAGAGGAGAACCTTGGAGTTATGGTAGCTAGCTAGCCATCTGGACACGAGCCGGGGTTTACCCCTGGCTGGGTCACCTGGAGGAGGGTGTATAATGTTGAAAGACCCGAAACACCCGTTGATCCCAGGAACATTACTGATGACGTGTCCAGAGGCATCAGCAGATGTATGTACACAGCAATCACCCTGAGAAATCAGTGACAGCCAGGAAAGACTGGATGACAACCACGAAGAGTGTGGTGACTACTGGAGAGTCAGTGACAGCTCGGAGAGACGGCAACCGGGGCAGAGTGGGCCGGCAACCCAATCTGTGTCCTCTGAGAGGAGGAACCCAACCAAGCTACGATGAACCTAAAGGATAAATACCCCCAGGGGTGCCCGAGAGGGGGGGAGGATGAGCACCCCATTCGGACGGACACAACGGTAACAGACCCAAGCAACGGACAAACGACTATGAGCAAGCAGTGTACATGTACATGTGGAAAAGTCTGCAAGAACAACCGCGGCTTGAAGATCCACCAAGGGAAGATGAAGTGTTCGGTGGGAGCAGAAGCAACACAACGCACAGGTGTTCAACCTGGTGAGACGCAGGAGGGGCCAGGCCCGGAGTCACCCCATAGTGCCCGGAACCTCCAAGTGCTGCCGACTAATCCCCCGAGCATCAAGTCGGACAGAAGGCGGATCAAATGGCCTGCAGCTAACATGACTTCACTGTGGAAGCAGTTCGACGACAATGTCGACCAAATTCTAGAGGCAATGGCGAAGGGAGAGGCCGACCGAAAACTTCAAGCCATGACGACCATCATTGTCAGCATCGCAGCTGAACGGTTCGGCGAGGAGGAGAAGAAAAGCTCCGGAACATCTTACGCTAAGAACCAGAGAGCTGTGAGGATCCACAACATCAGGCAGGAGATGAAAGCACTGAAGTCCCAGCACAAGGTGACAGGAGAAGAGGAACGCATTGGCCTGGCCCAGTTAATGTGCATCCTACGGAAGAAGATCAGGGTTCTCCGCCGGGCAGAGTGGCATCGGAGGCGGCGATGCGAGAGGGCACGTAAGAGAGCGGCCTTTATCGCCAACCCCTTCAAGTTCACTAAAGACTTGCTGGGGCAGAAGCGCAGTGGGAAACTTGCCTCCACGCAGGAAGACATAGACCATCACCTTTCGCTGATGTACAGCGACCCAGAAAGAGAGCAGGAGTTGGGAGAGTGTAACATCCTCATAGACCCCCCTGAACCGGAAGTGCAGTTCGACATGTCAGAGCTGCAGCTAAAGGAATTCAGAGAGGTGGTCCGCAAGGCAAGGGCTAGCTCTGCTCCAGGACCAAGTGGCACTTCATACAAAGTGTACAAGAACTGTCCTAAACTCCTACGGCGTCTGGGGAAAATCCTGCGAGTCTTCTGGAGAAAGGGGAAGATCCCAGAACAATGGCGAGTGGCTGAAGGGGTGTGGATCCCGAAGGAGGAAAACTCCACCCAGCTAGACCAGTTCCGCATCATCTCCTTGCTGTGCATTGAGGCAAAGATCTTCTTCAGTGCCATCTCCAAGCGGCTGTGCACCTACCTGATGAAGAACACCTACATCGACACATCAGTCCAGAAGGGCGGCATCTCAGGAATGCCGGGCTGTGTGGAGCACACCGGTGTGGTGACACAGCTAATTCGCGAGGCCAGAGAGAACAAAGGCAACCTGTCAGTGTTATGGCTAGATCTGGCAAACGCATTCGGCTCCATTCCACACAAGCTCGGTCAGCTCACTCTGACAAAACATCATGTCCCCAGCAGGTGCAGAGACCTTATCGCTGATTACTACAACAATTTCAGGATGAGGGTCTCAGGAGCAACTACATCAAGTTGGCACAAGGTGGAGATCGGCATTATCACAGGGTGCACTATCTCCGTGCCACTGTTCGCCCTAGCCATGAACATGCTCACCAAGTCTGCTGAGCCAGAGTGCAGAGGGCCCCGAACGAAGTCCGGTCAACGGCAACCACCCATCAGGGCATTCATGGGTGACCTCACAGTCACGACAGAATCAGTCCCAGGCTGCCGGTGGATCCTTAAGGGACTGGAAAAGCTGGTGGAGTGGGCCCAGATGCGTTTCAAACCTGCCAAATCAAGATCCATGGTGCTGAGGAAAGGAAAGGTGGAGGACAAGTTCCGGTTTAACATCGCAGGCACAGCCATCCCAACCATCACAGAGAAGCCAGTCAAGAGCTTGGGCAAGGTGTTTGACAGCTCTCTGAGAGACACAACATCCATCCAGTCAACCTGCACTGAGTTGGATGGCTGGCTGAAATCTGTGGACAAGTCCGGCCTACCTGGAAAGTTCAAAGCCTGGGTCTACCAGCACGGCATTCTTCCCAGGATCCTGTGGCCCCTCCTCGTCTACGCCGTCCCAATTTCTACAGTTGAGACTTTAGAGAGGAAGGTGAGCAACCACCTCCGGAGATGGCTTGGGTTACCAAGGAGCCTGAGCAGCATCGCTCTCTATGGGCGCAGCAACAAACTGCAGCTGCCCTTCAAATCCTTGGAGGAGGAATTCAAGGTAACAAGAGCTAGAGAAGTGGTGCAGTACAGAGACTCAAGTGACCCGAAGGTGGCCAACGCTGGAATCCAAGTGAGGACTGGCAGGAAGTGGAGGGCGGAGGACGCAGTTCAAGAGGCAGAGGCAAGGCTGCGGCACAGGTGCCTAGTGGAAGTGGTTCACGAGGCCGAGCTGGGCTAGGATCCTTCCCAACTCCCCAATTGAACACCACGGGGACGGAGAGGCGACGTCTTGTGCAGGAGGAGGTGAGAGCAGCAGTGGAGGAGTCAAGATCCTGCAAGGCAGTGGGAATGAGGCAACAGGGGGCTTGGACAAGATGGGAGAACGCGATTGAGAGGAAAGTGACCTGGACGGAGCTCTGGAAAGCCGAACCTCATCGCATCAAATTCCTCATCCAGGCAGTGTATGACGTGCTTCCAAGCCCGTCAAACCTGCACACATGGGGCATAGCAGAGACACCAGCATGCCCATTGTGCTCCAAGCGAGGAACCCTAGAGCACATCCTCAGCTGCTGCACGAGGGCACTTGGAGATGGACGGTACCGGTGGAGGCATGACCAAGTCCTGAAGACCATCGCTGAAGCTATCAGCACTGGACTTGTGTGGGCAAAGCAGTTCCGTTCCTCCAAGAAAACCATCGCCTTTGTCAGAGCTGGGGAGCAGGCAACCCCTGCCAGAAGAACATCTGCAGGCATCCTGACCTCTGCCAGAGACTGGCAGTTGTTGGTGGACCTTGAACAGCAGCTGAAGTTCCCCAGCCACATTGTAGTCACCACCCTGCGACCAGACATCGTCCTTGTGTCTGAGTCCACCAAACAAGCCGTGCTGCTGGAATTGACAGTCCCGTGGGAAGACCGCCTGGAAGAAGCCTTTGAGAGGAAGCTCTCCAAGTATGCGGGACTGGTCAGCGACTGTCAGCAAGCTGGATGGAGGGCGAGGTGCCTCCCAGTGGAAGTGGGCTGCAGAGGCTTCGCAGCCCGCTCTTTGGCCAGAGCCTTCAGTAGTTTAGGGATCGAGGGAGAGAGAAAGAGGAGAGCCATCCGCAGTACCACCGAAGCGGCAGAGAGGGCCTCAAGATGGCTGTGGCTCAAGAGAGGAGAACCTTGGAGTTATGGTAGCTAGCTAGCCATCTGGACACGAGCCGGGGTTTACCCCCGGCTGGGTCACCTGGAGGAGGGTGTATAATGTTGAAAGACCCGAAACACCCGTTGATCCCAGGAACATTACTGATGACGTGTCCAGAGGCATCAGCAGATGTATGTACACAGCAATATATATATATATAATAATAATATAATATAATAATATATATGTATATATATCTCTTTTTTTTTTTTTTTCAGGCGACCCTATTTGAAATCCAGGTGATCCCACTTAGGGTCGCGACCCTAAGGTTGGGAACCACTGCAGTATGTCTCTCACCCACAGGAAAGCCAGGCTGTTTTTTCTTTTATATCCATCTGTAAATCAACATTGGTGTGTGTATGTGTGTGTGTGTGTGTGGGGGGGGGGGGGGGTCAGAAAGTATCTGAAAATGGTTAATGTTTTATTGTGTTTTTTTTACATGCAGATAAGTGATTTTCCCTTATGCTTTTTATTTTATTTTATTTTAGACTTTTTATGCTTTATTGACAGACGTATAGTGAGACAGGTGTGGGAGAGAATGAACATGCAACAAATGAGCACAGGCTGGATTTGAACCCAGGTCACCAGGCTGCGCGGCCTTGGCCACAGCACGGCTGCAATTTGAGCAATTAATCACTAGAAATGGCTGTAATATAATTGAGCTTCTAGTTAACTTAGTAAGCGGATCTAAGATACATGTGTATGATGTTCATGGTGCAGCCATGTCGGTGGCTCAGAGTTGAGTGAGGACCGTATCAGGTTTTTTCCTTGCAGAGACCAGGGTTCAAATCTGGCCCATGGTTATTTGCTGCATGTCCTCCCATCTCCATCTGTCAATAAAGCATGAAAATATAGCCCATGTATTTTTAATTGAGGATGGGAGACAGAAAATAGCATAAGTTATAGGAAAATAAATAAAGTATGTGATGAGAGCAAAACTACAAAACTATGATTATCTGCACTTTTTTCTTTGCCATTAACCATTTTCAGAGACTTCCCTGAAAGACACAGAGACTGTGTGTTTTAACAGTTCAGAAAATCTCTGAACATTTTTAACAGCTGAAATGTATTTTTTTTAGCCTGGCTTCAGGCACGGCTCTAGCCCCCCATTGCCATGGTGCAGCATGGCAATGGGCCTGCTGCCCTGCTGCCCAGCAGCGTTGAGGTTGTTGTGGGTTCAAGCCTCAGTCAGTTTTGAGGTTGTGCATTCGAGCCTCAGTTTTTAACGGTGACAGCCAGGGTCTCCCCAACCTCCACAGACAGCTGAACTTTTACAGACATTACAATTATTTTGTGATGGGAGAGGATAATCATGTGGCCCGCCAGGCGTAGGACTTCCTTATGACAAAACACATCTAGACTGTCTATGGGATCTTTCTATATATTTCCCAGTTTGGGCTTTGGCATCTGATTTGAGAAGCATAAAGAGTGAGACAGGTGGGATTTGAACCAGTGAACAACTACACACCAAGCAGCTGTTTCATCTCACTGAGCTAGACCCAGGGACTTGTCCCACCACCTTCATCAGCTTATTCATATCAGTGTTCAAACTACTGGTGATACAAATACACCAATGCTGGCATCTTACAGTCAGCAGCTTATCATGTGAACATTTCACCCAGAGTCCGATGCAGGGATTGAACCAAAAACCTTTTGCACCACATCCATAATATGCGTTTGTCTGAGTGAGATAGATCCCACTTCCTCTGGCATGGAGCTGGGCAAAGTCCCTGCTTTGACGCTAAAAATGGATGCTGTGAAAAGGGTCCATTTGTGAAGAGATGAACCTAGAAGCACAGGGAAAGCGGGAAACCAAACCACATCCAAGACACGTCACTATTGGTCATTTTCATTTTATTATAAAAACAGTATTTGAGTCCACAGTTTGTGTTTCCTTTGTACAGTAAAAAATATTAAATTAAACTCCCAAAGTTCTTAGCAGAAAGATAAATTGAGAGGATGGAGTTTTGGGGGATGGGAGGAGGGGGGGGGGGGGGGGCGGGGCAGGGCTTAAGTCCGAGGGAAGCAGCAAAGGGGAGGAGGCAGAAAGAGACGTCTCTCCCTTTCCCCCCTCAGTTCTGTGCAACACAGTCCATTTGGATCAAATTTCCTCCATTTCCTCCAAACAGTAGAATCCTAAAACACTGGTGGATCACCCCCCAGTTCAGCCCCCCCGCCCGCCCCCATGTCCTCGAAATGTTACAGGCACACAGGTATGCACGCCCCCCCCATCTCCCACTGCTCAATATCAAGTGTCTTTAAAGGAAGGAGGGCACACACATTCGAGGGAGAGGGCTTGCGTGTTTTGCGAGGGAAGTCCCATCCAGCATGACAGATGTCCCCTACAGTAGCTGGCCAGGCCGTTGCACAATGTCCGTTTCAGCAAACTGAAACTCGCCGCGGACCCTCAGCCACTGCAAAAACACTGACATTTAATCAGACCCTCAGCCACTGCAAACACACTGACATTTAATCAGACCCTCAGCCACTGCAAAAACACTGACATGTCATTATTACCAACTGGACAGACCCAACTAAAGACATCGTAAGTGAAATGAAATATCCACTACCCCCCAGTTTTCACCAGTCAATAACAAAAATATATTTCTATACGAATTGTAGCAGTCTCAGGGTACATACCAACCAAAAAAAAAAAGAGGGAGAGAGAGGGGGAAAAAGAAAGAAAAACATTGAAAAAATAAATAAAGGAAACCCAAACATTTCAAAAAGGAAGATATGCATCATGTTTGGATTGACAATAACATTAAACATAATAATCCACATCACTCTGCAAAAACTGATAAGACAGACTGAATGATGGAAAACAAAAACCATAAAAAAGTCCTTTGCATTAAATCGTTTCCTCTTTAATTCTTCACCACTTTTAAAATCTTAAAAACATTTCTTAAAAAAGGCAAATACTCCCATTTCCCCCCAAAAATATCACCTGTCTTGTATTCTCTAAGGGGGGGGGGGGGGCAGAGAAACCATCCCCCTCTTTGTACACAATTGGCAAAAAAATATATTAACAGCAATAACTTACAATTCATTTATTCTAATTTATTTATCGACTGCTTGATTTATTGTTACATCTCCCATAGGAAGTTCAGTTCAATGCATCTTTATTGAAAACATTTTAAATAACATTTAATAATAGTATAAAAAGAAAGGCTAAGTAATAACAATAACACTGTCCTGGGTGAGTGCAGTTTCTGCAAAGAATCACAGAGCATTTCGGCTCAACTTGACACATTAAGTAGAACTCCTACATGATGTCTAAGGTGTTGTGATTCATGTTCTGGCCCAATGGGTCTTGGCTGTTGCCCCCGGGTCCGTGGAGGCCGGCCATCCCGCTCAGCTGGGACAGCATGGCGCTCGGATCCGACCCGAATTGCTCCATAGAGTTCTGTTGCTGCTGCTGGGCCGACGACTGCTGCTGCTGCTGCGGAGGCACCATGCCCGGGTGGTGCTGGTTCATGTGGCCCGGGTGCGGGGAACCCGTCTGTGTCTGTGGGGAGATGTGATGTGGAGAGGGCTGGGGCTGCATGCGTGGGGACGGGCTGGAATGCGGGGGCTGGGACTGGGGTCTGGGTGAAGGCTGCGGGGAGCGCACCTGATTGGCCAGGGAGTTAGGCAGCGTCTGGCCCTGCAGGTGCGGGTGCGGCGACTGGGCCATCTGCTGCGGCTGCTGGGGGCTCATGGGGTTGCTGTGCTGGGCCGGCGATCCCCCGGAGGCCAGATGCTGTTGCTGCTGCTGGAGCAGCCTCTGGTGTAGGAGCTGGTGAAGCTGCGCCTGGGTGGGTTGAGGCTGGGGGCCACCCTGGGGGGGTTGAGGTCCCTGAGGCGGCTGCTGGGGACCTCCTATACCCCCTCCACCTGGCCCTCCGTCGCCCCCCGGGAGCCCGGCCATGGCGTTCTGCTGCTGCTGCTGCTGCTGCATTTGGAGATGGTGCTGGTGCTGCAGCCTTTGCTGGAGTGCAGCGGCCTGCTGCTGGGCCACCGTCCCTGGGTATCCTTGCCCCTGCTGCCCTGGGGGACCGCCGGGCTGCTGAGGGCCGAGAGGGGGACCTCCTGGCGGGCCCTGCCCCGACTGGGGAGGCTGCATTCCGGGCTGGCCCAGGTAGCCCTGGCCCTGGGGTGGCTGAGGCTGCTGGAACTGGCCATGGTTGACTCCCATTTGTTGTTGTTGCTGCTGCTGTTGTTGCTGCTGCTGCTGTTGCTGCTGCTGTTGCTGCTGCTGTTGCTGGAGGTGCCGTCTCATAAGCAGCTCTCTAAACTGGGGATTGTTGAGATTTGCCATCTGTGGCCCCTGACCCGGCATCCCTCTTCCTCCTCCCTGTTGTTGTTGTTGCTGCTGCTGCTGCAGAGCTGCCACTTGCTGCTGTTGTAAACTGCTCAGCATCGGCCGCTGCTGCTGCTGCTGCTGTTGCTGCTGCTGTTGCAACTGCTGCTGCTGTACTTGCTGTAGCTGGGCCATAGAGGCCATGTTGACATTCACCCCGCCCTGACCCCCCATGTGCATTCCCGGCTGGCCGGCACCTGCAGCGTTCACCTGTGAACCCCCACCGGCCATGACATTACCAACAGGAACCCCCACAGGGCCGGGACCTCCTGGAACACCGCCTGGTCCACCAGGCGGTCCCTGCCCCCCTTTGTATTTGGAGGCCCTCTGCTTGATGAAAGCAGCCATGAGCTGGGGATTGGAGCGCAGGATGTTGAGGACTTGCTGCTGCTGGAGAGGTGAGCTCGGTGAGCGGAGAGTCCGGAGCAGCTCTTGCAGCGCTGCCTGGGGGAGGTTCCCACCTGCACCAGGCCCTGGGACACCAGCGGCTCCAGGACCAGCCCCACCTGGTACCCCACCACCAGCACCTTGCTGCTGCTGTTGTACCATGTTCATCAAGGCAGCGTGGCTCTGAGCTTGTTGTTGTTGCTGCTGCTGCTGTTGCAATTGCTGCTGCTGTTGCAATTGCTGCTGCTGTTGCATTTGTTGCTGCTGTTGCTGAGCTGCCACCATGCTCGGATGCCCCATCTGGCTCATCATAGCCTGCCTCTGCTGGGGCGGCATCCCCTGGCTGGCCCACTGCTGCTGCTGAGGGTTCTGGAGCGGAGCACCCATCCTCTGCTGTTGAAGTTGGAGCTGGCCCTGGGGCAGGTTACCCTGCTGAGGAGGCTGCTGCATGGGTCCTCCAGGCCCAACCATCATTCCTGGTGGAGCTCCTTGTTGTTGCTGTTGCTCCATGTGCGCCCTGGCAGCTGCTGCTGCTGCTGCTTGGGCCTGAGGCGGCATCCCCACTGCCCCTGGGTGGCCCATGCTTATCTGTTGGTTTTGAGCCTGTTGGTGGTGGGGGTGAGGGGGCATCATGCCTGCAGCTGCCTGGGCCGCTTGTCTCTGAAGGGCCATCTTCCTCTGAGCGTCAGCTACCTGCTGGATCTTCATGGCTATTTCTACGGCTGCGGGAGGAGGGCCGGACGGGGGCTGCTGTTGCAGGGGAGGCTGGCCTGGGCCCTGGTTGGGAGGCTGCTGGCCCCCACCACCTCCAGCCATGATGCTGCCACCGGGTTGCTGCTGTGGAGGTGTTGTGGGGCCCAGGCCTGGTTTGCCCTGGGACTGGTGGATTGGGGAGGAGCCAGGGGGTCTGATGGCATAGGGAGGCAGACTGTTGGGGTGCTGCTGGAGCTGTTGAGGGGTGGCACCTCCACTTTGCTGTTGCTGCTGGGCCTGAGGAAGCATCTGCTGCTGATGTTGGGGAGAGCTCATTATCCCCCCAGGCCCACCTCCTCCACCTGGCATCTGCTGGAACTGGTGGTGGAGGTGGTGCTGAGGAGGCATGCCACTTTGTGGAGGCATTCCACCTGGCTGCTGTTGCTGCTGCTGCTGTTGCTGCTGCTGGCCTCCAAGCCCAGGGCCCATTCCCTGCTGGGGACCTGGGGGCATGGTCTGAGTCGGGGTCTGTGGTGTCGGGGGCTGGGTGCCACCCGATGTAGGGGTACTGGGTGCTGTGGTGCTCCCCCCCGGTGACGGAAGACCTCCGACGGGTCCCCCTGGCGGCCCTCCGGCTGGTTGCCCCACCCTCTGCATGCTGGCCATCCTCCTCCTCAACATCTGGGCCTGCTGGAGCCTATGCTGCAGCTGCTGCTGCCGGAGCTTGTGCTTGATGTTCAGACAGAACGGGACGGGACACTTGTTCTCCTGGCAGTGTTTGGCGTGGTAGCAGCACAGAGCGATGAGCTGCTTGCAGATGGGACAGCCGCCGTTGGTCTTGCGCTTGCAGCCTTTTGTGTGCTGAACAACGCGTTTCATCTTCTGGCAGGATGGGAGGGAGCAGTTGGCGTTGCGGCACTGGCAGGCGTGGACCAGCGACTGGATGCAGCGCTGGATGCTGAGGCGGCGGGAGTCTCCGGGGCTCTGCGTGGCTGCTGCTGACTGGTTGTTGCTCTCGTCGTCTAAACCCAGCCCCAGCTTATCCATCTTGTGCTCGTGGCCCTTAACGTTGTAGCAGGTGATGCACAAGTCATAGTCCTGGGAGAGGATAAGAATAAATATAAATATGAGTAGTTCACGGTTTTCAATAAAACCTTCCTGTTACATACTAAAATGCAACAAATCAATTTAATTGAGGCACAGGAGAGCATATCTTTGTCTCTCCCCTTGTCCAGATATCCAAACTATGTGGGAGTGGCCTTCCAGTCACAAGCACAATGCTTAAACCAGTAGGCAACCCTCACTCATTTCATCTATTCAGCAGCCACTTAAACAAAAGGGTAATACCACTGAATTTATGCTTTGAAACACAGTATTTAATTTATACCTTTAACCCATTGATACCTGATGCAGCATTTGCGTGTATATCCCTCATTTGTGTGTGTATCCCTTTAAGACCGCGAACCGCGTCACGCGGTCTTAAAGGGATACACACAAATGCTGCATCAGGTATCAATGGGTTAAATGTAAGCAATTTCTCTTAATATGTTATTTGTAAAGAATCTTGTAAATAAACGTGCACAACATGCATTGGCCAGAAACCAAATGGAAACATAACATACATCCCCACCGCCTAAACTTTTCCATGTCACACAGATGCTCTTTAGTAGGAAAAGACTGAAAAGGTTTCTGACTGCACCTAGGATGAGTTTCTGGGTCAGAAGAACTATGAGTATAACTACAGCATAAAGCATTACACTAGTGTTCATTCAGTGCATTAACGTAACACACATAAATATTGACTTTATAGGCCGCTATTCAGAATAAATGAGTTAAAAGGCCGATATTCAGAATAAATATTGAGTTTATAGGCCGATATTCAAAATAAATATTGAGTTTATAGGCTGATATTCAAAATAAAGATTGAGTTTATAGGCAGATATTCAAAATAAATATTGAGTTTATAGGCTGATATTCAAAATAAAGATTGAGTTTATAGGCCGATATTCAAAATAAATATTGAGTTTATAGGCCGATATTCAAAATAAATATTGAGTTTATAGGCTGATATTCAAAATATTAATAACGCTCACTGTCAATGGATAGTCTTCAAGCTGCAGATCAGCACGACATTACAGATTAGATTATTTCTCTTCGGTCTGAGTGAGTCATGTTCACAAATACAGACCATGAAGAACAGCATAATGTGAATTTCACCACCTGATGATGAAAGATAAGACTAGAATAGCTGAAACCTTCTCAGGGGAGGTTACTTGCCGCTCCTTCATCTCGAGTCAATTGGCGGGGAAGAAAAACAAGAAAACGGCACCCTCTCCCCAATCCTCACCTCGCAGACAGTGCAGTGGAAGCGGGTCTCCACGTGGTGTTTGCACTCGTTGCAGGTGTAGACGAAGCGGTCCTGGCTCTGGTTGTGCAGCTCTACCAGCATGGACATGGAGCTCCACTTGGACCTCCGCAGAGAGCTGAACTCCAGGTGCTTGTCCCTGGCAATGGTCAGGAAGGCGTCGCGGCCGTCCATCAGGTCGCAGGCCATCAGGGGGTCCGGGTCGCTGATGGGGGGCAGTGAGTTGGCGGTGGGGCCGGCGATGAGACGGATGACAAAGAAGACCTGGAGTTGAGAGCGGAGGGGATTCAGGGTCAAGTTTCCATAAGTGGTCTGTGTACCGTCTGTTATGAGGAGTCATGTGTTCGTACAGACAGGCCTTTATACAATTTGGTTTTGGACATTCACAGATGTGTCATCTATTTATTGTGGTGGGAAATCAATCATCACAGCAGCAACACACTTGAGTCACAATAGCACCCTCACAAAATGCTATAATTGAGGAAATCAAATGACTACATGTGCCCTCCTGTAGAATCACCTGGCCTATTCTCAACATTATGCCACAGTCAAGTATGTACTTCAGCCCTGTTTAGTTTGTCTCTTTTGTGCTTCAATCCCATTTAGAAATATATATAGTTGTCATCATTTTTATTGTTTATTCTAGTGGCTTTTAATGATTATCTGTCGGTAAAGCACTTGGTAAAAGTTTTTTTTTGTGCCATTGTAGAAGCTACTTTATAGCTACAACAGAGCAGCAAGCAGGTAAAATGGCGGCTCTTCTATGATCTGTATGTATAGAGTGAATATGAAAAATGTGGTGACAGAATACCTTGATGATATGAAAACTGTGCCATATAATCCAATACAGAGGTTGACAGCTTTGGTTAGAATCAAAGCCGACTCGTACCTCTTTGTGTTTCTCCATGCAGGCGTAGAGCTTCTGTGAAAGGTCGTTGGAGACGTTGGGCATCCCCGGCTTCTTCTTGTTGGCTCGGCTCATGCTACTCTTGTTCTTGCTCGTCTTTTTGTTGTTCTTCTTTTTGGCATTCTTGCTGTCTCCTTTCGTGGCCTGTGGATGTTTTCATGTCAAGTTCAATTCATTGCACTGCCGTTATTAACATCAATGGTGTGAACAACTCGCACACAGCCCTGTTCAAATATCCCCATCAAAACTCTGTGGGGGGTCAGATCAGAATGGTGGCCCCCTTTCACGCATCGGCCATCCTACTCACATCTATGCTCTCGTTGGAGGTGCTGTTCTCCTCCCGCTTCCTCTCCTCCTCCTCCTGCTCCAGCTCCTTGATGCTCTCCTCCAGCACGTTGGGCCAGAAGTCGCCCTCAAAGTACGGCAGCTCCTTGGCACTGGTCAGGCGGTCCTCTGTCGCCTGCTTGAAGATGTCCTGAGGGACAGCGGTTGAGGCAAAGCTGAGTTTACAAACGCACATGCTGTAGATGTGGTGGAAAGCCCTGCAGGCCTCAGACTCACTGCTGGGAGAACATTCACATCTCTGTCTCCCCTATTTTTTGTCCCCATCAGGTTTCCTACCATCTCAATTAAGGAAAAACCACATACAGCAGGGGCGGCAACTGCGGCCTGCGGGCCCGCTGCCCATTTTTAAGTGGCCCGCCATGAATTTAGCAAAAAAATAATAATCAAAAAACGTTTTTTTTTTTTTTCGTTTTAAAGTTTAAAAACGGAAAAACGGAAACGAGAAAAAAAAAAAAAAAAAAAAAACCTTATCTCCCCCCCCCCCATTTTGTTTTTTTTTTCATTTAAAACCACTGAAAATGGGTTATACTTGAGTACCCTGACCTGGTCTATTTATTTTTTTGTCTGTTTTAAACATTTTTAATACTGAATGTTGGTGAAATTATCTCTGTCTTAACCTGTTGGCACAGGAAAAGAAGATGTGAAAACATACAGAAATACCCATTATAATAGGTGAGCACATCAATAAACTATGTGTCGTATATTTATTTAGGTAGAAATGAAATTTTTGATGGCACAAGGGTTTTCTGGTCTAATTGTTTTTCCGCTTTCAGTGTAAACAGGTTGAAAACTGCCGCGCCTAATATTGTTTGGCCCGCGACATGATAGGGAATGAAAGGGAAAAGCTACTGAAAAGGATCAGAATGAGGATGAGTATGAAGTGGACGATTTTAAAGATGAGGGATGAGTCATAACAGAGAGTTTGATGGTTTTGTTGATTAAGAGCCAGCTCTTAAAATCGGAATCGTGCAATAATTCAGTGTATAAACAATAACAACACAGAAAACATGAATCACCTTGTAGTCGTGGACAATGCGCTCAGCCACAGCCTTGTCCAGCATCTTCTTGTACCACTCCTGCAGGCGTTTTGGCTTAGGGATCTTCTGGTCTATTGGGTGACAGTGGAAGATGTAATCGTCGCCTTCGCTGGGTGGACAGGCCCAGATGTGACCCGTTGTATACCTGAAGAGAGGGACAAGCAGCATTTAATTCAATTCATTCGGGAAGGAAGAAATTGAAATCCACTTATTCCATTTGCCTGCTCATTTCTCAGTAGTGAAAATGATCTGTAGTGGTTGCTTTAGTACATCCAATGGCAGAGAAAGTGCCGAATAAACACACTATAATAGCATAATAGGCTCATATTTAATTGCCTTTATACAATATTAAGGTTAAAGTGTTCAGTGAGTGGAATCCTATAATCTGTTTCCATTTTAGGTTATACATTTTCAAGTCTTGTTTCTGGATTGAATGTTGTATTTTCTCACCCTATCCTCCTGACGTATTCCAGGTAGCCTATCAGGATCTCATGGTAGACGCCCGTGCGGAGGTGGCGAGGCTGGAAGAAGTGCACGCTGTCCAGGTAAGAGATGTACACTCTCCTCTGATTGGGCGGGGGGCAGTCAGAGCCGTACTCCTGGACGTGCATGCCGAAGAAGCACACGTCTGCCCCGTCAATGTCCTCGAAGGCAAACAGGGCTTTCGTCCTGTACGGGAAGGACTCTGACATCTCTCCGCTGTCCACAAACCTGGGAAGAGAGCCAGGGCATCAGGAAAGATCTTGGTGCCTGGGTCCGAAATCGACACCCGCCAAGTGCCAAATGCCGGTGAAAATGTGTCTTTGGCAGATAACTCTATAAAGGCCAACTGCCACACTGGTTGCTAACTTTTTCAGAAAATAACACCAGAAAATGCTCTCTAGTAATTTGAATTGTTGCACTTTAAAATTACTTAAAATTACTTAAATTTAATCTGTTGTATCCAAAGAAAGTTAAAACAGCATCTGCTCTTATAAATGAAATGGCACTGAAAATAGGTAGGGTGACATATTCATATTCTATGAAAAATGTATATGAATCATCTTGGCCGGTGAAAATTATTCTTGGAAGTTTTGTTTGTTTGTTATATTATAATATATTCATTAAACTTACTTTATCCATAACGCATGAGTCATATCATTATCCCTAATCTTCTCAGTAGCGCTCTACCCTTAACCCTTCAGTCAAAAAATCAGCCGCCCTCCAGATCCCCAGCAGCAGTGACCTTTGCCCTCCTCGCTATACTAGAGCAGTATGGGTTAGCTCCCCAGCCTGCGTCTTCCGTGAGGAAGAAGCCCAAAAACCCACGAGAGGCCTTTTAGGAGGGCCATTCAAGCCGCAAGTGGAGACTGCAGTGCCACCAAGTACTGGTACTGCATGGTGTCCACTAAGATACCATCACCTCGGAATGAGATGTTTGGAGCGGGGGAGTCTGGTGCAACGCACAGGTCGTAGACCTGGTGAGACGAGGGAGGAACCCGGCCGGGTGGCAACCCACAGAGCCCGGTCCCTCTACGTACCAGAGCCCTCTCCCTCCCCCGGTCCCGGCAGAGTAGTTCCGGAGCAGCGGATTGAGTGGCCCTGACCGCATGACCACCTTCGACCCTCCCTATAGGGCTGACCGTGGGTAGCTACTGGGACGTAAGTTGGGGCTTGGCCAGCCCCGGCTGGGTCACCTGGGCGAGGGTGTATGATGTTGCGAGACCCGAAACATCCTATGACCCCAGGGTACATCACTGAGGATACGTCCCAGTTATGCATCCATGCGGTTTTTTTCTTTCGAGCTGCAACGATTAATCGATCAGTCTATCGACAGAAAATTAATCGCCATCTATTTCTATAATTGGCTAATCGTTTAGATTCCTTTTTAAGAAAAAAATCTCTTGTTTCAGCTCCTTAAATGTGAATATTTTTTGGTTTCTTTAGTCTTCTATGACACCAAACTGATTATCTTTGAGTTGTGGACTATTGGTCAGGACAAAATAAGATGATGTCATCTTGGGCTTTGGGGAAAAAGTGATCGAAATGTTTTACCATTTTGTGACATTTTATAGACCAAATGACTAAGAAAAAAAAACAGATGAATTGATAATGAAAATGATCATTAGTTGCAGCCCTACTCCTCACCTGGACTTCATGCCGGGCTTCACCTCGACCACCTTGTCGGAGACGTGGACCACACGGATGGTGACATCACCGGACTCGGGGTGGCTCTGCCGCTTGAGGTAGTCATTCACTCGCGTTTCCAAGAAGCACCCCAGCTTGGTCTGAGGGAGTCCTGTGAGGCACAAGACAGGACAGAGAGAGAGAGAGAGAGAAGACAACAAGAACAGACAGAGAAATAAGACAGGAGAGAAAGGACCGATGGAAAGAAGAGAGCAAATGAGGAATGAAGGTTGGAAATTCACTAATATGGATTTGTGACAATGAAGGCATCTAGTACTAATGAGGCTTTGTCATAGTCATAGGGCTGTGCAACTGGCTACAAATTCCTTAATTGGCCCAATCCAGAGTCTGGCTACCTGAGGCGCCTTATCAATCTTTTAAAGTCTAGCAGTTTGCCCTGATGTCTGTCAATCAATATTAAAAAATGGAATAGGCCAGCACACTAAAATATCCTTTCAATGTCCTTTTGAAAGGATATTTTAGTGTGCTGGTCTATTCTCTTTTTAATCAGTCCTTGTTCGCCCTGCACCTACGTTTTCTCATTGGATTGAGTTTGCTCGCGATTGCCAAGTCTTTGCCAATCAACATGCCTGGCTGCACTCGTTTTAAACGGGGTCGATTTAGTCAACTCACCAGCACTGAACACTTCACATAAACAGCTGTAAGAGGCAACAACAGGCACTGCTGAGGGACATTTCTTTAATTTCCCTTGTATTGGCAATTTGGTATTTTTTGATATTTAGCCCACGAGTACAGCAAAATCCTAAACTTTCTCACTGAAAAGCAAAAATCCTTGTGACCAATCAGTGGGGACTAGATCGATTTGGAAATCTCCAAGTAAAAAGTGAAAATCTAAAGAGCAATGCATTTGAAAAAAGCTTGTTCGGTAACAGAATGGCCGATCACCGGAGGGAGGGGGGGAAATAACTCGGGATGTCAAAAGTCAGACACGGCACAAAAAGAGGAGGGCAGAAGGCAGCAGATGAGCCTGAGGCCTTTGACTTGCACAGAGGCGACGCCTACGATATGCAAGAGTATCATCAAACTGACTCTTACTGTGAGGACTGCAACTAGGAGGACAGGGCTTATTCATATGTTCTCTGAGGGAGCGGGGTCGATATGGAAGGAATGGTTGATTACGGAAACATGAGAGAAAAACTGAGAAAAATGTGCATTCAGTGCTACTACTCTCATCGTGTTCAGCTGTGTGACCCCTAGGCAAGAGGACCTAAACCAGACAACTGCAGATCAAAAAGGAAGAAAATGATTTCTGACAGTCGACAAAATGGAAATAAAAAATAAATAATTATAATTATATATATATATATACACATACATATACACATACATATACATATATACATGTGTGTATGTATGTATGTATGTATATATATATATATACAGTATATATATATATAAGAAATAACAAGAGGAGAGTCCCTCAGATTTCTTTCTAAAACTAAACCCTCAATTCATCATCTGTTTGTGGCTTTCAGCATTGTTGGTATTGTATGTTTATATGGAACACAGAAAAATTCTGACTGAAGGAAAGGAGGAAAACAGGCCATCAGACAAAGACTGAGTGAATAGTCCACTTACTTTTGGCAGCGTATTTGTTCTCTTTCCGCGTCTTATTGGCCTTTTTAAGGCAGTTGTCGCATATGAAACTGTGGACAGGGAGGAGAAAAACGTTTAAAAAAAAGTGCCATTTTGTATGATTCACACGTCCGTCACAGTAAGCAGTGTCAGCGATTAAGTGAGTTTAATCAAGTGAACACTTAGTCGATCATGTTAAGTTTGTCTTTCCATGGCTCTGAAAATGTTCAAGTCCTTTGACTGCACATAGACCGGACATGAAGTGCAATTTGTGTGTGTGTTGTATGCTATCTCCATCTTGGCAGGCGTATTCAGCTGTGCTATAATGATCAGGACTCCTACACATTTTCCATTTCTAAATACCATACTTTCCCCAGACTGCACTAAAAGCTTTTGGTATTCAGTGTGATGTATGCAGATGTTAGCTGGGTAGCATAGCTGTTGCCACACCACCCAATGACGAATCTAAACATGAAGATTAGTCTGCACAACAGCAACAGGAGCAACACGGACCTTTATAGGGTATTATCAGGTATAATGCACTCAGTACACTGCAAACAAATAAGAAAAAAAAGTACGGTACACTGCAAAAAATAAAAAATAAAAAAGTACACTTTTTTAAAAGACTCCGTTTCGACCAATCGATTGGTGGGGTCGATTTCTGGTCGACCAGGATAATCTTTGGTTAAGGGCAGCCCTAGTAGGAACCCCCCCCCAAGTAATGTAACAGAAGTAATGTAACAGAATGTACAGAGTGTGTAGGATAGCTGGCTCACCCTGACGGCCATATGGTGTCATTATGCAGGACGCAGATCTGGTGCATTTTACGACCGCAGTCAATACATTCCACAAGCCTGAGGGAGAGAGAGAGACAGAGAGTTGAGAGAACAACAAGAGGACAGGAGACAGATGTAAACCCCAGAGTTAATAAGGCAACATGTCACACGTGACGTGATGGACATATTCAATTCTTTCTCCTGCAGGAGATTCCATGTAGCTGAGCAACACTGAGGCACAAAGCCACCAGACAAAACACAAATCTGTGACTCTTGATCTTTGATGGACATTTGAAGCGATACGTTTGTTGGCTGATAATTACTTCATCAAAATATTTACAAGCATCTACTTCCTCTTTCAAATGCCTTGCATCTTCTCAGACTAATTACATCACCGCCAATTGATGGGGTCCAACTCCAAGCACATTCAGACAAATCACAACAAGGAATACACTGGAAGAGGAATTTTGCTTGCAGGGTTCTTCTGCGCACCCTCCATTTGGAGCCTTGCCAGCCGACTAGCGGCGACAGTGAGACTGTACATACTCGAACGTAACTCGCCGCGTTGGCTGCAGTACACCTCCGAAACACTAGGTGGCTTGTGGTGCACTCATGTCCATTACATAATGACGTGTGACAATAAAATGTCCCCCATTTCAAAACTCATTCTGGTGAGCCTGCAGAAGGCTTTGCTAGATGAGGGACAAGCACTGTTAAATGAGGAAATGGCGTTTCCTTGAGTGGCAGTCCCTGTACTGTTTTGTATTGTATTGTCTATATATGTAACATACATATATTATACATCAAAGCCTTCAGCTACTTCTGCTCTCACTCACAATGTCAAGATATAAGTGATACGATGTATATTTTGAGATATTAACGTTTGTTGAAGGGGGCAGAAATGGCCCATATGGACAGCTGCAGAAAGAGGAATTTTGATTCTATGACCTATGGATCAGAAGATATAGGCCAAAAAGTAATGTTGCTTGCTATAGCGCCACCATGAGGGCAATTGGCATGGATTTCATAATCTGAGTAGCGGCTGAGACTTTGGTCGTTTTTAGTCATACGGTTTACGAGCCACTTTTAGCGGAGAAACATAATAATAATAATCCTAACAAATACAATAAAGTTCTAGCACCTGCAGAGCTTGGATGCCTACTTAAATAAAATCAAATGACATATGAATGTATAATGTTGATTTAGTTTGTACTACAAGTTTTTGTTTTTTGTTTTTTGTAGAGATTGTACGATATAGTTAGAGATGAAAGTAAGAGTTAATTAAACCACGTACAACTCAGGGTCGAGTGTGTCATTCTTCTTCCTTTGGAACTGGTCTTTGTTGATGGACCTGCGAGAGACATCAGAAGACACACTGTGATCAAACATGTTGGTGTATCCTTCTTTGGACTGATCCAGTCTGTCTGTGGTGAGCACAACCTCAGGAAATGACTGATCCAGTCTGTCTGTGGTGAGCACAACCTCAAGAAAGACTGATCCAGTCCATCTGTGGTGAGCACAACCTCAAGAAAGACTGATCCAGTCCGTCTGTGGTGAGCACAACCTCAAGAAAGACTGATCCAGTCCATCTGTGGTGAGCACAACCTCAAGAAAGACTGATCCAGTCTGTCTGTGGTGAGCACAACCTCAAGAAAGACTGATCCAGTCCGTCTGTGGTGAGCACAACCTCAAGAAAGACTGATCCAGTCCATCTGTGGTGAGCACAACCTCAAGAAAGACTGATCCAGTCCGTCTGTGGTGAGCACAACCTCAAGAAAGACTGATCCAGTCCATCTGTGGTGAGCACAACCTCAAGAAAGGCTGATCCAGTCCATCTGTGGTGAGCACAACCTCAAGAAAGACTGATCAAGTCAGTCTGTGGTGAGCACAACCTCAAGAAAGACTGATCCAGTCTGTCTGTGGTGAGCACAACCTCAAGAAAGACTGATCCAGTCTGTCTGTGGTGAGCACAACCTCAAGAAAGACTGATCCAGTCTGTCTGTGGTGAGCACAACCTCAAGAAAAACTGATCCAGTCTGTCTGTGGTGAAATGCACTCTTGAGTGTGTTACAGGCTCTGTGTGACTGCTGGCTTAATAACACACAGCAGGGATCCCCAATTCAGAACATGGAAAACAGAAATTCAGAACACACCAATGGAATTCTTTGGAAAGCTGACTTTTTTTAAAGAAAAAAATAATTGCAGCTGGCACAGTGGAAAAAAAGGAGTCAGAAAAGAGAAGAAGAAATTTAATGGGACACAACATCAATGATATAAACTTTCTATAAAAGATTGTCATTATTAGACAAGAAATTAAATGTGTGATGAGGGATAACATCACCAATGAAAACATGGAGGGAAGTCACTTCTCAAATTAGTCTTCAGTTATTTTGTCTACATTTATCTTTGCATTTGATTTCAAATCAAATGCAAACCATCTTGCAAAACAAACATCAAACTACACAAAACAAGACAAACCAATTGTGAGCTTGGAATTATAACAGGTTCCATCTGACTTTTATGTTTTTGTTTTCCATTAACCAAAACTGTGTTACTAGTTACATTCTGCTTTTGTGGTGTTATATTTTTCACCCGAAAACAACCGCTGGGGTAAAATATTTAAAAAGATAGAAAGTACATAACAGTTTTGCCAGCTGGTGTATCAAATCTTTGATGCTCAATATCTCAGAACCAGATAAAACCTTACAACTCCAAGCTCAGACATGTATGTGCAATGTAGACAAGCATTAATTTACTAGAGCAACTTTGTCCGTTTTAGAGGGGAGAGGTGTGGTCTGGGGGCAAGGAGGGGGGAGTGGTGTGGTCTGGGGGCGGGGCAGGGAGAGGTGTGGTCTGGGGTCGGGGAGAGGGGAGGGGTGTGGTCTGGGGGCAGGGAGAGGGGAGTGGTGTGGTCTGGGGGCGGGGCAGGGAGAGGTGTGGTCTGGGGTCGGGGAGAGGCAGTCAGGTGTGTGGTGGTACTCACGTCTGAGGCTGGGAGGGGTCGTCTCCCAGGGAAACACTCTCGCCCTGGATTTCGTTGAAACACTTCTCGCAGAAGTGGTACCTGTCAGCAAGAAGCCCATATTTTGGTGAACTACACCGTTCGCCAACAGCACAGCCAATCACAGAGAGGGCGGCGGAAGAAGCAGCCGCCAATCAGGGCAGGGCGGGACAGGCCAGGGGGCGGGCGCACACACAGGAGGAGGCAGAGGGCAAGGCGGGTCGTCGCCAGGAGGCAGCAGCCAATCGTGATGCAGGGTTTTTGTGTGGGCGGGTGTGTTTTGATTTTGCGCGCGCAAATTTCGGAGTGGATGATTGGTCACACCAAAGCAGGCCAATGCAGACATCACAAGCGTTAACAAAGGAGGGAGAGAAGGGAAGAAGGGAAGGGAGGGGAGGTCAAAATGAATATTAAAGAAGCGTTACAGGTCAGACGGAGACGATGGAGGGATGGAGAGGGTTGGTGGACAGAATGTGAACAACAACCAACAGAGGACAGAGAGCCAAGGCAAAGCAAAGATTAGCGTCAGACGTCCAGTGGTCAACAACAACATTACAGCAACATGAGAGACCACTAGGAGGAGCTGTGGAGGACGACGGGGGTGAGGCTCCAAACATGAAAGGGTGAAAATGGTAGTGCAACAGAGACCCATCATCCTTTCAGTTCATTTATAAAGTGGGAACCTTTCTTCAGGTGCTAAGAATGGATCTTCCCCCCATTTACACAAGCAAATATCAGCAAATGCAAGCTGCCATGTGTCGCGTGTGAATTGAGCCGGTGGGAAACGACAGTGCAGAAAACAAAGAATAACTGCTGAAGAAGACGGGAACCCACTTTATGAATGAAAACATAATGAAAATTAAAATGGTGAATTATGCACATGTAGATGGTTGCCAGGGGAACCATTTGAAGCCAGATTAAAAACTCTTGACTCATCTGTGATTGAACTGATTGATTGATGCCATGTTGAAGGAAATATCAAGTGTGCAAAAATATAACTAGACACCTTCAAGCTCTAGCAAGTGTGGACTTTCACTGCAAAATAGCTAAATTAATATTGTCTTTGCACTATGCCCATGATCTGTGTCTGTGTGTGTGTGTGTGTGTGTGTGTGTGTGTGTGTGTCTCAGTGTGTCTGCGCCCCTTACCTGTTCTGGTAGCTAAAATAAGCAGCGTCGCGTTGGATGGTGCATAATTGTTTTCCATAGCAGCAAAGAGTTTGGGGGGAAAACTCAAGCTGCAACAATAGACATACAAAATACATGTTATTTGCAGACCTATTCATCTGTGGAAAATTGGACACACATGCACCGCCCACACAAGCATGCAAAGAGAGACAAACTCATTGCTCAAAACATACACAAACACTCCTGAAACACACATTTCTATTTCTACACTTGTAAGGACCTTCATTGTCTAATAATTCAATCTCCAATTTTCAAGCTTAGCCATCACCACATGCTTAACCTTATAGCAGATTTGAAGCATCTAGCAGTGCCCTAGTTGGTGAAATGCGTATTAACTAGAGCAGTGGTTCCAAAACTTGGTGTCGCCTGGAATTCAAATAAGGTCGCATGAAAAAAAAATGAAAAAACAAAAACACACACACACAATTTAATAATATATATATTTTTTTGTTCAAAGTGATCATCTCTAAGATTTCAGTTTTGTTCTCTTGGGTGACATCTATGGCGGTGGGTGGTAATTGCAGGTGAGATCCAAACTAATGTCACATAATGTCACTATATACTGCAAAGACTTCATCCAAATGGACATAGCCTCAATCAACATTGTGAGCGACTCTTTTTAACTCATTGAGTGCCATGGACGTCTTTCGACGTCCAATTAAATAGTGACGTAGAGTGCCACGGACGTCTTTCGACGTCCAATGCGTTTTTTGACGGTGGGACGTCGATCAAAGCCTTCCGCATTTCCTGTACAACTATTGTAGCTATTGGAGGTCTATAACCTATTTTACAGAACCCTTAGGTGGCGACAGTGCTCTCCAGGTTAACAGAAAGGCAGAGAAAAACAGAGAATAAGTCGTTGGGGAAACGGAAATCGCATCGCATCCGTATGCATCGATATGCATGAAGCGTTTTAACGTTAGATGTGCCCGCAGCAGCCAATCTGCTCCCACAATTGAGCTCCTCCATGTCCGCTGCGACAGCCCAGGCCATTCGCATGATCAGCCGTGGAGTTATTATTCTCAACTGGAAGCATAGGAGCCGGTGACAAGCACACGCGGAAGGCTGTAAAAAAGCTGAATGTCGCGCACCCTTCACAGTGCAGAGCAAATTCAGCAGAGAGCCACCTCCCATACAGGAGGAGTGTGCAGTTGAGGCGGGGCGGGGCGGGGCGGGGGGGGGGGGGGGGGGGGGGGCACGCAGAGCAGCACACAACACTGACCCAGACAGACCCAGGCAGCAGGACAGGGTTGGCAAACGCAAGCCAGAATATCCGATGCCCACCAGCAGCAAATCAAGAAAGCAAAGAAGCTGCAACCAGCAGCGCACGCAGGGGCCAGCGCTGCTGGTTGCAGCTAAAAATATTATTCTGCCAAACAAAACTCCCTGGCCTTCACTGTTTTATTGAAGGAAATTATTTTTGAGGTGTGACTACATCAGAAAATTAGCTTCAGAGTCAGTGATGTGTTTGAAATGTTTAATTTCACAAAAGGGCCATTATCTCAGCTTCTAGAAAAAAACTGCTCTTTTTTGTTAAATCAAGCTATCTTCTCCGGCTGATAACTAAAGAACGGAAAATGATATCAATAAACCTGTTTTTGCTGATGATAGAAAAGAGTCTCATCGTTCTTTTTGCGTGTTCATTGTTTACATAGTAATATCACACAATATTCTGTGGGCCTCGAGAAATCACTGAAAAAAGCTCTGAAACTCTGGCACTGGGAGCGTCCGTTCTCCAAAAGTGGCTGGCACTCAATGAGTTAATTAGATGAAAATATTTTAGATTCTAACTTTAAATCAGGATTCTGAAAATAAAGTCAGAATTCTGAGATTAAAGTCAGAATTCGAAGTTACTGTCAGAATTTTGAGATTTTTTTTTTTTTTTTTTATAGCTTAAAGTCAGAATTCTCAGATTAAAGTCAGAATTCTGCAGGGAAAAAGAAGCATTATGTGACATCACTGACTATGTCACTGATGATATTATCGATGGTCTACCGGAATTTGAAATGTCTCGGGTCCCGAGATTTTTGTGACGTCAAAATAGGGTCACAAGCCAAAAAAGTTTGGGAACCCCTGAACTAGAGTCATATGATCAAATGTTTCATGTCCTCTTTAACCTTTAGCCTATCCTAAACCTAGCCCTCATCTCAGTCCTAACTCAAAAAATGGAGGACACGAAAATTGTCCTTACTTTGGAGTATATTCCTCATTTCGCTATCCTTGTTTTTTTATTTATTATTTATTTCACCTTTATTTATCCAGGTTAGCCTCATTGAGATTAAGAATCTATTTTTCAAGAGGGACCTGGGCAAGAAAAGCAGCATACAATTACCCAAGTTGCAGACGCCACAACAAACATCTCATAACATTACGACACTACATGATACACAAACATTCAGTGATTCATAAAAGCAAGTTCAACTATGAAGAAAAACAGTTGCAACTTTCACCGTCCTCCCTACCTTCAACCATGTACCTTGTAACCTTGTAAGGTCGAGTATAGATACACAAAAGCCCACACAGACGCCTTTCCTGGCTCACCTTCCTCCCACAACAGTATCCCAGGCCCTGCATGACGGGGTCGATCTCGGCCTCGAACACCTCGGCCAGCTTGGAGCAGTACTTGTAGACGCGGGACGTCTTGCGGTTGTACAGCCAGGCGTTGTTGAACATCAGCCAGATGTCCTCCACGTACTGCCACGGCTCCTGGTACTGCCCCGTGTCCAGCTTGCGCTTGATGGTCGACAGGTCCATGGGGTGTTTTACTATGTCAAAATAGTCCTGCTTTGCGTGTGAACGATACGGATCCAAGTGGCGAGGTTAAAGGGGGGAGGCAGAGGTGGGTTGGGACAAAGAGGGGCGAGACGGTGGCCGCGTTTGGTTTGACCAGAAACACAACCATCATCATCATCATCACCGTTGAGGTTTTTGCAGCGGCAGGGTGAAGATGTGATGAAGGCGTCGCAGGTGACCAGCCGGGACCAGAGTGGGGGGAGAGAAGAGGGTGCAGGGGGACAATGTTGTTGAGCGCTGTAGAGAAGAGGGTTCATGTGCAAACAGAAAGACGTGACAGCTTCTCCCCTCCAACTCTCTGCTTTGCACCCTATCTCTACAGTCTAGTCTCCATCCTGCACAACAAGGACCAGCCGACCTCCACGCACCGGGGCGGGTCGGTCCGTCTGGTCCCCTGCTACTCATGCAATAAACTAGAGAAGCTTAGACAATTAGGTAAAAGTAAGACTTTGATATCACGTTCTGAAGCACGGTGCTATGATCTGCTCTAGCCGTCTTGTTATTGGAGAGGAGGAGATCAGGGTGCAAAACGGAGATGAACAGAGCAGTGGTAACAGCAACAGGCAGACAGTCAGGGATCAACACAGTGGTTGGCATTAACAGGGCCAGCATCATGGTGGCAGAGTTAAAGCCAACAGGCGCTCAAGTGAAGCAAAAGGTACAGAGGGACGGATCAGTCTCCAAGTCATCCTTCCATTCGTGTCCTCCCCACTCCCTCCCCTCTGCCTCGTCTCCACACTGCTCTCCAGCAGGAGGAAGGAGCCGAGGGGAAGACGAGGGGGAAGAAAAGCTTTTGGAGATTCAACCGAAACAGGAAGAGGTGTGGGTTTCAAAGACAAAGGTCCTGATCTCCATGTCACCATGGCAACAAGAAACAGGAAACCCTTTTCTCTGAATGGAGCCACTCGCATGAGGAACATGATGCATATTACCACATCCACCCGTAAATCCAAATGTAATTTAACGGTACTGCATAATAATGCATAATGCACTGTATTCACAGAGCAGCTCATGAATACACTGCATTGACATTGGCGAATAGTTTTATAAGGAAATTACACAACAGTTGCAAGCTGCATCATGGAGGTTCCTGAAGAGGAGAGGTGAGCCAATAGCCTGTTGCTCAAACATCACTGCTCGACACACGTTTGATTTGATTCATTGATTTTGTTGTGGGGCGGTTGATACGATGTAACTGGGCTTGTGCTGTGACTATGTCTTACGATTGCAGCACATCAAATGACACGATTTCTCATGTTTGTAAGTAGATTTCTCCAGTAATTAGACTGTACCATGTGATTTTTATTCTCTCCGATTCAGATGCAGTGAGGGTCAAGGTATTGACCCACCTCTACGCACAACCCCACTGAACTCCAACACAGTACTAACTACTGGCGAGGAACTGAACTAGGAAGCTAGGATGTAAGACTAGGATGGAAACTACAAAAATCATAATTTAAATTAAAATCCAAAATATGTATTTTGAAAAGCATGTAAGGGGGGGAAAAATGCAATCAAACATGAATGAGTGATAAAACAAAGCAATACGCTATGAGCATTTTTGTGTGTGTCACTGTAGGACACTGTATGCAGCTACTGCAAACGTCTGGCTGCACTATGGTCATGATGTACAAATCACAGAAATCAAAAATTTTCCTGAGTGTGGGTCAATTTTAATTCTGTTTTAATTTTAACCTTGAGTGACCCAGACAACACTGGATTGTACTGATTTTTTTGCCGACATTGGTTATTAAAAACATCAATGTAAATAATAATGGGCTATTTTGTATTTGTCAGAAATGGAAAGAAGGAGCCGTTAGGAATTGTATCATACAGCCTGACGAAAACCCAACGGTTGAAACGCGTTGCCGTATTGTTCTTGCCCGTATCACCTTTTTGAAGATGTACTCTGTTTGCTAAACCCTTTGCAGTACACAGGTACAATTACTTCCCATTCAATCTTGTCATTTAAATTCCTAGCGGTTGCTTCTTTCCATTTTTGATATTCTACTCTGCCTGCTGAGCTGTTTTGGTCCACACATTGTGTGTTTTTCCTATTTTGTATTTGTACAATTTTCTGGGGTAAAAAAAAATTCCCAAGTCTGTAATGTTGTTTTTGGCACACATAATAAAATAGCTCTCCATTATGTCTGGATTTGGTGACTTTACTAAGTCAGTAGTTTCAAGGTATGTAACTTATCACATTATAAAATTCCTTCCTATCCTAATGAACATGGACATGATATCTGAATCACTTTTTCATGTCCTTTTAGATCTCAAGTATGCATTTAGCCCCCCCCCCCCCCAAAAAAAAACTGCCCTACAGTTAAGTTACATCCATGTACAGAAAAATGTTCATAAGATTGCTTTGATTTATGCTGTGAAATCAATGACTTCTCTATGCTGACATGGAAGAGTGAGCACAATTTGGCATGCGTGCGAACACACACACACACACACACACACACACACACACACACACACACACACACACACACACAAATCTCATTCTCTCAACCTGTAACATGTGATGGGAGTAAATATGAATTGAGACATTGAAGAAACAAGGGAGAAGACGACATATTTAAAAACAAATACAGAGAGAAATGACAACTATGACAAAAGAGCAAACCAAAAAAAAAATAGAACAAAGGGAAAGCTACGTTTTTAGAGGAGCAGAAGCAAAATGGCAGCCAGTGCAGTCCCTTACCAGGTTAGTTTTGTTACTAGTTCGAATACGTACGGGTATTCCCAGTAACTGGGGGTCCACCGGCTGACGGAAGGGAAGGGACTCGGGGTCCTGCCGGTACAGAGACTCCAGGGTGGGCATGAGAGCCTGACGCAGCTCCTCAGGCTTGAAGACTGGAAGAGAGGGAGGAGAGGCGAGGAAGGGAGAAAGAGGAAGAGAGTTTGGGACAAGGGAGGACAGACGGAAGGAGAGGCAGAGAGGAGAGTGACGTCATAACAGTGATGTCAGCTATATATAGCTAATATTAAATCATCCATCTTTGCTCACTACATCTTTCTAACCCTCAGGTGTGCATAAACTACAGGTTACGAACTTCTTTTTAAAATACAAACGTGCGAAATTATCGGTTCTGTTCTCGGTATCTGCTGAAAGAAATCCATATGGTGCGTGAGAGAGAGTGAGGATGACGAGTGCACACTTACTTTTCTTCTTGCTCTGAGCACTGGCCGGGGAGCTGCTGCTGGTTGTGGACCCTGAGCCCTCCTCTTCCTCTTTGGGCTCTTTCTTCACCTCTGGCTTCCTGTCCTCACTTTTTGTTGCTGCCGACGACGACGACGACGCCGACGACATGGTCAACGATGAAGACGTCTCCATGGGCTCTCCTTTACAGCCGTCTCCTGATGGCTTCTCTTTCTTGATCTGATAGGGAGATTGAACTCCAGCGTGATTCTCTTAACAATACATTTTGAAGCACATGGAAGCGGTGTAGCACAATAGAGAGTCAAAGTGAAACGTCACTTCCTGCTTTCTCCCTGTACCAGCGCTGCGAAAAATATGAATGGCGGTGGACGGAGAATGATGCAACTTTTTTTATCCTGTTTGAATTGGGCCACGGGGTGCCAGCGTGAATTTTGTCAATTTAAAACATAACTTTGCATGTCAAGAAAGTCGCAGTTTGTCGTCAAACTGAAACGTAGGGGTTAGTTTCGTATAAAAAGTACATAGCTCGCGGAAGCTCGTGGCATGTCGCCGGTCTTCAGCTTTGCCGGTAGAGAAAGTGACGTCACTTAGGCGACAGTGTATGGAGTCTTTCTGATTTATAACTTCTAGTGCAACAGTTTGGCGAACAAACTACGACTTTCTTGACATGCAAAGTTATGTTTTAAATTGACAAAATTAGCGTTGGCACCCCCTGGGCACAATTCAAACGGGATCAAAATTGTAACCTTATTCTCCGTCCACCTGCATTCATATTTTTCGCAGCGCTGGTACAGCGAGAAAGCAGGAAGTGACGTTTAACTTTGGCTCTCTATTGGTTTCCTGCAGTAGGCAGTTTTAAACATCATCAATGGAATGTTACCATAGCAACATAGAGTAGAACCCGAACAACACCAGTTGTTCCCGGTGACACAATACAGTTTACAAGAGAAGAAATTCATTGGCTTCTGTTTGTGTCGGGGGCATGGTGGCTCAGTGGTAGAGCTGTCGCCTCGCAGTCAGAAGGTCCTGAGTTCGATTCTCGCCTGGGACACTGTGGGCGCTGTGGTTGTGTTCCCCCCCATATCTTCAGTGCCTACTGCCCAGGTGGGGTATCTCGTCGTAAGGGCCTTTCTGTCTGTGTGGAGTTTGCATGTTCTCCCCGTGCTCCCCCAGGGGGGCTCCTCCGTATATAACCCCCCGCCATTAAAAACATGCAGAAGATCAGATCGTCATCGTCATCCGACCAGTGACGACAACATCCGAAGTCGGTCCCCGGGCGCTGTACGAGAAAAAGCGACCACTGCTCCTGGCCTGCCCCCCGGAGGAAAGGACAAAGCCAGGATGGGTTAAATGCAGAGGACAAATTTCACCGGCCACCGTCAGCATGTGTGTGTTGTGGCCCTCCGTGCATGTGTTGATTGTAATCGTGTGACAATAAAGACGGGCTTGTCCGTCTGAAATCGTGTTTAAATCGTGTCTTGTTTCTCTCCTTTTGCCACCGTAAAGATCATACGAGCTCCTCAGCTGTCCTGATGGCGCAGTCCCACGCAGCCATCAAGGTAGATGGAGAGCGTGGACATTATATTTGCCATGAAAAGTTTATTTGTTCAGGTGGGGTCGTCGCATTGTAGCGGACTTCTCCCCGTTTATACTGCTGTCTGAACAACCTAGTCGTCTAGGTGAGCTGTGTTGTTGGGTTGAAATCAGGAAAGAATGTGCAGCTCGGAGTCCTCTCTGAACTTCCCTACAGCTTTGCAGCAGTCTCTGACACTCGGGACAACCGTCGCCAAAAAACGTATTCTGAAGGAATGGAAGTCTTCCTCTTCACCTTCTTTTCACGTGTGGCTGATGGACATGATCTCTGTTATACTGATGGAGAGACTCAGGTCCCTGAGAACCAACGCGCTTAGAAGGTTCTCAACTATCTGGGACCCGTTCTTGGCCTATTTGACGAGGTCGAGAATGACAAGTGACTGAGGTTAGAGGTGATGGATGGCTCGCCCGTCTGGTCATTCATGGACCCCTTGCGCGGGATCCCAAGCGCAATATCTTTTACAAGCACAAGCACCTTATGCGACTGGTAACACTATGTTGTAATGTATGTTTTTTTGGTTTGTTTTTCTTTTCTTTCCTGTGTCTGAGTTTGTTTTTCTTGTTTGTGTATAAAATAATAATAATAATAATAATAATAATAATAATAATAATAATAATAATAAAAAAAAGAGAAAAAAAAAAGGAAAGAATGTGTACATTAGTTTCTTCTTTACATTTTTAAGCAGGTATGAACAGGTCTAGTGCGCATTCACATTGGCTCAGGCAACATGGTGATTCGCCATATTGCCAGACTCGGGTCGTGCGTCCGTGTGGGAGTGCCACGACATTGCCCAAAGTTGCAAAGCAAAGAAGATGACATGATTTCAGATTTCTTCAGCGTTAAATCAGAGGGTCAGAGGTAAGATTTTCACCGTCTTACCTCTGGTTTGTCCTCGGTCTTCACATCTGACTGACCCTTGCCCATCCTCCCCGAGGCCTTGCCCTCTCCCTGGCTTTCAGAGTCGTCCTCATCCTCGTCCTCCTGCTTCTTCACCTCCATCTTGGCCTCTCCCTGGCTGGCCGTGGGGCCGTCCGCCTGGGTGAGCTGGGAGCTGGGGTCAGCGCTGCTGCTCACTGAGGCCGGAGTGGACGCCTGGCCATCCGCCGTCAGAGATGACTTCTGAGACAGCTGCGGGACAGGAAGAGAAGCAGAGACTAGTTGAAGCTTTGAAACAGTCAGTTAGAATGAACAAAAATGGACAGAGCAATCCTCTAGGTGAAAACATCTTGTGATCTTGTGTCAAGAAATCCTTTATTTTAACACTGCTGCTATATAAACAAATATCCATCACAGGGTTTATATATATATATATATATATATATATATATATATATATATATATATATAAAAATAAGGCTTTGAAAGTTGTTGATAATAAATGGCAGCCTCAAAAGAATTAAAACAATTATATATACTGTATATATATATATATATACTGTATATATAATTGTTTTAATTCTTTTGAGGCTGCCATTTATTATCAACAACTTTCAAAGCCTTATTTTTCTCAAACCCCAAGTTTTGAGGCCCATGGAAAGCCTGTAAATAGGGGTGGAGCAGGGGAAAAGGTAACATAAAAAGAAGTGTGAGGAGAGGAAAGACATGGGGAGCGGTCAGAAGCAGGGTGATGATCTACTCACCGGGGTCCGTGGAAGCTGCGACGCCACATGAGCATTCTGAGTAGGCACCGACGGAGCCTGGCCCACCTGGGATCCTGCGGAAGCCACACCCCCTAGCGTTTGTTGCTGAAGCTGATTGGCTTTCTCAGAGTTCACCCCCTGGCCCATTGGCTGCTGCTGTGAATGCTGTGAAGCTTGTTGCTGCTGCTGCTGCTGCTGTTGGTGCTGCTGTTGCTGCTGCTGCTGCTGCTGTTGGTGCTGCTGTTGCTGATGTTGCTGTTGCGGAGGGGGCTGCGGAGGGGGCAGCTGGGGTGGGTTGGGCGTATGCGGCTGTGGGGTCTGTGAGCCAGGTAACGTGGGGGGTGTCTGGTGGGGCTGAGGCGTGAGGCTGCGCGCTGGCGAGGGGGAGTTCTGTCGCATGGGTGGGCAGTGAGGGTGGGAGTTGGGCTGGGCAGAGTTGGAGGATGGGGGCAGGTTGGGTAGAGGCCCGGCGCCACCTACACTCCCAGGGCCCATGGAGCCTCCGGGGGCACCGGGGCCCGAGGCATTGGAGCCTGACTGAGCGGCAGGGCTGCTGGCTGGGTGGGAGGGCGGCGTAGACATCTGGTTCTGCTACAGGAGATAGGACAGGCACAAAGGGGTTAAAACAACAGGAAGTAATTAGGTCCCTTAGGTCCCCTCTTTTTAACTGGAGCAAGTAAACAGGAAACATGTTCCCCACAATGATGCAGAGGTGTAAAACAAGTTTCTTCATATTTCTTGATTGACGTATAGACAATTAAACAAAGGCTGTGGCGCCCCCCTTAGGCCGATTAGTGCAATTCTTAAAATGGTGAAACAGAGCGATGAGATGATTATAGATTGTGCATGACATACAGAAAAGTAAACTTAAACTAAAGATTCCTTTCAATTAGTTTCCTTGCTCCACACTGATGCAAAAATACATTGACCTTAACTGCATATTTCTCCAGTGGTTAAATAAATCCATGTAATGTATGTGCTATACATCCCTGTTTTAGTCAGTGTATCCAACACAGGTTCTGGTAATAACCAATAATTCATCAGACTCTCTTCAAAGCCTATTACTGCACTGCCAAAAAGATAGACTCATCAGTTTTTACACCTCTGGATAATGCCAATACATGGTGCTTTTCCACTGCATGGTACTGGGCTGGCTCAAATCAACTCTACTCACTTTTGGTAGTACCACTACCTACCACTTGGTTTTTCCACTGTACCCCCGCAAAGAGGATATCAATTTCTCACAATGGTCATGAATAATCCGCATAAGTCTTAATGTTCTTTGGCCTGGTCAGTGCATGGTTTTTATTCACTATATCAATCGATATATTATTATATTCACACCGAGCTGCTCTGAGTGGTGATGTCTATTTTAGTCTTCATTGTCTATCATACATTTCAACATCATGCAACAAGTCTCCCACAACCCATTCATCAAAGCTCTGTCTCACCACTGCAGCCTCATCATCCTCATATTCCATTACATTAAATCCTGTGGACAGCCTACGATGCACATTTGTGCACTCTGCATATGTGCTATTGTGCTGGATTGTAAATTGACCGTTTGTGAACTTAGAACATCTGCTGATCTATAGATCTACCAATAGTTTCATTGTCACACGCGGTCCTTACCGGCGGCATGCCTCCCTGCGCTCCTGGTTGGTTCATGCCAACAGGGCCGGAGCCAAGACCCGGACTGGACCCAGGAAACTGGCCTGGAGGGAGGTACTGGTTCTGCAACTGTGCCACGTTGGGCTGACCCATCCTCGGTGCTCCCATGCCCATCTGGAGAGCACACAACAAGGGCACGTGATTTAATCTGGGATAAATTATATCTATATATATAAAGATGCAAGAAAAATGATCAAAATTGTAAAGTCACATTTCCAGCTTCATGGCCTGTGTATGCCTTTTGATCTATGTGAATTAGTGTTGTCACGGTTTTCGGTACTTCGGTATTTTTATTTTTTTTATTCAATAAACAATACTTGAGGGCTACATGCCACTGGTGTTGCACTGTCTGCACTCACTGCCATACAGAGTTGAATGTAAGAAGTAAGCAGAAGCACATTGTTTTGTTTTAAAGTTGAAGGCTACATGCCATTTGTTCATTGGACATGGTTGCATACTTTAATAAAGGAGAATATGTTGAAGAAATATGAGTCTGGTTTTTTTACCGTGGTACCGAAATTGGTACCGAGTACCGTGGAAATTCACTACTACCGGTACCGACTACTGAATTATTGGTACCGTGACAACACTAATGTGAATATTAGCTTGAATCAATAGTTTCATGTGCGTATTAGAAGGGGTTTCCTCATATTTTTCTACTACGTTGCCTCCTTGGTTGCACACTGCGACACCCTTCAGACTTCACAGTACTGGATAGAAATACACTGGGCTATTCTAACACTGTCTCAACCTTTTGAATACACAGGGATACATTTCCTATATAGACAATTATTTAGCAATGACTTTTTCAGAACGGAGCACTTTGTAACCAGAAGTTAAGCTGTCAGTCACACAGTTCACCAATGCACTGATGCCAACCTGGTTCATTGGAGCACCAAGAGGAAGCGGAGGCGTTGACCTCTGACCCATCGACTGCATCCCCATCTGAGCAAACTGGCTCATTCCTGGAGAGGCGGAGTCAAAGTGAAGTGTCAAGAGAGAATGGAGCAGGATGAGAAGCAGAGATGATGTAGAAAGAGAAGAAAAATAGGTGATGAGAACAAGAAAGAAACAGACGTTACACAGATTTGTGGTGTGTTCATGCAGAGATGAGTTTGTCGACTGTACTAGTACAAAGTTACTGGTACAGTGTGTATGTGTGTGTGTCTGTGTGTGTGTGTGTGTGTGTGTGTGCGTGCTCAACACTATCTAGAGACCTACCTGCCGGGTTCTGCATCCTGCTGACCATCTGGTTGGGTCCAGCAGGTCGGACCATGGACGGATCGGCGTGAGGACCATCTGAGAGGGTTGAGAACATTTATAGACATCAGAGATCTTGTCTTTAGGATCAAACTGCAAAACCACCGTTGAGACCAAAAGACGTTCATGGGGGAGCGGCTACGCCTACTTGAAAGAGTATAGTCAGGTGTGCATTTTCTGCATTACTTTTCTGATTTTTACACAATTCCCAAATGTGTAAACACCTGGGAATGCTTAAATTCAGCACCTTTCCAGACTTTCCCGACCTGTGCAGCAACTCCGCCATCTGTGTGTATTCATTATTGCTGTGCCAAGATGACGCGTGCATTCATGTCGGTGTGTGTCTACGCGCTGGAGCGTGGGAGCAGGGTTTAAGTGCATCTTTACTTACTTGGAGGTGGCCCGGGGGCCATGGGCGGCTGGCCCATGCCGGGAGGCCCCTGTGGGAGTCCTGAGGAGGGCATGCCAGGCTGGCCAGGCATCATGCCCTGCTTCTGGAGTCGCGTCCTCCTCTTCTCCTCCAGCTCCTTCTGGATCTTATAGATCTTCTCTGCCAGCAGGTGGTAGTACTCCGCCTGGGGAGAACAGAGAGATCGGGGGGAAAAAATAAATAAATTCCCTCGTCCGTGATGTGGAACGCACTGCGTTGAGAGCGTGTTCGTGTCTTACCCTGCTGTTGGCCGATTCGTACATGTCCCCCTCTACTTTCCGAGCATAAGCCACCAGATTCTCCATCCTCCGGTCCTTCAGCGCAGCTGGGTCCGGAGTGGGGAAGATGGCCTGCACGCTACTCGCACACATACACGGACAAACATACACAACGTAAGCCATGAGGACATACATGCAACTTTGCCTCACGCCATAATCGCTCATCAGGCGATATAAGGACAGAGGCAAGGAGGCGACACGAGAGCACAGAAATGAACCGATCAGATCAGTTCATTTCATTAGTTGTTGCTCGTAGGATTTTCTTTGCGTGTGTCTACAGTTCAGGGCACAGCAGCAGACTCACAGCTTGTGGACAAGGTGGTTGCGGAGGTCCTGTGTGATGTCTTCATGCCAGGACTTCCTCATGCCTGCTGCAGAGGGAGGGATCGCCGTAGGCATGGAGCCTAGGTTGCCCACGCCATCATTCATCAAACTAGAGGGAAGGACACGCATAGGAGCCGGAAGAGAAGGAACGAGTGAGTAAAGGACGTACGTGTTTAAGAGCTCTACTAATGTGCTCAAATGTCCATTTATGTGATGCATCCAGGGTCCAAAATGAACTTTTTTTTGTCCACTAGCAAAAACAGCGAGTACATTTGACCAGCCACTCAAAAGATTACCTTTGTTTTTGATGCTGCTGAGTGAAACAAATCTACCATGCATTTGCATATTTGACTGGCATTTGGCTGGTGGCTTGTGCTCATTTTGCACCCTGGATGCATCGGCACCAGTAAAGTTGGAAAAGATAATGAGACAGCCAGGGAGAAGTTGGCAGGTTATGGTAGCCCTTCACCACCCAAGGGAGATCAACTCGCACTGAGCAAGGAGAGATTTATCTTTGGTTTTTTACCAAACTATATTCTGGTTGAAGCTGAATTTTACTAATTGGTTAGTAAATCATGTGAACCGTTTCAGCTGTTGTTGCCTGACACCTGCTCACAAAGTAAGTAAGTGAGCTAGCTGAACGATATAGCAAAAGAACAAAACGGAAAACAAAATAGAAAATCCTCATTATTGACCAAACTGTCTATAGGCTCTCAAAGAGGCAACAGTAGCTAGCTAGTTATGGGCAGTTTAAGGCAGTCCTACCTCTGTGCATTCATGTTGTTGTGCAACATGGCATCTGGTAATAGGCTTGACTGCTGGTTGGGCGGCTGCACCCCCACTCCACCATTCACTCCCATGGGGTTTCCTCCTGAACACACAAAGAGACATTAGTTTCAGGGTTCGGCCAATATGGGTCTTTGAAGAACGATACCAATTCCCAACAGATCGTCGTATGCCTACATTCAATTCAGAGCCCGACTGATAGGGAGTAAATAAAAAGTTCTGATTATATATATATATAGATATGTGTGTGTGTGTGTGTATATCAGTGTGTGCCATTGGTTTATATCATTCTATCCGATTGGTTTCTGCATCCGCTGTTTGTTTCCGCTTTATCCAAAATTATTTTGGTGATTGATTGATTGATTGATTGATTTAAAGATATAGAAGACAACAAAATCCAAGGGCTGACATGTAAAAGTGTGAACACTTATTTCCAACATGGTCCATGCTCCAACCCTCAGCAATCCTTCTCATAATCATGGAAAATCACAACAGTGATATTTCAGTACCATTCACATAATCATATAGTCTACATCATCATTTATATGAGATGCATAATAGCATTCCCCACTCACCCATGGTGTTAAGGCTCCTCATCCCAGGCTGCCCCTGCAGAGCCTGGTTGGGCATGTTGGCCTGTGGAGGTTGCTGTGGCATCTGGTTGCCCTGGTAGGTGAGGCCCAGGGCCGCGTAGGCCCTCTCTATGGAGCTGGGGTCAATCTGGTTGGGAGGGTTGAGGTTGGGAGTGTTGGGCTGTCCCCCTGGTACCCCCGAACCTAAAGAGTTCACCAGACTCACCCCTGCACTGCTGAGGAGCGCTGTAGGGAGGGGAAGGATGGCAGAAGAAGAGAAGAAGAGATTGGGATGGAGGAGTGATGGGGGAGAGAGAGAAAGAGGTAATGAAGGACGAGTATCTGTGGATGTACACAAGCCTACAGAGTCAACCAGCTAACTACATAGCAGGTTAACTACATACGATGTGAGTGTTAGCTGCATGAGACTCAGAACCCAGACTGAATAATTTTGATACCCTGGCTGAAGAGAATGTGTAATAATACAATATGATAAGCAGTGAGCACACAGACAGACACAGACAGGCAGGCAGACAGACAGACAGGCAGACAGACACACACACAGACAGGCAGACAGACAGACAGACACACAGACAGAGACACAGACAGGCAGACACACAGACAGAGACACAGACAGACAGGCAGACACACAGACAGGCAGGCAGACAGACACACAGACACACAGACAGACAGGCAGACAGACACACAGGCAGACAGACAGACAGACACACAGACAGACAGAGACACAGACAGGCAGACACACAGACAGACAGGCAGACACACAGACAGACAGACAGACACACAGACAGGCAGACACACAGACAGACAGACACACAGACAGGCAGACAGACACACACACGAGTGAGAAACACTCACACTGCTGGTTCCTCTTGTCTCCAGCGTTTTTCAGTGGCAGGCAGACGGGACAGTCGTGCCGTGTGCAGTTCTTCCAATGAGAGATGATCTGTCTGGACGAGGCACAGTGTGCCACTAGGGGAGAAGAGACGGAGTGTTAGAGAACAAGGGAAGAGAAGAGAAAGAGAGAGCAGATAAGAGGGGCAGAGGGAGAACGAGGGAAATGACAAATGGTGACAGGTTGAAGGAGGCCGGGGGGAAAAAACAAGCCAAGGAAAGTATATGAGAGAAAAAGAGAGAACAGCAGAGTCAAAAATAACGAGACAAGGAAAGGATATGAGAGAAAAAGAGAGAACAGCAGAGTCAAAAATAACGAGACAAAGAAAGGATACGAGAGAAAAAGAGAGAACAGCAGAGTCAAAAATAACGAGACAAGGAAAGGATATGAGAGAAAAAGAGAGAACAGCAGAGTCAAAAATAACGAGACAAGGAAAGGATATGAGAGAAAAAGAGAGAACAGCAGAGTCAAAAATAACGAGACAAGGAAAGGATACGAGAGAAAGAGAACAGCAGAGTCAAACATAACGAGACAAGGAAAGGATACGAGAGAAAAAGAGAGAACAGCAGAGTCAAAAATAAGGAGACAAGGAAAGGATACGAGAGAAAAAGAGAGAACAGTAGGGAGAAAAAGAAGACCGACGGTAATAAAGTGATTGTATGAGTCACTCAGTACAACAAAACCGGGTCCAGATGGAGACTCAGTGGGGAAAATAATAGTAAAACAGTTAGCTACAGGAAGAATAAGTCATTCTGATACTACGGACAAACTGGGAGGAACCAAGAGAGATATAAACAAAACACAAGTGCAAGTGAAAAGGGGAAAAAGACAAGAAGCAAAGGGATTTGCGGCATGGCCATAGCAACAGTAAACAATGTGTAGAGATGATGCTATGATGTATGAGCAGACTCACCCTGGCAGGACTTGCCAGCCTGGCAGTGAGTCATGTGGTTCAGCACGTTCTTCATGGTGCGGCAGTGGGGCAGGTTGCACTGCCGCACTTCCCCGTTGGCCTGCTCCCTCCGCTGGCATTTGTGCGCGTGGAGCAAGAGCACCAGCTGCTGCTGAATCAGCTTCCGCTTCTCGGGGTCGGCCGTAGGGGGCGCTGCGCCGGGGCCCGCCCCTACAGCGCCGAGCCCGACCTGGGCCCCTCCCACTGCGGCTGCCCCGCCCACAGACACACCGCCTACCGCTGAGGGCTGCTGCTGCTGCTGGGAGGCCTGGGGACACGGAGGAGAGAGGAGGATGAGAACATACAGATATTATTTGTATGTATTTGTATTAGCGGCTGGCCTTACCGTGTGTAAATAAATCGGTCATTATCCAAACAGTTATTACATGTTAGTGTGTGCTTGATAATGGCATACTCTTCTCCTGCCGCTGGGAACACTTAAAAAAAATGTTTTCATCGAGGCAGCAAAGGCTATATTTTTGTGTCCAATACGTTAAACTGTTTCTAATCATATATAGGCCATGAAATGTGTCAACAAACAGCAGTGACGAATATGAGCTGTAAATGTTTCAACAGTTGAAAATAGCAAATTAGACGGTACACATTAAACAAAAAGGGTCTCAAAACGCTCTGCTCAGAAAGGAACGAAATTAACGTCTCGCTCTGCGCCGCGCTCCCGGCAAGACTGAAATTAAAAACAGCAAGGCTGCTTAAAGACAGAATGGGCTCGTTTCTCTATTAAAAAACATAAAACGTCTGTATTCAATTAATGTCGAATGGCAGATGAGCATAAATAATGCAGGCAGCGTGGTGTGATCAGGCAGTTGAGACGGTGCAGCTGGTCACTGCTGACCCTATTGCAAACGTGTACGGGAGGACTGTGATCAGTGCTCGCTACAACTTTGGTATCGGCAACCGTTCAGTTGGTTGAGAGCTCAGCAATAAAGCGGCTATTCCTAGCAGCTAAGCTACGGAGAGAATACAGTTTCCGGCGTAACTTGCGCCGTTTTTCCGGGCGTATCTCCTTGGTGTGTACAGCACAGAATCAGATGATGTGCGATTATACAGCAGGCACTCATAGAAGGTGGAGAACGTTTGAAATAGACCACCGACCTTAAACGGGTTGAAAAACTAACTGGAGGGTGGCTTTAACTGTAACAAAAAGTGACATTTTCTAGAGGCTGTGTTGGGTCAAAGTCATGAAGGATTCACCACACATCCATACACAGACTCAAACAAGGAAGGTAGGGGTCTACAGTGGAGGGTAAGGGTCTACAGTGGAAGGTAAGGGTCTACAGTGGAAGGTAAGGGACTACAGTGGATGGTAAGGGTCTACAGTGGAAGGTAAGGGTCTACAGTGGAAGGTAAGGGTCTACAGTGGAGGGTAAGGGTCTACAGTGGAAGGTAAGGGTCTACAGTGGAGGGTAAGGGTACAGTGGAAGGTAAGGGTCTACAGTGGATGGTAAGGGTCTACAGTGGAAGGTAAGGGTCTACAGTGGAAGGTAAGGGTCTACAGTGGAAGGTAAGGGTCTACAGTGGAAGGTAAGGGTACAGTGGAAGGTAAGGGTCTACAGTGAAGGGTCTACAGTGGGAGGTAAGGGTCTACAGTGGGAGGTAAGGGTCTACAGTGGGAGGTAAGGGTCTACAGTGGAAGGTAAGGGTCTACAGTGGAAGGTAAGGGTCTACAGTGGGAGGTAAGGGTCTACAGTGGAAGGTAAGGGTCTACAGTGGAAGGTAAGGGTCTACAGTGGAAGGTAAGGGTCTACAGTGGAAGGTAAGGGTCTACAGTGGAAGGTAAGGGTCTACAGTGGAAGGCAAGGGTCTACAGTGGAAGGTAAGGGTCTACAGTGGAAGGTAAGGGTACAGTGGAAGGTAAGGGTACAGTGGAAGGTAAGGGTACAGTGGAAGGTAAGGGTCTACAGTGGAAGGTAAGGGTACAGTGGAAGGTAAGGGTCTACAGTGGAAGGTAAGGGTCTACAGTGGAAGGTAAGGGTACAGTGGAAGGTAAGGGTATACAGTGGAAGGTAAGGGTCTACAGTGGGAGGGTAAGGGTCTACAGTGGAAGGTAAGGGTCTACAGTGGAAGGTAAGGGTCTACAGCGGAAGGTAAGGGTCTACAGTGGAAGGTAAGGGTACAGTGGAAGGTAAGGGTACAGTGGAAGGTAAGGGTCTACAGTGGAAGGTAAGGGTCTACAGTGGAAGGTAAGGGTACAGTGGAAGGTAAGGGTACAGTGGAAGGTAAGGGTCTACAGTGGAAGGTAAGGGTACAGTGGAAGGTAAGGGTACAGTGGAAGGTAAGGGTCTACAGTGGAAGGTAAGGGTCTACAGTGGAAGGTAAGGGTATACAGTGGAAGGTAAGGGTCTACAGTGGCGCAGTGTAATCCGATTGTGGTCTTAATGCCATCCCGTGCTGTAAATCTTTTCAGGTCTGGGAAAAATCTTTCACCAATGTGTTTGTCTTGTTACTTCCTCAGGTTCACTTGATTTGATAGGGCTGGGTTACAAAATATATATCTATACATCAATATTCACTTGAAGGGTCGATTCATAAATCCCAATACAAATTTTTTCATATAATTCCTTTTGCCGTGGATGCTTGAAGCTTTAACCGCATTAAACATGGTTTGGTTCTTAGCGCAACAAGATCTCGTAAAAATCTGTAAACCCTAACCCTATTTTTAATAATGCACCAGGTTAGAGGGTTCCTTGTACAATTTACAGCATTATTCTTTGAGAATCTCTTTCATATCCAAGCAAAATTGGTATTGTGAGTGAAATATTAATATCGAAATGCATCTGCTTTTGAGAGACTCGTGGTACACTATCAGTTAAATGCTGTTCTCTTTTCAGCTGTGAGGAAATCAAAGGGACGAAGCGGGAAACAGTTGTCTGAGAGACTGTCAGTAGGTTTACATGCACTTAAAAAAATCAAATTATTGCGTTAGTCCGCCTAAAACTGGACTTTTGAAATGCAAGTAAACATGTTAGCTCGACTGAAATCGAAGTTATAAAAGTCAGACTAACACACCCAGATAATGCGATAGGGAGTCGATTTACTCCTGCATGTACACAGGCCAGTTGGACTGGAACTGGACGAGGCGTTCAGCGCATGCGCTAAAGTTCCCGTGCCAGGCTTTGATCCGGAAGTCGAACAGCATAGAAAACTGTTATGTTATGTTAGCGGCTAAAGCTAAATGTGAAGTTTGTTGATGTAGAGCTAAATCTGTGTCTAGAAAAAATATTTTTTAATGGAATATCTTAGTTTCAACTGTATTGAGCTCACAAGCTGCAGCTTTGTGTTACCTGACCATCCCTGCGTTTGAACGGTTTATCGGCGCTCTCTCTCTCTCCACATAAACACAACCTCGCTCGACCACATAAACACAGAACACAGCAAAACAATGTCCCATCACTAAAATACACACAGGGCGCATCGTCTCTCAACATAAACACACTGCCACACTATTATATGGGCCAGAAGTGATCGTTTTGAGGGGAAACGTTTGTATAATTATATATTTTTTAATTAAATAGCTGCATTATTAAGAGACTTGCTGCTACCAGTTGTTAGAATTGGCGGAGCCTGCGGGGAAAGAGTGCATATCGCCACCTATCGTAGCGGAGGCAACATGATTGCATCAAAAAATCGATTTCCCACCCGTGCGTGTATACTGGGACAAGGACAGTAGTCAGAGTAAATAGCCTAATCAAGCTATAACCATAGCTCGACGTAACTGTGCATGTAAAGTTTTGTAAACATTTTTTTTCCTGCTCTCCCCAACATTTCAATAAACCTTTATGGCATATTATTACAATACAACAATACTGGTGTTGACAGCAATAGAAGATGCCAAATCATTCAAAACAATAAGCATTTTGCTTTTAGGAGCATTGTGCCAGCATGCGGCGCTGTTCCAAAACGTGTCAACGTGTGTCGTTGCCTGGGAAACGCACATCCCATAATACAACTGTTCGCATCGCATCCCATAATAGTATGATGATACTTGGGATGCCATTGCCAACATAGATGCGAACAGGTTAGCTAAAAGTTTAGCGTTGCCAGCGAGGGCCCGAAATTAGGGATGTCAACCGATAACCGTTTAACCGATAATCGACCGTTAGAACATTAACCGATTAATACTATCAGTTAAACGGTTAAAAAAAAAAAATCACGTCTCCTAAACACATGCAGAGAGAGAGAGAGAGAGAGAGAGAGAGAGAGAGAGAGAGAGAGAGAGAGAGAGAGAGAGAAGCGCATGGCCTGAAACCCGACACCTTGCTAATCTCACAGCGTTCAGCGCGCACTGATCAAACAGTAGTTTTTACCGTGTCCAAAAGATGCAGACATACTTTACTGTCCAACACATCGCAGTTCGGAGAAATTGTTTCAGAACGGGACAGAGACGGATTGTTTGTAGACTGTATTCATTGACACTTTCAAGGCCGGTGTGAAAGCGGCTACTGACAGCTGCGTGCAACTCGTCTTCATAATGTACACACAGAGCAGAGCCCTCGTCGCGTGTGTGAAGAGAGAGGAATAAGGGGTGAGACCAAAAGCAGGTAAACCACTGTGGGATTAGTGAGGAGAAGATACTGTAGTGATGCTGCGCACTTTGTCAGTGCGCCCTGCAGCCTGGGCTGTCGTCCGCTCAAACACTACTTCACCGGGCAGCTGCGTGTCAATTGACGTGCCTATAATATGCAATGCGTGCAGCTCTAAAGTATAGCCTATCGGAGGAATGTTTTTGTTTAGATGGCTGGAGGCTTCAACTTGTTTTTTTCTGCTTGTAGATGTAAAAAATAAATGCTTTCTAATGAAAAAAATCAAGCATTTGTTGTGGTAATTGTTTAATGGGGCACAGACAGTCAAATAGCGCATTTTAATCTTCTCGGTTAACCGACAGTTGTCGGCTAATGAGTGTCGGTTGTCGGTCAAGAAAAATTATGATTTTCGACATCCCTACCCGAAATCCCGTCAGGAAATGGATTTCTTACCATGGCAGACATGCCTTGACCTGGCGGGGTCTTCTTGTCCATGTTGAACTGGGCGGCCAGATTGTTGGACAGGCCTGCCTTGTTCTGGAGCTGCGGGCCCAGCCCTGCCCCAGGCCCGGCAGGCTGGCCGTACGGACCACCATAGGGGCCCGCGTTGGCCATCATATTCATCTGAAGAGCAGGTGAGGAGAGGCAGCAACAAGATGGAGAGGAAGAGAGAAGGCGGGAGAGACGGAGGGGGAGGGGGGGTGATAAGGAGGAGAGACGGCATGGAGGAGAGGAAGAAGAAGAGGAAGGCATTAAAAAAGATTAGGGATTTTGTTACCTTATTTATTTTAATGTCTTTTAGGTATAACCTGCTATTAACTCATTCATGGCCAGTTTAGGACTGCCAATATTTAGCACAGGCCAAAGATTTTCATAATTGTTGGTCATCTTTCAAGACCCACAGTAAATTATCTATTAGCACCAGAGTGATTTGCAATACCTCAAAATGAAGATGTACGTATCTGGGTTCACCAGGAAAAAAAAAGTGAGCTTTTAGCATGTTCTGTACTCTACTTATATCCATTTATATACACCCTGTTTTCACCCAAAAGGTCTCTCTGAGATGACAAACAGGAGAAAAGGCAATTTCTGTAAAATACACATTCTCAAGCAGAACTCGCTCTCAATTCTTTTATTTTGAACTGTATTGACATCAGACATGTAAATACTATTCGTTATGACACAAATGAAGAAAAAAAATAATATATATATATATATATATATACACATGAAGTGCTTTTTTTTTTACATTCAACAATACAGCAGTGTGAGTGAGTGTGCAGACAGACACACAGACAGACAGACAGACAGACAGACAGACAGACAGACAGAGAGACAGACAGACAGACACACACACGATCCCCCTTCGTTGCGTGATTTCTAACCCCACATAGGATAAGCAATAACCACGCCCTGTGGCGCCGGGATTGGCCAGGAGCAACACTGGAGGGCACGCAGCCCAGCGATTTCATGAACCAACTGAATAGCTCTTGAGAACGGACAGCGGGCTGCTGTGACTGCCGCTTCTGGCTTGTTAGCTGTTCGTGTGTTTATTTTGTTTTGTTCTGGTCCACCCGTCCTCGTCCATGTCTCCCTGTATCCTCCCTGCTATTTGATCGTTCCCGTTTTCCCCTCGGCTATTCAACACGTCCTCACCGCCCTCTGATCGATCATTTCCTCATTCCTCCGATGATCAAACGCATCTCTGGATTACTTTCTCCCGTTTTCTCCGGCTGGCACACAGGAAAGCGACCAGCTCCTGCAGCGCGCCGAGCGGCGTTTCAATGGCGTTTCTCCTGTCTGCACATAGTGCACAAGGAAGCGTTTATCCGTTTTCTGCTTTTCCTCTTGCTCAATTTCAAAACAACAGCTGCGGTATGTGTTTGTTCACGTGTTGTCTTAGATGCTAGGGACCTGATACTATGTCACAGGCTGAGGAAGTGTTTGAACTACGCCCTGCAGTAATAAAAACAAAAACACGTCAAACACGTCATTGGCGGGGAGGGCTATTTCTGATAACACGTCAAAGACGTCTTTGGCGGTGAATGAGTTAACTGTCATCTGAGATTTCTTATTTGTCTGGCTGAAAAACTATACAAATTTATTTACAGAAGAAAGATTAGAGGATCAAATGAATTTAGGGATGCACGATACGAGGGCTGCCCCCTATAGGTCGACGAGTTGAATCATCCATCGGGAGACTCGTGAGTCGACGGAGATTCTTCAAGTCGAGCAGTCGTTTTGTTTTTTGTCAGTCAGTGTTGTGCATTATAACAGGATAAAACCAGTGTGTTGTGCATTATAACAGGATAAAACCAGTGTATTGTGCATTATAACAGGATCAAACAGATAGAAACCTTACACATAGTAGACATAGTAAGCCTTTAAAATAAATGTTTACTGACAATTGCAGATTTTCCCAGAGACCCCCCAAAATGTTGCCGTTGAGGCTTTCAGGGGCTCTCAACTGTCAATCAAGGGGTCTTGGACCCCCTGAAACCCCCTGTATTTCGTACCCTGACAGGTGTTCCAGGACGTATTCAGAGTGTATTTGTGTTTATTCCCAGGGAAGATTGATCTGTGCACCTGGGTTCCATGTGTCTGGCTGCACCTGATGCGCGTTAACGTCTCCATGTCCCATACACAGGGAAAACTGCTGGCCATCCTGGTTTAGCACAGTGAGTAAAGGCCCAATTATACTCTACGTTAAAGACGGAGACGGACAGAGCCTTCTCTCTCTACTCTGCGTTCATTTTGTGCGTTTTCTGTCCGTCATCTGAAAGCTTACGGATACGCATGGAACGGAGGAAAACCACACACACACACTCATACATTTGACTCTCTACTGCCCACTGGTGGATGTAACCCTCGTGTGGTCTTCGTCTTTTAGTCACACCGATGGCGTTCGGGTCAATTTGACCCGGCTCATGTTCAACCATTCTAAAGTAGTTATAAACCCCAAAAATCCTACTAATCATAGTTTGTTCTTCATTTTAATAAAGAGCTACTCAAGTTTATTTATTAACTCTGCGAGGAGATTATGAGATTGTCGCTGTCAGTGCGTCTGTCTGTCTGTGCGTCTGTGCGTACGTGTGTTCCTGTGCGTGCGTCAGAGTCCTGCGCGGGTCTGATTTTCAAGACCCGGTTCCGCCCGGCCCCGCGACGTGCAGTACCGACCCCGCTCCGCGAACCCGCACATATGATCAATCAGTACCGCAACCCACCCCGCCCCGCAGACATGAGACCCGCCCCCCGACCCGGAACCGCATATATATAATAACCGTTAATCTGCAGTGCAAACATTTTGTAGTGAACCAAACGAAACTGCCACCGTTTCACACGAGAGGCGAACAGCAGTCTTTCTGGCCGAGACTCGTCAGCTGATGTACGTTAATTAGCTTTTAGCAGCTGCTAGCTCACTAACCAGCTGGATAGCTCTGTTATCAGACACACAGACAGTTACAGCAAGCAAAGTGACTTACCAGCTATTTCCAATATGTCCGGTATAATCCATACTGCCTTTATGATTGCTGTTGGAGGAACGTAAATCCACGTTGGGATGAGACCTCTCCACTTTCACGCTATCTATCCATGACATGTTCTTGCCTGTTGCTATGAAAACAGCCAGTGTGTATGTTTGACTGGAAGCTAACGTTAGCCTACTATATTATCTGTCCGACTCGTATTGTCTCCAATCAATCACCTTGACCGCAGCTGAGTTTTGAATGTTTTGTGCAGTCCATATAGCGTCACACATTGCACAGTATGCGCATACTTGAAACGATGCCGGTTATGTAAACAAACTGCGAAAACGTGCGTCAGAAACTTTTCTCCTGTTCGAGTCAGACCAGCTGCCAGACACCCCCCCTGCCAGACACACCCCCCCCTGCCAGACACACCCCCTGCCTCCATCTGAGTGCAACAGAAAAACATACAAGGCTCATACGTTGTCGTTGTTCCACCCGCCGCCCGTCCGCATTTATTAATTTTTACCCGCCGCCCGACCCACCAATTTACAGAAGTGTATTTTTTACCCGCCCCCCGCATTTTTTTGCGGGTACCCGGCGGGGCCCCGCGGAACCCCGACCCGGTGCAGGACTCTGGCGTGCGTGTGTTCCTCCCGGATCTCGAGAACCGTTGGTCGGATCTACTTCAAACTTTGGGAGTGTACTAATGAGTACGTGATGGAGTACAGTGACCTGTTTTCGTGCAATTCGGTATAGCGCCACCTACTGGCAACACAGTGTGTGTGTTCCTTGTGTTTCCCTCCCGGATCTCCAGAACCGTTGGTCGGATCTACTTCAAACTTTAGGAGTGTACTAAGGAGTACGTGACGGAGAACAGTGACCTGTTTTCGTGCAATTCGGCATAGCGCCACCTACTGGCAACACAACAAGTGGTTTATCTTGAGAACCCCTCGTCCGATCAACTTCAAACTCGGGGAGTGCGCTTAGGGGGACCCAACGGAGTGCAGGGAGCTGAATTCCAGGCAATTCGGCATAGCGCCACCTACTGGCAACAAATAAAACTTCTTGCAATTCGCCTTAGCACCACCTACTTGCAACAAAAAATGCTTATCTCAACAACTCTTTCCCGGGGTTTCTCCGAGAAAATTCCGCCCACACAGGGTCTATGTGCCGACAGGCCGCAGTGCCGACAGGCCGCAATGCCGATAACCCACAAGCAGAACCAGCTCATGAGCGAGGCGGCGTGCAGCGTGTCGGTGGACCGGCTGGAGCTAACCTCTCCCAGCCCCCACGCCAAACCTAACCTCCAACCATGCCTAAACCTAACCTCCCCCAGACCCTAACCCAAAACCTAACCTCTCCCACCCCCCACGCCTAAACCTAAGGTCGGCATTGCGGGTGGTCGGCATAGCGGGTGGACACCCCACACAGGTGCAAGAGAGGTGACCTGTAGCTAAAAATAGCAAAAAAGTATCAAAACATACTGTCAACTCTGAGTGAACTTTCATTGTGTGTGTGTGTGCGTGTGTGTGTGTCAGAATGCAATGTTTACTAGAAAATACCAATATGTCTAACATTTTCAAAGAAAGAAGTTGTCTAAATTTCACTTCTGACCCCTTTTAGCCTCCACTTTCAATGGCCGGGTCAAATTGACCCGAAGACCATGGGTGTTATATGTTGATGCAGGGGGGGGTAGCAAATGGATGAAATGTACCATTTTCATATCACATGTTTAGTACAGTAAATGAGCCAAGCAGAAGAAGTTTCATAGAGAAAAAAATATTTTAACATACTTTTCCTTGATGTTGAAATTCTAAAACGGGTCAGACTGACCCGAAGACCATGCGAGGGTTTTAACATGATACGAACGTGAAAGATGCATGGAAGTATGTGGGCAGTGTTATCTGTGGGGAATTAGTTTCACTATAGGTTTACATTGCGCTCAATAATGTGAAGTGAGTCAGAGGGGAAAGAGACATAATAAACCAATATTAATTAATGTATTATTTAAATGTATTTAGGCCCATTCGTTTTTGAGAAGAAGTAAGCTACGCCTATCGTGCTGGAGATGTCAGTTATTTCATGCGATTAATGTAGCCTATTTTACACCGTTTCATTTGTTTATTCATGTAGGCTACATGTGTTCATGTTTAAAAGGGGGGGCTATAAGAGCTTAATTTAAACAGAAATATGTGCCTATGTCTCATCATTCCAACAAATCCATATATTGAGATGTATGCGTGTGTGTGTGTGTGTGGGGGGGGCGGTCTGCAAAACCCCTTCACATCATGGTGGGAATTTGACATTTTACTTTTTTCAAATGAGAAACTCTCTCCTATATATGACCTTTTGAATGACTGAGATAGCCCTCTCAGATCAAAAGTTATGATTATTCTTTGGTGTGCCTAAAAGTCAAACATGAGAAAAATGTCTTTAAAGGAGGACTTACCCCCTAGATATGCATCAGAACAGTGATTTGAAAATACCTATGGAAAAAAACAAGAAATGACATATGCTCTTGTCTATACTAGACTCTTTGGCTGTGTTCAAGTCAAGATTTTTTTTCGGAAATCGACGCCATTACAGTTTGCCTACTGCCTCAAAAATAATTTATTTGAGAGGGGCAATATCTTTATAAATATCAACAACTAGCCAACGCTGGTGGCCTGTTTGGAAACAGCTTTGCTCAAATTGGTTGAAAGTTATATCAATTTGGTAATTCAGTGGCGAACTAGAAATTTAATTATTTTTCTGCATGTATCTCTATGGCAGCGTGTCAAACTACGTTACGAGAGCAAAGTGACGTGGGCTCGTTACAGCAGCACACCGCACAATAGGACAAACCTCTCGCTCTGGGGTAACACAATGCGAGATTTCTCCACGTAATTCCCTCGTCTAACTAAAGAGATAAACCGCGCAATGAAATCCGTTTTTAATTTGCGTTTTGGGGCTTTTCGTGATTCTTGTTAAAAGTTGCAGCACCTCTGATTTTTCCTCTCAGGGCGCAGGCAGTGCAGGGCAGAGCTCTTCTCCTCCTCACAGACTGTTCTCATGCAAATCCCCCCGAGGAGCACACACACACAGACAGAGCCAGTCACTCTGATCTGCTGACTTGATTTCCTGAAAAGTTGGCGTTGCTTGTACACAGTGATGATATTATATTAGCCGATATGTTTAGAGAAGCTTTGTCACGTTGTAGTATAGCGTTATATTTGTCCGCTAAACTGCGACGAGATTTGTTTGCTGAAATGTCAGACTGTTGAAAGCCCCCGCCTCTCACTGCTGCTGTGTGCTGCTGCTGCGCGCGCCCCCGCGGGTGCATGAGAGAGCAGACTCTCCCGTTTGACTGGCCGAGAGAAAGTGCTTCCAAGTCGGACTGATAGCCGCGGAAATGTCAGACTGTGCTCTCTCTGCTCTGGCCGAGTCCGAGAGAGCCCAGCTGCTGCTGCGCGCGCCCCCGGAGCTTGGGGCTAGTGCATGAGGTTTACAGTACGACTCTCTCCCGCCCGCTCCCACCTGCCTGGGCTGGAGACAGTGCTTCCAACTCGGAATGATAATATAAACAACATAATTAGAGCTTATCCAGGTAAGATATTAATAAAGTAATGACACATTCAGCGGGAAACTAACTATAATTAAGACATGTGCCAACTTTGACGACGTTTGGTTCAGTATTTTAAGAGCAAACTTCAATAGGAATAGGCTTGGAGTTGTGAGGAGCCGAAAGGGTACAGGGGGGGTAGGGGAGTAACTATCTTGAAATCCCATAGTCTTTGGGAACACTGTGACGTCAGTGTGTTCCTAATTTCCCATTCATTTGAGAAAAGAAAAAAAAGCAGTGTTCCACCCTTAGAGGGCGCTTATGCCAGGTATGCTGCTGAAAAATGATACAAATGGTCAAATGGCAACAGTTTGGTGTCAAATGTGGAAATTTTGACCAGAATTCTTCACACATCACCCCCAAAGTCATATATATTGGTTAAAAGCTGAAAAAAAGTGTTTTGGAGGCAAGTCCTCCTTTAAAGTTTAAACATTCCACAACATTGCATTTTCTACAGTGGCATTACACCCAAACCATACAAATAAATACTTTCCCTTTTGTTGTATGGAAATAATTATTCGCCATGACGTACTACTACCATGATGTACTACTACCATGACGTACTACTACCATGATGTACTACTACCATGATGTACTACTACCATGATGTACTACTACCATGATGTACTACGGAGATCAAAGTCACCAAATCACTCAAAATACCTACAAAACTCATTTTCAACCTTCTTTGGCTCATTGCCACCAATGTGCAGCAGCGATATGTAAAGGGTTTCTGCAGGCCACCACACACACACACACACACACACACACACACACACACACACACACACACACACACACACACACACACACAGCTGAAAATAAATCCCTGAATTCTCGTGATGAATTCTCGTGTTCTGCGAAAGCACGATTTGTGCAGCAATCTAACGGGCATCACTCAGGCACCCAAGGTAGAATCACACCGTCATCTCAAAAGAAGAAGACAACAACAACAACAACAACAACGACAACAAGGTACCTTCACTAAATTGGATCCACTTCTGCTGAGGGAACACCAGATAGATGGGATGTAATTTCCTCTTACTTTCTCCTTACCTCTGTTCAAACGCAATCTTAAAGCCAAACTTTAAGGAAACCCAAATCAGGTCAGCCGACATCAGCTATGATCTAAAGGAGCTGACACGCCGAAAACACTTGAAAGCACAAGCGGCAAGTAGATGCCGACCGATGCTTCACCTCACGTCTGCTGTGTCGGGGCCAAAAAGTTGCATTTGAACACGCCGCAAACACGACAAACGACGGGCAACTAGCACGTACGTTCTGCACCTGGGTGAGACCTGATCCATGGAACATCACCATTTCGCTCACTTTAAGGGCGGGACATACTCCACACGCGCTTCCAACCGCGAGGGCCGTGCGGCCAATATGACGTAATCGAGGTGGGGGCGAGGCCACCGCAGCCGTAAACGCGTGTCGCCAGATTTTTCTAGCAGCTCTGCTCCGCGTTGCAGCGAGGCAACAGATCCATGGGAGAGACAGGAAGATAAATGAAATGAAGTACACTGAGCCATGTTTTGACCACATTTCTTGACCCATGTGGTAAACTTTGATTTCTAACTGTTAGTTTTTAGTCATTTCAAGTAATGTGCTGTGTTGAGACAGATCTAGGCCTATTAACATTCAATAAAAACAGGATTGGCGATTCTATTCATGTGCCGATACAATCATTTGAGAGTGAAACCGCAGTCTACTGAACATAAGGGCATTCCATTGACTTTTAATTGCGTTTCATTGACTTTATCACGGGCCATTCACTGTACTATGTAAACAGCGGTGCTCTGAGCAGCACTCTGACACCTTGGTCCCACCACGGCCGTCTGCTCAGCGTTCTGGCTGCACCGCGGCTTTGCTCCGTCCTCCGCACGGCGGCATGTCCCACCGCACACGTTCCAGAAGCAGAGCGCTGCATGGCAGCTCGATGCAAGATCGCGCGATACTGTGTGTACAATGGGGTGGATGTAAAGAGCACAAAACACAAACAACACAGTCTGTCGTTGACCTGCTTTTGATTTGGTCATTTTCCCTTGATTTTTGTGCTTCTACCATTGGTATGTAGGCTGAAAGTATTTCTTTATTTGTCATACAGTGCCTGTTAGCAGGAGAACTCTTGCATTTCTTTGTCTACTTGAAAGACTACAGAGGGGGGGAAGGAGAAGGAGTCGGTGGTGTTTTATTATGAAAATCGACCGGATTCTCGTGCAGTTGCTGTGTCTGACTTCCGGCCTGAACGATCTGCTCTGTGCAGCTTGACGCAGCTTCCAGGCGTCATCCGTGAAAAATAGAACTGCCGCGTATCTTTAGCAGAGCGGGGCGCCGAGCCGCTTCTGATACGCACGCCGCGTGCCTGGTGGGATCACGCGCGTTGATTCAAATGCCCGCGAGCAGCTCCGACGACCGCGTCGGAGCCGGAACGCGTACGTGACGTGCCAGGTGGGACTTCCCCGTGAGTATGAACACCTCGAGCTGAGCGGGGAGTGCGCTCCCGGTTTGCGGAGCTCCGCCTCGCGCTGCCTCCCTGGAGTATGTCCTAAAGCTTTAGACGGTTTCGTAATATCGCTACTTCTAAATCGAGAATATGTCTGATTAAAAAGTTGCAAATGACACTGGCGTCTGTCAGCCCTTGTCTGCTCTTCTGCTGAAAGGAAGAGGCGGAGGTGAAAAATAAGGAGAAACCACACTAACGGTGATATCATTGAGCGAGAGGCTCGAGGGACTTTCCCAAAGGCACGCCGTCGTGAAAATATCCGGGTTTTCAATCAGAGTGATTTCTCTCACCAGCGACCCCGACGCGAAGCCGCCGACAAGCCCCACGCTGCAGACAAGCCCCACGCTGCAGACAAGCCCCACGGTGCAGGACACACCACAAATACTAGTCTAGAGCGGTGGATCTCAACCTGGGGGTCGCGACAGACGCCCAGACATGGCCGACGTCCGACTGTCGGCTTGGTGCATCTGGGGGATTTAGCACTACCAGCTACTTCAACATTACCTCTGACCAAACTATTAGAATCAGAATCAGAATCACTTTATTATGCTTTCAAAGCAGCAATGCAAGATCAAGCTTAAGGGTACCGATCCACCAAGGATGCTTCATTTCTAACAATGTGAAACGGTTGGTTGACTGTTGCTATGTGACCGTTAGAAACTCGTGAAAACTGTTCATCCCTGCGTCTGAGCTGTAAGTGAAGGTAGCACAGTTCACTGGGTTTCATCATGATGAGGAAAACCTGCAATCGTTCCTTTGTAAACCAGGAAAAGCAGCAAAAAGCCCAACCTGAATTAGTTTTAAGGTATATTTCCTATGGTGACGGGGAATTGTTTCATCGTTAGTGCCTCCCTTTTAGATGGCGACGGCGAATTTGAGCTTAGTAAACGACACATTTTGAAACCACCCTCCAGAGTGGAATTCTTGGCGACGCTCCCCGCTGAGCGCTTCATGTAATCGCTTTGACGCAGCTCATTTCAGGAACTGTTGACGTGCCTGCACATGCGACACACGCGATTACGTTCAACATTCAGAATTAAGCTACACTGCGGCCAACTTCAGTTACATGTTCATAACGTTACTGCTGCGAGGAGCCGATGGCTGTACCCGGTCGGCATTTAACGTTAGTTACAAAAGCACGTCGACAGTGTTTTCTCACTGCCAGTAGCTACAACAGTAGGGTTTGACAGATAGCTAGTCCAACCGGTGTCAGCACAGTCAGCGCTCCCGGTCTTCGCTGCTCGTTAAAGATTTCCAATAGACGGTATTCTGATAAACTGGTCACATATATGTTACGTTCTCACCCGAAAATATTAAAACTTTAAAAACAGTTTGGGGTTTTTTAAGCTTGAAAACAGCTTTTTGGCAAGTCTTAAATGACTGCGGTAGGCGTACTCTACTTCCGTGTTTAAAACAGGGAAGACGATTACGAAATGACGTCATGCAGAAGCGTCCTTGTATGGGCAAAGAATAAGGTGACACACTGCCACCTAGCGACCTGGCATGTACATTACGGCGTTTTAAAAATTCAACAGCGCTCATGTAAACAGGGAGAAGGTGTGAAGGAAAAGGTGTGAAGGAAACGCTATTGTGTCGTTTCTTCCAGAAACTGTCCTCGTGTAAAGGGCCCCTCAGTTCAATTAAGCAATTTCTTTCTTAAAAAAATACTTGTTTTTTCCCGATGGGCCATGGTACGTTTAATTAAAAAGGGGGGCAGGTGAATGCTGTGAAATACCGTATATCGTGAGAGGAAATTTAAAAAAATATTTTGGGGGCAACTTTTGCCCCCACTGCCAAAAAACTGGGGGCATTTAAATTTTTTTGCAGGCACTTAAAAAAGTAATTACTGCATAATGTTGCTAAAGCCTACAGTGGTTCCCAACCTTGGGGTCATGACTCCTGATGATGTCACTGATGATATTACCAATGTTGTACCGAAATGTGAATGTCTGGAGAGGTGCCTAGATTTTTGGAACGTCAAAGTGGGGTCGCAAGGCAAAAAAGGCTGGGAACCCCTGGCCTCGTGTAAACAACAGCGCTGTTTGTGTGAGCGTATCTTCTGGCAACCAGCTTGTAGGTGCTGCTGAGTGTGTGTTAGAGATCTAAAATGGAAATTAAATTAATTGAATCAAAAGAAAATCAAAATCTTGGGGCAATGTTTGCCCCTGGATCATGGTTTTTAGGGGGGGATTCTGAGATTTCTTGGGGGCATTTTTGCCCTTACCCCTGGTTAAATTCCTACACTGACCGTGATAGTTTTGAACATACTGTACCGTACTGTGAAATGAATAATCATATCGTTACATGAAGACAGATCCATCCCCTTACTGATAATGAACGATTTTAATGTCCGAATACATTTGGGGGGGGGGGGGGGTACTTCTATGACCATGTGTTGGTTGCCACACAACCACAGTAGTAACACCAAGGCCACTGACGCTGCTCTTCGATGATGTCACAGATACATGCCTCAATTAAACCATCTAACATGGCCCTTCTGCGGTAGTGCCTTTTACACCTCAGAGCAAACTCAAAGCAGTCACATGGAGTATTCCACGGCCAGGGAGGTTAACCATCAAGACCACAGAGCGAGCGCGGACTCTCCTGCGAGTCTGACACATAACCACACTCCTGCCTGCACCCATATGAGCAACCGCTATAGATCAACTTCAGCCTGGAGCTCAACTTGGGTCTGAAGTCCCGTGCGCCGAGCTTGACTCAGCTTGAACCTGAAAATACTGTTCAAACATGAATCGGACCTGAGCGTGATGAGCTTTTTGCGAGGTCAAACGTGAAAACTAAAGCACAAGACTGCGAATGATCTAGTACCAACATTGTTTCGAATATATTTTTGAAGCCAGACCCAAATCCAAGGAGTTAATTGAGGAATTCAGATTGTCCAAACCCAAGCCAATCACAGGCACGTTCCCACTGGTGTTGAGCAACAACGTCGAGCTTCAATATTTTAATTGATAGAATATGGAACTAAATCAGTAATAGACATTCTCCCAAAAATGATTTTAGATGGGGAGGGCACATTTTATATGAGTCCCTGCTCCTAACTGTCCGTGTATATCAGAGCTTCAAGATACTGGGGGGAGATAATCCTATCGCACTTTTTGTGTATGCTAAATATTGTGATATGAATCATAATACATGTATACACGCATTTCTTTTAACTAATTTATTTTTCTGAATTTTAACAAAGTCCCAGAAATATCAGTTGAATTTAAGCTTTTCTGCTACGTGCAGTTGGATTTATAGGCCTGAGGTTCAGCATGGCACAGGAACCACACTTTGTTTAGGAGGCAGGGATGCAAAGTCAAAGCAGAGTGAAAAAGGTGACAGATACCAGGGCAGACATAAAACCACTCCCAAATCCTCCTATTTTGGGATGAAAAGGGTGACTAGTTTGCATCCCTGAGGAGGGCACCTGTAACTACTTTGCCTCAGTTAAATATTGCAACAGTTGGTACTGAGCTTGCAATTTTTTTTGACAATGAATGGAGCTCCCCTCTTGCATGGTCCTGCTACCTAATGTGTGCTGACCTTGTTCAGTGCTCCAGGTTGCTGTGGCCTCATCCCAGCCTGACCGCCAGGTCCCATCTGCTGACCTCCCTGCTGCTGCTGTAGGGTCTCCGCCAACAGATTGCTGTTCCCCATGCCTGCATTGCCGGGGTAACCCATCCTGGGCGAGCCGTTCATCACCTGCCCTCCCATCAGGCCTTGCTGCTGCTGTCCACTGTTGCCCTTCTGGGCTCCCATCATGGCAGCCGCCCGATTCAGCCCCACCACCCCTCCACCCATCCCCACCTGCTGCATCAGTCCAGCCTGCTGCTGCTGGCCCTGGGGTCCCATGCCTTGAGGCCCACCGGGGGAGACATTCATGCCCCCCATCATCCCCATGGACGCCCCGGCTCCTGTGCTGTTGGGTGTGGGGCCGCCCTGCTGGGGTGGCGCTCCGGCCCGGAGGAGCTCGGAGAGCTGTTTGTGTTTGGCTGCCGCGTCCTGGCCTCCTCCCACACCCATCCCGCCCATGCCTCCTCCAAGGCTGGTATGGAGCTGGCTGAGGTCCCCTCCGTTGACCAGCCCCAGCTCTGACGAGTTGATGAGCTCATCTGGGAGGTCATGCTCCAGGTCGAAGAGTGAACCAAAATCTAGGCGGGAAGGAGAGAGGAAATTTTAAAGAGCAGGAAAACAAAGATTTATTTCATGAAGAAACAGAAGAAAAACAATTCAAACCTAAAATTCGCAAAGCATAGTCATGTAACTGACATTATAATGTAATACCAGCTCCTCCAACATGAATTTGAGAAACTATCAACGATCCTAAGTAGGCGCTCTCTGTGCAACTATCTGCCTCTAATCTGGAGCTGGTAGCCAGCCAGACAGCCAGTGCAGCAGTAGCTGCCCCTCACAGCCTAGACTCCTCTCCTGGGCGTCAGCTTGTGGTTTGATGGGATGCCAAACATGGAGAGTGAACGCAGTAGGGTCAGGGTGAGAAGCCGCAGAGGGGTAAATACTGACTGGGCAGGTGTGTGCACTGAGTCTACAGTATAAGGTAAGGGGGAAAGCCTCAGACTAAGTCACTACTGTATATTGACTCAGACCGGAAGAAAATTAAGAGGCAACGCGCTTTGGGAGTAGGGTCATGTTATACTGAAAACATACTGAAACTACATCTTCCTCACATGCAGTTTCCTCGTGGCTCTTTCTATTAACCATAACAAACCAAGCCATTTGTGGATGGATCGTGCATTGCGTTAGACCTGTACACAGCCCTAGTTCATAGTAGTGGCTAGTTGCACCAGGTCAACTGACAAGGCACGGTCACTCACATCAAGCTTTTTTTAAACTCACATAGTTATTAAAGCACACAGATGGTTACATCACCATGTCTTTCTTTCTCCCCCTCTCACTCACACACAAAATATCTCTTTTATACAAAACATAGTCATATTGCTGCTGATGGTAGCAGCAGAGCCCTCAGCACACATCTTAGGAAATGAAACACCTATAAAAGTCATTTTTGAAACTAATGCCCAGCACAAAACAGACATTCATTCATTCATACATACCGGTACATTCGTTCATCCAAACAGTTGCAGTACTGTTAGTGTGACTTAAATCGGCGTACAGATAACATGCAAGCCATTCCTGGATAACATTTCATCTCACAGATGTCCATGTCAAGACAGATTTCACAATTCCCTCAACTCTAGTAATTTTGAGGTATGCTATACATGCTCGGGATAAGAATCAGCTAAGTGCCTAAAATAAATAAGGTTAGACTCATTAGAAATCATTCTGTATGTTCGGGATGCAACAAGCGGATGGCATGCAATAGTTTACTGCTCCCCTGTTCAGTAAGGACTAATGAATACGTTTCTGATTATGGGACTGGATTCACAAATCGAAATGTCTTCAAGTTACATAGAGCAATCTCTTAGTGCTAGTGTGCCATATTTAGACAATGGAGGAAGAGCAGAGACGGGTTTCCTCTGTAGTAGCATAGCATAGTTGACAAATGAACAGTCTTTCAACAATAAAGACGTGAGGGGAGACATTTCAGAGAGACGGCGGCTGACTTTGACCCTTCCTTTCAACATAGTAGCGCACGGATAAAAGTGAGAATGTAGCAACGCCTCCCCTCTCTCGGCTGCTGGACAACAATGCTTTGCGCAACTTCTTCATTGATGAAGTGAGGCTCCGCTTGCCTGGAACAATAGCTAGCTGGTTAGCGACAACAGTTCGGCTAAAACGCTACTGTTCACACATGTTAACAATAACACCAACACGAACATGTATGACCCGACATGATTGTTGCTGTACCCAAAGACGAACTTAAAGCCCACGAAAAACCAGTCTGGCCACAGAAAGGTTTAGCACTGATCGACTTTGCTAGTCGGCTACCAAACTCAGCTGAGCCGGTTAGCTGCCTAGCTAGTTAGCGCGTCAGGATCCCGTTATTTTCTGCTGTTCAAACAGGACCTTGTGCTACAATTGATGTGGTACTTTATCGCTATGTTCAGGGATTATTTACTGCGTCTGTTAAGTTGTGTGGCCTCTCCTTTCGATACATGACTTCCCCAATAAGTAGCCAGCCAACTTAAAGCAAACTGGGGTGACTCGACCCTTCCATTGTTTAGCGGTGGATAGTATAGTACTAGCTAGTTAGCCTGTTGAGGCTAGCACATCAAAACATCACACCTGGAAGGTTGGCCATGCCGCCAACACGACTGCATATACTTTCAGGTAGTAATGCTATTTCCAATCCAATCATTTTATAACCAAACGCATGCATACATGTATGTGTAAAAGCATGTTATAAGAGAAACTGAGTCAGACCCAAGTAACTTGCAGTGCAACTCTGTAGAGACTGGAAGATGGATCAGGGTTTAATACATATTCACTCGTAGCTAATTTAAGTTGTATGTGTAACCAAACAATGCATGCAATATGTTTACCATTTCCATCACTGGCAGATACTGAGAGAGCTGGAGAGGACAGCTTGGGCCTCTTGGCTGAAGGCGGGCCGGACTCCAGGACATTATCGGCCATATTTTTGACGAATTAAAAATTGCTGTGGATCCACGCAGGGCCAAACGTATCCCCCTTATTTGCGTCTCCTTATCCCTGTTGAAGAAATGTTTTCGAGTCCTCCCCCACCGCTCGGGGGACGGTAGGGGAAAAGACAGCAATGTTGAACTCTTTCCTTGAGAGTTCCCACTCTCCCCTCTCTGCAGATATCAATCCCCCTCCCCTGCCGGAGTTGGTTTCTTCACAGATTTCTCCGAGTTGAACAGGAGGAGGTGGGAAGGTGGAGTCGGCGAAAAACAAGCGAGCGGGCCTCCGACCACCTCATGTAGCCTCTTCTGCGACATAAAAGCTGTCCCAAGACCTGTCCTCCATGGTACGACCAGTCTTGCCCGCCATAGACGGCGGAGAAATCCAGTATTTCAGGTCTGAAGCGCTCCGGTGAGGGCACGAAAATGATAAACGCGATCTCAAAACGCAGGCCAAGCGTACCCCAGTGGTAACTTTTGGGGGCCTTCTTCTCATGCAACAGTTATGAGAGCACCGATAGCGTTTATCTTTTCTCCCACCTGATCGGGAATCTCACTGTCAATTCCTAGCATTACCAAAAACCAAAAGGCAGTCAACTTGCGTGTGGTGATCACCCCACGGTGGCTGACAGTGGTTTTAAAATGCAATTAAAGCATGCACGGTAATCTCAAGTGCAATATTGAGAGACTTGCATTGGCTGTTCAACTCAATAAATAATAGCATAATACAGTTCTGTATGAACACAGGGGGTCCCACACTTGCAGAGTTCAAAGGAAACCTATTGCAAATGGATATTTTCGTGCATCTCGTGAGTTTTCTTTTGCATGTGCATGCCGACTAAATTGTGCACTTCGTGTGTACATCTGACCATGCAAGGCACTGGGTCAAAAATAACGGACTCATATTGCACATTTGATTGTTGCAACCCTTTGCGCGAGCTGCCTATGCAGTGTGGCAATGGTTGAAGAAAAGGGAAAATCTTGTAAAAAAAAATCACTGCTTGTCTGCAGATTGGTTGCCAATCGATTGTGATGCAGAATGTTTTCTTTGCCAGTATAGTTCAGTTCACTATCAAAGAGTTAATTGCCAATCAGCGGGCAGTTAGATTGATCCAATTAGTTTTATTTTGCAGAGAGAGCGAGGACAATCCATGGGGTTACTTATCCTGTGCTTCAACAGATTCCTCCTCCAGTTGTCTGTGCAAATCTTCTCCGAAAATCAAACGCTTCATAAATATTGCAAAAAATAAAATCTGTCACTCACTGCGTATACGGATATCTTGGCCATGCAAGCGAAGAAGAGAGCGAGAAAAAAAGGTCCTGACCAAAAACAAGAGCACACGGCGATGGGCGAAAATGTGATAAATAGACGGGGGTCGCTCAGAAATTATGGCTATTTTAGAAGCGGAAAGCCTCGGATGAAACGGCAAGATAATGTTAACACCCCCCAAAATATTTTGGGCTCACACAAAATCCTTTCATTGACTCTTTGTGATGGAGAATGCCCCCCTTCGCGTTTATCCTGGCAATTTTCCCTGCTCTTTAAACCCGTCTTTCTTCTGTTCTTTCCACCTCTCCCTTATGCCCAGTAGCAATTTATTTATATAATTGTCTATGCGGGCTCTTTCCTTCCTCCAAAGCGATGGGCACATAATGATTTTTCATGTTCATGTTTTTGCCTTTCTTTCGCAGGTTTTCCTTCGTGATAATATATTGCCCTCTTCCGCCTCTCCTCTGTCGTCTCCGCTCCGCAAAACACCCCTCTGGCTTCCTTGGATTTTTTTTTCCTCCAGAGTATTTCCTTTTTATAACATATATATCACCGACTCGCTTTCCTCTCCCTTGACGTCTTATCTTTTTGGTTAACGCTTTCTCGCTCGTCCATCGACACGCTTCGTCTCTCGCCTGTCGCCACTCTTTTCCCCCGGTCGGCGGTCGGTTCCCGGAGCGGCTGCCCTGCTATCGGTGCTGCCGGAGTCGCTCCTTCTCTCGGTATCTCCTCCTGTTTCTTACGGTCTGTCCGCACAAACAAAATGGCGGCTTGTTGTTTCTACTCCTCTGATACGGGGGGAGGGTTGGAGGCACAGCAACATTAGGCGTGAAGGGGAGGAGGAGGTAGGAAAGGTGGGGGTGGGGAGAGGGGGGGGGGGTCTTCTTCGTTGGTGTTCGGGATTGTCCGGAGCACGGTTTCGGATAGTTGCACTACTATCGCAGCAATCTGTAGGGGACAGTGGCGCTCCACCTTCTCTACATGGATCATCCAAATCAAGCCACCAGGTGTTCAATTATTTAACAACGCAAGGGCGGAGGTTCACTTCAACTTTTGTTTTCTTTACAGTATGAATGAAACGTTTTGGAGCAGGGCTCTGTCTGTCCCATCCCACTGATGATGTCATCAGTGATATCATAAATTGTGACATCATCAGTGATGTCAGATCAGGCATTGTGACATCACACGAGACAGACGCACACAAAGTCCCAGTGTTGTCATAAATTGTGACATCATCAGTGATGTCAGAGGCATTGTGACATCATCAGTGATGTCATAAAAGCAGTTGTGACATTAGTGATGTCATAAGAGTCACACTGATGATGTCGTCAGTGATGTCATAAGAGCAAAATCAAGTCCCAGGGGCAGACACTGAAAGAAGTGGGAGTCTGGCTTCACACCCCCCGTCTTCAGCCATGGACAGCTGTATGTTGCCGGCTCCAGGACAGGTGATCCAGCATCCCTTGCAGCAGTATGCCATCAAGGAGCAGCCAGGGCGAGGCTGCGTACCGGCCGATCTGCGTATGCGAGCTGCAGGGCCAGCTCCAGGGCGAGCCTAGGAATCGAGTGCGCGAGTAATATGATAGAGTAATGATAGTAATAATCCACAATTAACCACAGACCCCATTGAATTATATCAATTTTTTCCTATAGAACAGTGGTTCTCAAACTTTTTCACACCATGACCACAAACCCCCATCTCATAAGATTTTGTCCCATGGGTTGCCCATCTGATAAGATTTTGATTTTAGAAGTCTTATTACAGAAAGTGTATGAAACCCATGACCAAAATAGTCAGTCTGTCATAATGTTACTTATGGATGGAATTTAACCTCCTTAAGGACCTCTGGAAGAATCCCATCTGAGAAGATTCTGTTGTTATAATTAGGCCAATATACAACTATAGCTGAGGTGATAGTGGAGTAATAGCAAAATTAAACTAATTTTTCTGTGGTTCCCCTCAAAGACCCCTGGAGGTCCATGGACTCCACTTTGTCAACACTTTTCCCTCACTTCACCAGCAAGATTGAGATGAAATGTATACATTTGGAAGAGAAAAGGTAGGCAGCCAGGTATGACCGCGTGCAGAGAATTACAAAGTGAAATACAGTCAGACATTCCTATTCTGGACCTGTGACCTGAAGGGAGCGTCAAGGAGTTTACAACTATGGGAAGCGCTATTGTTTTAAAGGATGCATTTGTGCTTGTGACCAAAGAATCACAAAATGTGTTTGGGGGAAGATTCTTCTAATATTGTGGTGGTCAGCTCCCCCTGTCTGTCTGCCCCCAAATCTACACCTACATAACCCTGAGATGAAACATTCATCAATGCATTTGACGTAAACATTTCTGCACCTCTTATCATCATTATCATTCAACCACAAAGGGTCACTTTAAAAAGGAAAAAAAATTCAGATCGCACCAAGTAAAACAAAAAGTGTCAGTAAATTGACTCTGGAGTTCCTTCATTTAACCTTAAACAACCAGAGGATTTATTAGTTATAAAAGGGGGAAAGATTAGGTCTTTTTTTTTATGTATATATAAATCTATACAAACATAATTTGATGACCTTTGCGCACCGAGAGTGCCATCGCCTTTGAATGTGCTCACACTTTTCTCTCTGAGTGAACACCTGCACACACAAAACCTTGTCACTGTACACTTTCAAACCATTTCAGTGCATGCGTCTCATTATTATACACGTTTATCAGGAGGAGCCCATTTTTTGGGGAAAGAGTCCCATTTCACTTCTTGATTATTTCAACCTCGTGCATAAAGATGGCGTCTCCTTTGGTGCTTCCTGTCCATCCACCAGTACGGTGCACACCAGTACTGTGCAGTGTGCACACCAGTGGATGTCACCGTTTGTGTGTTTTTTTTACAGAGTGCATGTCAGACAGAGAAATTGAGTGTGTGCGTGTGTTTGTAGGTATGAGAGAATGTATGGAGTGAGTGAATGAACAAGTAATGATCCCTGTGACTTGATGCAATGGCGAAAAACAAACAAACAAAGAGCTTCAGGAGGCTGACATCTTTATGCACTTGGTTCATTGACCCATTATAAATACTAGAATAAAAACAAAATCACATTTTTCACTTTCGCATGGGCCCATATCCTCAAGTATGCTCATGTTCAGAGTGAGACTGCTGATCTGAGACTGAGGCCGGAGATATACCCGCTTTTAACTACGCGTTTGCATGCGCATGATGGCTGCCTCGTGTATCCTACATCCGTTTTTTGGAGCGTACGGGATGGGCACAACCAACGCACCGAGGGATGCAGGATACCGTTGTGGTAATATAGGCATCCGAACGCATAGTTAAAAATAAGTACATCTCCGTTGTTTACATGGTCACTGGACCCGACTGCAGTAGCAGGACTTAGATCAGTTCTTCATAACTGTTAGCGTGGAAGCACACGACAACCTTTAGCTCCGAGACAAATAACATTACAGTCAGTTCTCTAGATTTGTGCGGGCTAGCTTAATCCAGAGGTCTTGTAGTGTGCTTCCACCTTTCACGCACATGGGCCCTGAGCCTGATGACATCATCACCGTGAAACACACAGTAGACAGTACACCGCCTGCCGTGGACTCTGTGGCCCGTCTCGCTCCCTCATCCGTCTCCGTCTGCTCTATCCCCGGGCACAGGCCCGCTCCACATCGGCGATGGTCTTTGGTGCGTCGGAGGACAGAATCAGAGGGCCTCCCTTGTCCCGGATCACCACATCGTCCTCGATCCGGACCCCCAGGCCACGGAAACGCGCTGGGACCTGGTCGTCATCCTGACAGATGTACAAGCCTGTGACGAGAGAGAGAAAGACGAGTGTCGGCAACTGAAAGGGTGACGGTAGCCCCGGTTTCACTCCCTCTCCGCCTACCCGGCTAGTTTGAAACATGCAATGAAGTGGGTGTGGAGAGCAGTGGTCCAGAGAGAAGATGAGTGGTTATCAAATCAATCTCATTACGTAGAGTCCAGAGCAATCTAGTACGAGAGTGGCGTCAGCGGAGGACCAAAATGTCTGACTCAGTAGCCAATGAATAGCCAGGAAGGAGGCTCGCGCTACTTTTGAATGCTAAAATAAAGCTGATAATGTACAATTTGATTCTTTAAACATCTGACCCTTTCAAAGTACATCACAAACTGTCCATTTTGCTGCAACTCGACAGCGAGGCTTAATCCAGAACCTTACTTCCGGGAACTCTTGAGAGTAAAAAACTGGTCCATTGGAGTGAATGGAGATGTCGCGACTCTTCTATATACACGGCTCTGGTAGAGTCTAAGTGAAGTAAGAGAGTAAACATCCAATGATATTGATCTACTGAACTTTTAACCCAGGGAAAAAAGGGGATTGTCAATTAACTGTAGCGCCTAAGACATGAGCAGAGGAACATAATGCACTTATATGTGGAGGTAATAATGTGTTGTATTTTCTCCCATCTCAAACACAGAGATTTCATTAACATCTTAAAATAAACATGTTTTAGTGTGTCTTACCCCTTTAATCGCCCCGTGTGGAAAATGCATCTTACAACAGGAGCAACAAGAGCCATAAAAGTTCAACAACTGGAAAAAAAATGATGCATTCATACCAATTCAGGCGATGCAGCGATTAGCCACAGCCACCCCCCCCCCCCCCCCCCCCCCCACACACACACACACACACACAGGGCTCATGTTCTGACGGCAGCTCTTGCTGAACAAAGCACACAGTCAAACACACACTGCTGCCTATGATATTTGCATAATCATTCAGTCATCTACTTCTAGGATAATAAGCGCTGTTGGTGGAGATCAGTCTCTCTTCCATCTTCACAGTTCCTCGGCAAGCAGCGAACTTGGGACCGTACAAAACATGACACACGCTGGACTCGTTCTTCCCGTGGGCGAGAGAGAGAGAGAGAGAGACTGAGAGGGAACATGTGACAGAAAAAAATAGAAATAAGCACCTCGTGGTTGTATGCCTCCGCCGACAAGTCAAGTTCCAGTCTACATCCATGTTCTGTCTATGTCCAGACTCATACAAGCACAAATACCCTGAATCCCACAGTGCCGTGGTGTGGCCATTCAGCCTTATGGTACTTTAGGCAATGTTTGGGGGTACCTCACCAACAGCTAATCATTTTCAACATGGAAAATGGTCCTACCCCTACCCCTAACCAGTGTTGTAATCAAGTCACTATATCTCCAGTCTGAGTCAAGTCTCAAGTTCCCAGTGTTGGAGTCTGAGTCCAAGTCCGGAGTTCCTGAACATGAATGTGAATCCACGTGTAGGTGGAACACACGTGCCCTTGCACAAAATGGAATGTGACGAACGGAATTAATATAGCTATCAATATCTTATGCCAAATTATTAGGGCCTATTACAAAAAATAGCAGCACTTTATTTGGATAGTCCGCCTACACACTGTAGGCCCTACAGAGTATAAGTAACATTTCAACAGCTTATTAGTTGACACTCAACAATTCAACTTTTTTAACACATCATCTATCAGAGAGTCTGTGTGACAATTCATGAACATGCCTACATATGACACGAGGTGCAGGTCAGGTGTGTGCAACGGGAAACAAACAGAATCTGTTTGTTGAGTCTCAACTAATAAGCTGTTAAAACAACATCTACAGACAAAGCAAACGGTTCAATTGTTGAATGTCAACTAATAAAGCTGCGTTCACACCGACCTATTAAAGTTTTCCGCCGGCATCGAGTTTACATACAAAGTCAATGCAAACGAGCGATTGAGCGTATATTCACCAGGGAGAAAAATCGCTGGGCGTCCGAGCGACAGAGACGGAGCGATAGGGAGAAAATAATATCCCAACTCGAGCGAAATTACGCTGGCATCAGTCGCTCGCTGTTCAACGCTGATTGGCTGCCGTGTGAGAGTGAGTCAAGGATGACACTGGCTTGGAACAAACCGCTGGTTTATTGTGTGGCAACAAACCGCATTGACAGCTGATTGACAGGCTGAGAGCTGACATGAAGTGAAGTCTGTACTACCGGTATAGAGCTCGCGTTAGGAGCACGCTGATAGGCTTAGCTTGTAAACAACTACGGTGGCTCGTAGCGGACAAATATCATGACATTGCGTAACGTTATAGCCCCCAGATGTCCGTCAATTATTCTGCCTGTTGACGAGCGATTTAAACAGAGCGACAGAGCAATTCCAAAGGGTTGAATCGAGCGGCAGAGAGAAAAATAAATATCTCGGTGTGAACACAGCTTAAGCTGTTGAAATGTTATAAATACTCTGTAGACTCTCTGTAGCTGGACTATCCAAATCAAGTGTTCACGTCTCCAACTTCCGAGTCCAAATGCATGAATGTCCAAGTCCAGTCACAAGTACTGAAGTGAGTCCAGGACTTGGACTCGAGTCTGAGTCCTGGACTCGAGTAATACAATACTGGCTCTAACCCTACCCTCCCACCACCCACAGACCCCTAGCTAGCTACTCCCTTACCCACCCCTGGAACCCTGACTCTCTACGACCATCCTATCCTTAGCTACGGCCCATTTTCCCTAGCCCTGCTCCCTTACTGACCACACCCCCTCCCACCATCCACATCCCCCTAGCCACTCCCCCAACCAACCCCTCAAATCCCAACTCTCTACAACCTTCCTATCCCTAGATACTGCCCCTTTACCCAGCCACCCTTCCTTGAAGAAATTCCCTCAAGACGTTCCTGAGATATCGCCTTAACAATGCCTTGGTGCTCTACTGAGCGATTTAGAAGATCTTTTGTTCCTGCTTCTGTCAAATTCTTTAATGAACACTGCTAGCTCTGCATTGTGAGGCTCTTTCTCTCTCTCTCTACTGTATTATTGTTATTGTGCTGTATGTTACTGTTTCTTGTTTGTAATGTATCTGTACTCGCTCTGGTGGCAAACCATGTTTCCCCTCGGGGATTAAGAATAAACACCATACCATACCATACAAGCATGAAACGGGTGGACGCGTGAGGTCACAGAGTGACCTTGAACTTTGACCGCCAAAATCTAATCAGTTCATCCTCGAGTCCAAGTGGACGTTTGAGACAAATTTGAAGAAATTCCCTCAAGGCGTTCCTGAGATCGCATTGACGAGCATGGGATGGACGTACATACGGAGGGATGGACGGACAACCCGAAAACATAATGCCTCTGGCCACAGCTATCGCCGGCGGAGGCATAAAGAGAAGTGTGGATGGAAGAGAGATAGAGTAGTAAAGCAAACAGAAACAGACAGAGCACAGGAAGTGTGAATGGAAGAGTAGTAAAGCAAACAGAAACAGACAGAGCACAGGAAGTGTGAATGGAAGAGAGTAGTAAAGCAAACAGAAACAGACAGAGCACAGGAAGTGTGAATGGAAGAGAGTAGTAAAGCAAACAGAAACAGACAGAGCACAGGAAGTGTGAATGGAAGAGAGTAGTAAAGCAAACAGAAACAGACAGAGCACAGGAAGTGTGAATGGAAGAGTAGTAAAGCAAACAGAAACAGACAGAGCACAGGAAGTGTGTGTGGCCTACACACCAAGCATACACACAATGCATAGAATAGTAATAATAATAATAATGTGAACAATGGAACTGGATTGCTCAGGTTAAAGTTCGTATTTTGCATAAAGTTGCATGGTGGGACAATGTGTGCATGAGTGCTTAAGAGTTTTAGTGAGAACTTGTGGCTGTTCGAGAAATAATTATGCAGTCACACCTCTGTGTATGCACGAGAGAGAAACACGAACATTTAACCCTCGGTGTGCCTGTACCTGGCTCTATGGTGATGGCCATCCCGGGCTGTAGAGGCTGGGAACGGGACAGGTCAGGAGTGTCATGGACGTCCATGCCCAGGTAATGACCAACGTGGTGGGGGCAGTAGCGCCGCGCAGCCTAGGACCAGCAAACACAAAACCATGGCCATGAAGGTGTGACTGTGTCATTGTCTTCTGACAGTCCCAGAGCATTGCTTCATCATAACGCTTACATTTTCTACCATCCTTAAAGTGATCATCTCAAAGATATTCATGTAAATAAATGTCTGTTAGGTCACTATCTATCTGATAGTGACTTAACACAATGGTGATTGAGCCTATGGACCATTGATGGAAGCCTTTGCATTTTCAGTATAGCAGCATTTATGAATTTGGTGTCTGTGGTGACACAGGGTGGGCGGAGCTAACACAATAGACTCACTCTGTAGGTTACTGTAGGTTCACAGGGTGGGCGGAGCTAACACAATAGACTCACTCTGTAGGTTACTGTAGGTTCACAGGGTGGGCGGAGCTAACACAATAGACTCACTCTGTAGGTTACTGTAGGTTCACAGGGTGGGCGGAGCTAACACAATAGACTCACTCTGTAGGTTACTGTAGGTTCCCCGTTCCCCACAACTCTTGTGTGAAGTAGGATAACAAGCTACTTTTTTCTGGTCTCTGCTAGCATTACGGGTGGTTACTATGGCCGAACAAACTGACTAATGTCACATTATGCAACACTGTTTGGATCTCACCTGCAATTACCAGTTTTATTTGTAGATGAAATATTGCCTTAAAGGAGTCAGACATCCAAACCAAAAGGGACATAAGTCAATGTTGGAGCATACAGAATATGTAACCTGTGTTGTGTAGTCCCGCCGCAGCTGTGGATCAACCCAGGAACCTTCGGCATGTGAGGTGGTCGCTCTAGCAAGGAGGCTAAAGCCCACGGGCTCTAGTCTTTGTTGCTAAGAGTGTCTCTTGAGGTGTCAGAGAGTGTGGATTTACTAACTGCACAGCACTACCCGCTGGCCACCGTTACACATCTACTGTATTCTTCAACGCAGTACACATATTCAACTGGTGGCTTCCATGGCACTGAGGCTTTATGAAGGGTTAGGCCAGGCATATAAGCTGTGGGTTTGATCCCATTTTCAATCGACAAAACAAGTCATTCAAGTTTGAGGAATCCTTGGCACATACAAGTATTATACAAGATCATTTGAGGGCCTTGGTGTCAAAATGTGACATTAATCACAGCTTGGTTATCATGCAAATCAAAAAGGGACAAATTGTGACTTGGCTCTTTAACCAAGTGGTTACGACGACACCTCTGACTAATGAAGACAGTGTGCGTACGCTCTCTGCACCTTGTGTGTCTGCTTTGCCTTCTGTGTTGCATTGTGCATACCATTCCTCCCACATGCTCCCATTCAATGTCCATGTACTTTGATTTAGAGTTTGCACGGATGCAAAAGCATTCCCAGTTCCACGTCAAGGTCGTTCCTTCAAAAAACCCAAATTGTGTGTGGCCATTATGCATATTCTTGCCAGCATTACAAAGTGAATAATTCGTACCATTTTACAGTCTGTTGACAGTGGAGACATACAGTACAAATATACATATAGTCAACATGACAGGCTGACTAAAGCACAAACTAAAGGTTTCTATTTTGTTCGCCGCCTAGCTAAAAATACAAGATTGAGAGATGGCAATCCACGCTCAATGGGTGAGTGTTTATTCTATTCCCTCCCTTGTGTTTGCACTCGGTCCTGTCTCTCCATTTGCATCTATTGCGAGAGAGACGGTCAAGTGGACCTATAGAGTGCTACATCCAAACTCCTATTCTGGGAGGGCTGATAATTATGGGCCCAGTAAGTTCTGGATGGAGGTCGTCCCACGTGATGGAAACTCAAACATCAATCACTCAGCCGAGGCAGAAGCCAACAAATGTGAGGTAGAGGCTCGGAGCTTTCCAGGCCAGGTTTGATCAAAAATGATCAAACCTGCCAACAATTCCCTCTTTTAGATGCAACGTCATAATTCTTTGTCTTAATGAAGTATTAATGTGTCAGTCCGCTATGCGTCTTGAACAAACAGCTCCCTGCCAGCCACAAATCATCCTTTGTTATATTACCTCCCCCCCACGCTTCTCCTTCCAAACTTCTCCAAAGAGACTTTTGATTTTTTGATTTTTTTTTTACAGAAACCAGTTGAATAAATTTACATTAAGCGTGGGTTTGGCTCGCTCCATTCATTTCCCTGAAAAGAACCACTGCAGGAAAGGAGTGCCTCTATTATATGTAGTTATACTGGCATATTGTGCTTTATGAAGGATGTAATTAGGTCACCATTTCATCGTTTAAATTGGCCAGAGAAGCTTATGGCTATTTCCTGACCACAAACCATTGGTGGGGCTAAAAATAAACAGAAGATATACCAAAAAATGTCTCAATTCACTGGACATCTGAGATAGTAAAGGCGATAATTGTGTTATTTGTTTGTACATTACTCAGCAGCAGGGGAAAAGACGTTTTAAAGCAGTAAAATGCAACATTATAAATGTGAGTGTGGAAGCACGGCACGTTGGCCTTCAGTGTAGCGGTGAATGAAATTCAATCTTAGGCATTTCTGTTCTATTTTAGTCTCTCTGATAAACATTCATTTTGCTGTTAATATGTGCTTTGAAAAGCTAAAAAATAAACATGGATTAGTCATTAATGTATGCACACTTTGCTAACAGTACACTGTATAACTGTTCACAATTAAAAGGTCTTCAATGCAGCAGCTAGTATTTGATGACACAAATGGAGGCCACGCCACACAGTGACTTCCCTTTATTTAGCAGGCTTGTGCAGGACAGTCGTTAGCTGTGTAATCACTAAACACAAGGAGCACCTGGATATACTGTAGTGATCTGTTAAACACAAGGAGCACCTGTATTAAACTGTAGTGATCTGTTAAACACAAGGAGCACCTGTATATACTGTAGTGATCTGTTAACACAAGGAGCACCTGGATATACTGTAGTAGTGATCTGTTAAACACAAGGAGCACCTGTATATACTGTAGTGATCTGTTAAACACAAGGAGCACCTGTATATACTGTAGTGATCTGTTAACACAAGGAGCACCTGTATATACTGTAGTAGTGATCTGTTAAACACAAGGAGCACCTGTATATACTGTAGTGATCTGTTAAACACAAGGAGCACCTGTATATACTGTAGTGATCTGTTAACACAAGGAGCACCTGTATAAACTGTAGTGATCTGTTAAACACAAGGAGCACCTGTATAAACTGTAGTGATCTGTTAAACACAAGGAGCACCTGTATATACTGTAGTGATCTGTTAAACACAAGGAGCACCTGTATATACTGTAGTGATCTGTTAAACACAAGGAGCACCTGTATATACTGTAGTGATCTGTTAAACACAAGGAGCACCTGTATATACTGTAGTGATCTGTTAAACACAAGGAGCACCTGGATATACTGTAGTGATCTGTTAAACACAAGGAGCACCTGGATATACTGTAGTGATCTGTTAAACACAAGGAGCTCCTGTATAAACTGTAGTGATCTGTTAACACAAGGAGCACCTGGATATACTGTAGTGATCTGTTAAACACAAGGAGCACCTGTATATACTGTAGTGATCTGTTAAACACAAGGAGCACCTGGATATACTGTAGTGATCTGTTAAACACAAGGAGCACCTGGATATACTGTAGTGATCTGTTAAACACAAGGAGCTCCTGTATAAACTGTAGTGATCTGTTAACACAAGGAGCACCTGGATATACTGTAGTGATCTGTTAACACAAGGAGCACCTGTATATACTGTAGTGATCTGTTAAACACAAGGAGCACCTGGATATACTGTAGTGATCTGTTAAACACAAGGAGCACCTGGATATACTGTAGTGATCTGTTAAACACAAGGAGCACCTGTATATACTGTAGTGATCTGTTAAACACAAGGAGCACCTGGATATACTGTAGTGATCTGTTAACACAAGGAGCACCTGTATATACTGTAGTGATCTGTTAACACAAGGAGCACCTGTATATACTGTAGTGATCTGTTAAACACAAGGAGCACCTGGATATACTGTAGTGATCTGTTAAACACAAGGAGCACCTGTATAAACTGTAGTGATCTGTTAACACAAGGAGCACCTGTATATACTGTAGTGATCTGTTAACACAAGGAGCACCTGTATATACTGTAGTGATCTGTTAAACACAAGGAGCACCTGGATATACTGTAGTGATCTGTTAAACACAAGGAGCACCTGTATAAACTGTAGTGATCTGTTAACACAAGGAGCACCTGTATATACTGTAGTGATCTGTTAAACACAAGGAGCACCTGTATATACTGTAGTGATCTGTTAAACACAAGGAGCACCTGGATATACTGTAGTGATCTGTTAAACACAAGGAGCACCTGTATAAACTGTAGTGATCTGTTAACACAAGGAGCACCTGTATATACTGTAGTGATCTGTTAAACACAAGGAGCACCTGTATATACTGTAGTGATTTGTTAAACACAAGGAGCACCTGTATATACTGTAGTGATCTGTTAACACAAGGAGCACCTGTATATACTGTAGTGATCTGTTAAACACAAGGAGCACCTGTATATACTGTAGTGATTTGTTAAACACAAGGAGCACCTGTATATACTGTAGTGATCTGTTAAACACAAGGAGCACCTGTATATACTGTAGTGATCTGTTAACACAAGGAGCACCTGTATATACTGTAGTGATCTGTTAACACAAGGAGCACCTGTATATACTGTAGTGATCTGTTAACACAAGGAGCACCTGTATATACTGTAGTGATCTGTTAAACACAAGGAGCACCTGGATATACTGTAGTGATCTGTTAAACACAAGGAGCACCTGTATATACTGTAGTGATTTGGGAAATACCGTTTTCATGTATTAACACCTGTGACTCTTAATAAGGACCAAGTAGTACACGTTTAAATTTAAATCAGTCAGTAGGGACCTTCATAAGGAACCAGGGAATATGAGACATTTTAACAGAGACTTTATTGCTTTTAAATAGCACTATTAGCCTTAATGCTATTCATTCATGTCTCCAGACAACAGCTCGGTCTTCCCAAAGCAAAGGGCTGCTCCCTGCTTTGAAGTCAAACATGTCCATAGATACAGATTTGGGATCCTACCTTGAGCAGGTCAGCGTCGCTGGTGCTGGCCTTGACGATGCCTAGCTGCCTGAGCTGGCGTCCCAGCAGCGCCAGCATGGTGGTGTAGATGTGGTCCAGACTGACGCCTGGGGAGCACAGGGACAGACAGGAGCGCTGCACCTCCAGCACGGCCTCGTACAGCTCCGCCTGGGCAGGGCCGAACCTGGAAGCAAGAGAGGTGAAGCCAGGGCAGGGAACAGCCACGGTGCGTTGGAACAGACTTGAAATGGTTTGAGAAGACTCCCTCCTCCAGTTCAAATACTAACACTCGTCCAAATTGGCTGCTAGATGGCAGAGAAGGGCTGGCAAACCCATTAAGACCTGTGCATCATTTATAGACCTTTAAGACCTGGAGCGACGTCTGCGTTACACATGAAGATTTGTGTTTATTGATTTAAAAAATGTTAAATCAATATGAGGGCAAATGCAATAATTTATTAATGATAGTTTTAAGCTCTTGCTTCTACAGAGGCTGAGAAAACGTTTTAGTGAACGCAGACAATTCTGTCAAGTTTTTCAGAAAACCCCAATGACGTGAAGGGGCCTTAGGTCTTAATGAGGGTGCCTGAGGTCTTAATGAGGTTGCATGAGGTCTTAATGAGGGTGCCTTAGGTCTTAATGGGGGTGCCTGAGGTCTTAATGAGGGTGCCTGAGGTCTTAATGAGGGTGCCTTAGGTCTTAATGAGCTTAATGAGGGTGCCTAAGGTCTTAATGAGGGTGCCTTAGGTCTTAATGAGGGTGCCTTAGGTCTTAATGAGGGTGCCTGAGGTCTTAATGAGGTTGCCTGAGGTCTTAATGAGGGTGCCTTAGGTCTTAATGGGGGTGCCTTAGCTCTTAATGAGGGTGCCTGAGGTCTTAATGAGGGTGCCTTAGGTCTTAATGAGCTTAATGAGGGTGCCTAAGGTCTTAATGAGGGTGCCTGAGGTCTTAATGAGGGTGCCTTAGGTCTTAATGAGGGTGCCTGAGGTCTTAATGAGGGTGCCTTAGGTCTTAATAAGCGTACCCGAGGTCTTAATGATGGTGCCTGAGGTCTTAATGATGGTGCCTGAGGTCTTAATGATGGTGCCTGAGGTCTTAATGAGCATGCCTGAGATCTTAAAGGGGTGCCTAAGGTCTTACTGAGGCTACCTGAGGTCTTAATGAGGCTGCCTAAGGTCGTAATGAGGGTGCCTAAGGTCATAATGAGGGTGCCTTAGGTCTTAAAGGAGAATTTCGGGTTTTTTTAACCTGGAGCCCTCTCCTCACATTAATTATTATCCGACGACTCACCCAGTGTTCTCCGCAGCGTTTTTGTCCGTCTTAGGCGTTGTTTTGAGAAAAATAGTGTGGAAGCCAGTCCTAGAACGGAGCTCCGTGGGGGCCACGTGGCAGCGTGCTTTTCATCCATGTAAATAGACAGTTTTATTCCCGTTTTCGACGCATATCGTCATAAACTGATCCCTAAAGAGCGATCAGACTGCTATTCTCCCCCGGGCTCTTTTCAGCGGTAGTTACAGGCATCCAATTTTCGCCTCTCGGGTCAGTGAGACACAACTCTCGTCAAGTCAGTCCACAGGCCAGCGGCAGGAAGTCCCGCGAGACTTTCCTGCCGCTGGCCTGTGGACTGACTTGACGAGATTTGGTCTCACTGACCCGACAGGAGGAAATGGGATCTGGGAAGAATAGAGGGGGAATGGAGAATGGAGAATGGAGGGGCTCTCCCCGGGGGAGAATGGATCAGATTATGACGATATGGGTCGAAAACGGGAATAAAACTGTCTATTTACATGGATGAAAAGCACGCTGCCACGTGGCCCCCACGGAGCTCCGTTCTAGGACTGGCTTGCACACTATTGATCTCAAAACAACGCCTAAGACGGACAAAAACGCTGCGGAGAACACTGGGTGAGTCGTCAGATAATAATTAATGTGAGGAGAGGGGTCCAGGTAAAAAAAAAACGAAATTCTCCTTTAATGAGGGTGCCTGAGGTCTTAATGAGCATACCTGAGGTCTTAATGAGGGTGCCTGAGGTCTTAATGAGGGTGCCTGAGGTCTTAATGAGCAATGCCACTTCACACTTACAAGTTACACACATTCCCACTTGACAGCTGCCCAGTACAACCTGTCAACCCACTGCCAGCAGCCTCAATGGAGCGAACTATTCATCATTCATCTAGTTTGACAGTTATTGAGAGTTGATTTGAGTTAATGAGTTATTAATTTGAGTTAGTGTGGACCAGTGATGTCACTGGTCCACACTTTAACACTCAATAACTGTCAAATTAAATGACAGACTTCAAAACTGTTTACAGTTTTCTGATATACTACTGATGTTCTAATGATACAAAGCTGGTTGAAAATGGGCGGAGTGTTCCTTTAAGTGTCTTGCTCAAGGGCAGCTTGTTGGTTGTTCACTTTCTTCTATGGTGAAGAGGTGCTCCAGTCCAAAGCCCACACATAACATGAAGAGGTGCTCCCGTCCAAAGCCCACACATAACATGAAGAGGTGCTCCCGTCCAAAGCCCACACATAACATGGGACCCTGCTCAGCTATTCTTTACAAGCCGTTTAAGGACAAGTAACTACTTACTTTCCATTCACTGGCCATGTGCGAGTGATATCGCTGACATAACCAAAGTATTCACAACCACCATCAAGCAGCACCATTTCTCCATCCTGACGGAGGAAAGAAAGGGAATTTTAAAATGTGGCCAATCATTTAGGCTAGTCAGTCATTTTGTTTGTTACTTACACCTTATCCAACACCTATCTTGAGATTGTGCAGCCAAAACCGTGCACCTGCTCAATGTGTCCCTTTACCTTGATAAGCTGGTTGTTGTTGATGTAGTGCAGCGTGTTGGCTCTATTCCCTCCAGCGACCACAGGGGGGTAGGCCAGGAAGTTGGCCCCACGGATCCGACTCTCAAAATCAAACTGGAAGAAGGTGATAACACTGGACATTAACAACCCAGATTGAAAATAGATTTGCAGTTTTTCCTTAAAGAGACCTTCGTAAGCGATATATTCCTCTCCACCACTCGCTTTGCCAAGAGCTTCTTCCCAAGCGCAGTGCGGAGTCTAAACGATCACAATTCCAAATGTTAGATCTATGCACTTGTACGGGGGGTACGGTGGCGCAGTCGGTAGCGCTGTCGCCTCACAGTCAGAAGGTCCTGAGTTCGATTCTCGCCTGGGACACTGTGGGCGCTGTGGTTGTGTTCCCCCCCATATCTTCAGTGCCTACTGCCCAGGTGGGGTATCTCGTCGTAAGGGCCTTTCTCTCTGTGTGGAGTTTGCATGTTCTCCCTGTGCTCCCCCAGGGGGTTCCTCCGTATATAACCCCCCCACTAAAAAACATGCAGAAGATCAGATCGGCATCGTCATCCGACCAGTGACGACAACATCCGAAGTTGGTCCCCGGGCGCTGTACGAGAAAGCGACCACTGCTCCTGGCCTGCCCCTCGGAGGAAAGGACATGCCTGGATGGGTTAAATGCAGAGGACACTTTTCACCGGCCACCGTCAGCATGAGTGTGTTGTGGCCGCATGCATGTATTGTGGTGTTCGTGTGACAATAAAAGACGGGCTTGTCCGTTACGAGAGTTTTTTTTTTTTTTGTCTCTAGACTACCTAGACCAGTGATTCCCAAACTGGGGTACGCGTACCCCTAGGGGTACGTGGAGGTACTACAGGGGGTACTTGAGAGAAAGGGGAAAATGAAAACATGTAAGAATAAATTGTACAAATAAATTAAACTTTAAAATAAATCTGCTCAGGAGGCACTAATTGCAACTCTTTCACTGCATTTCCTATTTTGTAATGTTATATTCTTCAAACGGTGGGTTATCATTCATTCATTGCATCGTATGCTATAGTTTTCTCTTGTAGTTTTCTAAGCAAAATGTTGTAGTCAGGTAACGGGGGTACTTGCATTCAGAAATCAGTCAATCAATCGTAAGCCAAAAAAGTTTGAGAACCACCGACCTAGAACTGACCTTTTTTTCTGTTGCTTTTCCTTTGTATAAGATGTCTTATTATCTGATCATGCAACACTGATTCTATGCATAGGCATTTTATTATTGTGCACTTTAATCCTGCACTTTACATTTGAGCCGGATGACTCGGGCCTCTCCACATGTGTACTCGTCTAATTTTACTCTTTTTTCGTATTGTTTTATATTACTTTTTTTTTTACTGTTTTATTGGTATATAAATGTTCTTACATGTTGTCGGTATGTTTTGTTATGTACAGTATGTTTTTAAGCTCTTTGCACCCCAATTCCAATGTAGTTTCTACTGCAGATGGTAAATAAACTGACTCTGACTGCACATAATTCCTGGTCTAAAAAGACTTTTAACACATTCACTGCCAGCCGTTTTTTCAATACTGTAGGTAGGTTCTGCCAAGGTTTTTTTTTGAGGATTCTGGCTCATCTTTCAAGAGCCGAGGATTCTTTTCTGCTAAGATTTTGTGAACACAAATGATCTCAAAAGAACTAATAGAATGTGTGCTTTCTCTGTCTAAAAGAGTTAGTTTGTAGAGTTAGTAGTTATGTAGGCATTAGCAGTAGAATACAGCATGGTTTCAGCGTCTGAAAATTTATTCTGAGATAAATGGCTTTTTGTGAAATTCGATAGAACAGTCACTTTAACCATTTATTTTTGGCGTAAGACGTCAGACATCTAAACAATAGTTTTGAACAGTAATTTCCTCCATAGCAGCAGGAAACCCCCCTCTCCTTCAAACTCCTCCCTCCGTGGGTGTGTCTCTGGTGGCTTTGCAGCGTTTGTCACAAGCGAGGCTCTGCCTGTCTGTGCTGCCTGGCTGCTGGCGGCTGCTCTTTGGGCGAGTCTGCATGAGTCGTTTCGGTTGTGAGCTCAGCTGCAATGAAGCTGCGTGCGATTGTGGGCTTTCTGCGGTGTTTCAAAGTGTGTTGCACGCATAATCTATTATGCAAATTTGCAATCCCCCACCGCCAGCTCCCAGCGCGATAATGCGCGAAAGCGAAAGCGTTTTTCGCCAATCCATTTTACAGTATGAGAATGGATTCGTCGCGCGTTCCCCTGCAGTTTTGGCTCGGCTTTTTCTAGTCTGGAGAGCACTGTCGCCACTTAGTGGGTCGGTGGAATGGGTTGTACACGTTCGGTGGCTCCAATATTTTTATAGGAGACGTGGGGGGCGTTGATCCACGTCCCACCGTCAAATTTTTTTTTATTTATTTTTTGACGAGTCAACTCGTCATTGGCAGTCAACCGTTGGATTTTTTTTGACGAGTCAACTCGTCATTGGCAGTGAACGTGTTAAGTGAAGTTCTGTTTCATTCCTTCCTGACTGCCAGTGGCAGGTACTAACTGTGAATAATGATCTCGCGCTCCGCGACACACGAGTGTTGTTATACCAACGTAGTCACGTATGTGACGTGAGGTACCTGCGCATCTATAAAGGTGCGCCGTGACCCACCATACGTCATCTCAGAATCTTCTCGCACCGAAGGTTCCGAGTGACCGGCATGACTGGCAGTCATCCAGGAATTCACAGAACCATAGTTACCTCCGTAACTTACGTTATCCTTTATCATCCCCTTCCTAGAATTAGGATGATGATTCTTTGTCAATAATGTAGAGTGCTAACAGAGTCAGTCATTACCTTAGCAAAGAGCACAGCTTCATCAACGTCCCCTTGAGACAGAGCCATCGTCTTCCTGAAAGCCTGCAAGACAAGCAATTATCTCTGACATTGAATTCATAAACATGTTGATGCATCTACAATGGATGTTTTCATTAGCTATTTATATATAAATAGAACAAAATAAATCCCCCAAATATGTGTATGATATGATAGTTAAAATTAGCTAAAAAGGTGTGTGGGGGGGGGAATGTGAAAACTTGAAGGAAACACCTACCTGTGCTGTGATGCGGCCGGCCTCCTGCATGAGAGCCACCTCTGCAGAGCTCTTGAGGGCCCTGAGGGAGTGTGTGAGGGGCCGGACAGAGTGTGCCACTGGCCCCGCCTCCAGCACAGGACACAAGTGAGTCTGGTGGAGCCGCGGGTGGGCCGGCTGAGAACTGTCGTACCACAGCGTCGTACCTGAAAGGAAATAGGAAGAGCGGTGAGAGACACAGATTAGGAAGAGAGAGAGAGAGAGAGAGAGAGAGAGATGTGGGGGGAGGGTTGAGCTACTTCCAGTTGGACGTCGCCTTCATGTGAGATGAAGCTCCACTGCAGTTTGTAGCACCAAATTCACAGTGAGTTCTCACCCCTGCAGTTCCATCTCAGCCTTCTCCCAAACCATCAAAGTTAACCCGGCTCCTATATTTTACTCCTGACAATGTGTTGTCCGTGAACGCACCACCAGTCCCTACAGTAGCAGGCAGAGTCATTCTGTCAGAGCGCTGGAGGGGGAGGGTGAGTAGGGTGAGTGCGTGACAGAGCATCGTCAGTGAGGAAATGTGGGATAGCGAGGACGAGGTAGATATTGTACTTTTGGACCCACAGTGCAAATGTTTGACTACAAAACACTTGATTATGATGCACAAGCTATTTGGAGAAATCTGATGGACTCTTCTTTATACTTGTTCTGGTGCTGTAAACAGATGGTGCTGTAAACACATGGCCCTGTTAACTTCTATGGTTTGGGAGAAGGCTGAGATGGAACTAACTGGCTGTGTCTGTGTGGACCTACAAAGTTCCACTGACATGGGGGTGAGTGACTGAACTGACTTACTTGACTGAATGTTGTATTTGGGGTGAACTATTGCTTTTAAGCTCCGTGTCCACCAAGCACCACTTCTTGAACTGGCAGTGCTAAACAGATGCTTATGGGAAGCTCTGACCAGTTGCTACACAACTATCGCAATGCTATGCTATGCTCAGCTACCATGCTGCTCAAAAGAACCAACAGCATGACCTGTCCTTTGGAGGAAAAAAAAGTTTTGTGAAGAGACACGCAGCCTCCCGACTCCCAGCCACCCACCTTTCAGGCTCTTGAGCACCAGACCCAGCTCCTCGGTGCTATGAACTCTCTCGATGCCAGTCAGGGCAGCCGCCCCGTCCTTCCCCGACCTGGGCCCATCCCAGAGCTCCCTCGCTGGGTCTCTGCGGGGCACGAACAAGATGGCCTGGTCCGGTCTGCCTCTTCCATACAGAACCAAGGCACTGTCGGGCTCTTGGATGCCACTGAGGTAGAGGAAATCCTGGGGGGAGTAGGGTTCAGGACCGGTTCAGTTCAGTGTGTTTGACAATTCATTAAAATACATTGTACCCCATATATGCATTCTAAACATTGTCAAGGAATACACAAAAAGTCACAGACTTATTTTCATTGTGGTTGCTCGTAGACATACAGTACACATACGGACATACAACATAAACAATTTCATGATAAAAACCAACATCATCATCTGAGAATATCTCAAATCCTTACAAACTATAGTTGACAAGCATTCAAGATTTTTACACATTGGTCGCTGCACTAGCGTCTCCTCTGGTCAGTCGGGGCGCCTGTTCGGGGTGGAAGGGAACTGGTGGGAATAGCGTGATGCTCCCACGTGCTACGTTCTACTGTTGAAGCTCCCACTGTCAGGTGAAAAGAAGCATCTAGCTACTGGGCATGTCTCGGAGGAAGCATGGTGCTAGTCTACGGCTCTCCCCAGATCGGCCGAGGGTGGAGCAGCGACCGGGGCAGCAGGGGGATGGGGGGGGGGGGGGGGGGGGGGGGGGATTGGCCAAGTACAATTGGGGAGAAAATGGGGGGAAATCGGAAAAACATAATAATAAAAAAAGGATCCACATTTTAACTTTTGCTTTAAAGCTGTTAAGGTTTGAACCATCTTTGATGGCCAGTGGCAGCTTATTCCATTCATGAGGTCCTAGAAGTGCAAATGAGCATTGGCCAATATTTATTCTGCACCTTACTGAAAGCAGACTGACTAGGCTAGCTCTGGTCTATTCTGCACCTTACTGAAAGCAGACTGACTAGGCTAGCTCTGGTCTATTCTGCACCTTACTGAAAGCAGACTGACTAGGCTAGCTCTGGTCTATTCTGCACCTTACTGAAAGCAGACTGACTAGGCTAGCTCTGGTCTATTCTGCACCTTACTGAAAGTGGACTGACTAGGCTAGCTCTGGTCTATTCTGCACCTTACTGAAAGTGGACTGACTAGGCTAGCTCTGGTCTATTCTGCACCTTACTGAAAGCGGACTGACTAGGCTAGCTCTGGTCTATTCTGCACCTTACTGAAAGCGGACTGACTAGGCTAGCTCTGGTCTATTCTGCACCTTACTGAAAGCGGACTGACTAGACTAGCTCTGGTTTACTCTGCACCTTTATTCTGCTAGCTCTGGTTCTGTGGCTGTGTGTTTCTCCTACTCTAGGGAAATATTTGGTGAGGTCATTAGGGACCCTATCATTAACTATCCTGTGGACCATTGACAGTCTAAGTTGAGTCACCCTGGCCTCTACAGGTAGCCAGTTGAGTTGCTGTAGCTGAGTCCTCCCTACACGATCTGGAGGACCCATGTCCATTACCACCCTAACCAGCTTGTTCTGGGACATGTGTAGCAACACCAAAGAGAAACAGAAGGGAAAGAAATGAGAGGAAGACACCGGCACGAGGAAAGAACACAGAAGAAGAAGAAGAAGAAGAAGAAGAAGAAGAAGGTGGAATGCAACCTGAAACCAAAAGACTACCTGGTTCTGGTGGAAGGGATAAGGGATGTCATTGGTCATGTAGCGGGTTGGATGGGACAGAACGATGACCAGATGGGAGCTGGAGGAAGCAGAGGGTCCCAGCCGGTCCGCCTGGGCCTCGATGAGTGAGGCCAGCCTGTGTCTGCGGAGCTCATACTCTGTCTGGCTCAAGCCTGGAGTCACCTCACCTGAGGAGCACAAGACACATGTGGCGTCAAAATGGAGTTGGGATGTTGCGTATTGTTCTCTCTTCTGTCACTTGTAGTGCAGTGTGGGCTCTATTAGAGCTGCAACTACAACTAAAAACACTGGATGCTACAGAAAGAGAAGGATATTTTGTAGTGACAGTGTATATCACTGGACTCTATCTTCTTCTAATGCGAAAATAATGGATAGAAAAAATGTGCTGCCCTGCCACCTGCGGCATGTTTGCTGAACTGACTTACTGTAAAATCACAGTGAAATAAAAAAATCACTTTCACCTTGTTCACTAAGATTTTTTTATGCCATAATATAGACCCAAATGCCCCCTCCCCCCCTCCCCTCCCCACACACACGCAAAACTTTTTTATCCTTGATGCAACAGACCAGGCAAGTCACAGGTCGAAACGGCTTATCTCAAACAATCCTAATAAAATGATCGGCACGTATCGCTGCATGCCGCAAAGACATTGGTGCCTGGATGTCTGCCCACCACCTGAAGCTGAATCTTGGTAAGACAGAGCTACTCTTCCTCCCTGGGCAAGACTGTCCTCTCACTGACCTTTCCATCTCCATTGACAACACTACTGTGTTTCCCTCTCAAACAGAACCTTGGAGTGATCCTTGACAACCAGCTGTCCAACTCAGCCTGCATCGCAGCAACTGCTCGCTCCTGTAGGTTCTCCCTGTACAACATCTGCAAAATCCGTCCGTTTCTCACAAGGGAAGCGACACAACTCCTGGTCCAGGCACTTGTCATCTCTCGCCTGGACTACTGCAATGTTCTTCTGGCTGGGCTACCTGCCGCAGCCATCCGACCGCTTCCGCTCATTCAGAACGCTGCAGCCCGTCTGGTGTTCAACCAACCTAAATTCTCTCATGTCACTCCCCTCTTCCGTGACCTTCACTGGCTTCCCATCTTGGCTCACATCAAATTCAAGACACTGGTACTGGCCTACAGGACAGTCCACATGACAGCCCCTTCGTATCTGCAATCTATGGTCAAGTTCCCAACTTCGCATCGCTCCCTCCGCTCCTCCACCCGTCCAGATCGCCTCGCTCCTCCACCGCTACGTGGGCTCAAAAGTCGCTCGTCCCGATCGCGACTCTTCTCGTTCCTCGCGTCACAATGGTGGAATGAGCTCCCCCCTTCGGTCAGGACGGCCGAATCGCTGCCAATCTTTCAGCGGGGACTAAAAACTCACCTTTTCAGGCTCCACCTGGGCCCTTCTTGAACTAAGATCTTTTAATTAAAACAACAACAACAACAACAACAAAATCCTTCTCAAACCTACTAATGCTTCATGCTACTTATTCCTTCTCAAACTACTTCCTACATGGTGCTAGTCTATCAAAGTATCTTAGCTGTCATTGTGTTTTTGCATAGTTGTTTTCTGTACTGTTGACAAAATGTGATATTGTAAGTCGCTTTGGACAAAAGCATCTGCTAAATGACGTAATGTAATGTAATATAAAACCATTTTTTTTTTTTATCTCTACCCTTCACATCAAACAAAAATGCCTCTCTCTCCCAAACTGACATCTCGCTGGTTGACACTTTTGAGTGATCACTCCCTGGTCTATATAGCTAATTTCACCTTTCATAACAACTGTACGGGGGCTGATTGTTTTTAATATAATACACCTGTTTAGACTCAAATAGATGATAGAAAAGGCTGTTTTGAGGGTGATTGCCTGTCCAGTGATCCCGCAGCGTACTGAGTGATCACGGACCAACAGCAGGCAGAGCTACTGCTCTGGAAAACCCCCTGTCTCGTGCTGCCTGGAGTGAGCTGCGCAAGGACTCCGAGATGGCCACAGGCTACACTAGGCTTCCAAACGGAAGTCCAAAAAACAACGGTAGGCTTCGTCCATATTATTGAATGTTGATGGGCATAGTCTTGTTTACAATGCAGTGTTGTCTCCAGGATTTTGTGACAGGGTAGTGGTGGCTGTTCAACACTCACGCAAGCGTGTTCCAAAGATGGGGAATTGGGAATGGGGATGTTTCTTGGCCAGCCTGTTTTCCAGGCTCGGCAAAAGTACTCACCATGTTTGATGAGGTGTGGATGGGTGAACGGGCTGGGCTGGCCCAGGTACCGCGGAGGAACCGTCTTTGGTTTCAAACCTCCAGGTTTCACAGAAATGTTCCTGCATGGGCAGCAGACACATCCTAGAGAGAGAGAGAGAGAGAGAACAATCAGCAGAGACTCTTGCACTGTATGTAGTCTTGTAGTTGATTCACCAGACATCGAGTGCAAGGCAAGTCCAAAGGCCTCGAATCAGAGTCCAAGTCACCAAGGACATGTCCGAGTCGAGTCCAACGTTTGAGTCTGAGAAACCAGTTTGAGTTCAACAGCATTTTCACTTGATTATCCCTTTACAGATTTGACAGTTAGCTCGACCTTTTGTGCCAGGTGATGTAAATCCATGTAAGTGAAGCTCAAATTAGATGGTGGAGGAATCTTCATCTATCACTTGACCCAAGTCCCAAGTTCAGGTCCTCAGTGGGCAAGTCGTAAGTCATCAAAATGGGACTTGATTCCAAGTCCAAGACTTGCATAGCAGGACACTACATGAAGTACCTTCAAACTTATTATTATGTAATACATATAAAATACCAAGGGTGATACTAAAGGAACAGTTCACTGCACAATGAAAAGTCAGTCATTATTATAGTCCTTTTACATTTATTTTATACAGGGAGTCTCACTGACAGCAACGCTCTCTTTTTCAGGAGTGCCCTGTTCTCTCTCTCTCTCTCTCTCTCTCGCACACAGCTGACCAGTACAACCACAGTCTGCTCTGCTGGCCACTGTCATCACGTCAGTCAAAAACTCATATCCCAGCTCTCTCCCTAACTCACTGTGTTTGATGGTTCTATGAACTTGTATGGAGTTTCGACTGACTTGAGTAGACTGAATTTGTATTCGTTGTGAACTGTTCCTTTAATACATCAGCTTTAGGCTTTAATAGCACATGTGATCTATAAAATATAGAAAACAGATATGGCTGAAGGTGCCATTGGTTTCTGGGATGTGTACCGTGGTGATACAGCAAAACAGCCTTGTTACATACAAGCAAAACACTGAAACTTGCATAAGATTCTTTTGGGGCTGAGAGAGCAGAACAGCATGGAGTCAGTTGAACTCAGGTGAAATGCCAGCCTGAGATCCCATGGCACCACACACCTCACCTGGGCTCCAGCTGGAGCGTGGCAGCAGCCTGACAGCCGAGCTGAGCAGGCTGCTGGTGGAGGGCAACATCGCTGCAACTCTGCGAGACGCTTCAGTCGAAGCCCACCATGTCTGCCTGGGCTGTGCTGTGCTGTGCTGGGCACGACGGTGGAGATCAAGTGCTCACATGAGGCACATGTAATGACAAAAGTAGAGATAGTGAACTAAACTGTGAAACTACGGTGGACATGCGGCTGTATATTGTCAAATGAGAACCAGACGTGACGCTTAAATCGTGTTTTAAACTCCCCTACAACTTGACAGGAACGTTTGCTAGTTGCTTTGTGCCATTCAGAAGGTGACAGATTCTTGGTATGGGCCTTTTCCTTTAAGACCCTCACTATGATTGGTGGGGGAGGAGGTCACGAGGAGTCTCTGATTGGATGAGACCAAATTACCCGTTTCACTCGCGACGTTGTTACGGTCAGGACCCCTGTGTTTTGAAGGCTGACCAACAACCGCCTGAATGAAAACACCGGAGCGACGCAACCATTGAAGCAGCGTTGTGGCGGATAATCGACTGCACGTCTCCTGCAGTTTTTTTCTACTTCTCAGTTGTGAAAGGTTCGAGTGTTTGAGCAGGTGGGTGTCCAGTCCACTGTGATGCTTTCTGGCAACCGCGTCGATGTTTGCTGTTTGCATCGTTCGTATATTTGCAGCTGCGGCTAGCATGCGTCAAACAAATCCCCGCGTCACTCAGCTTACAGTTGCAAAACCCATTTCCAGAAACTTCTGTCTTGCTACCATCTATATATAGGCGGCGTGATAATGATATTGGTATTGCATGATGCCATTGCAAGTGCCTGAATTGCATTTGTAAGGGTCGATTCATCAAACTGTGGTTGTTGTAACGCTCATTCAGTAAACCTACCTAAACACGAGCTACCGAACGCATTGGCTAGCTAAGCTAACGTTATCCAAGCTAGTCGTGTTAGCTAGCTAATGTTGTTTCTCTTCTGTTTCACTTTGCCCGTACATCCGCAGCGTGCTGTGTGCTGGACCTGAGACGGCAGCATGGACCCGCGGAAAGTGCACGAGCTGAAGGCCTTCGTGAAGCTGTGCGACTCCAACCCCGCAGTGCTGCACCTCCCCGAGCTGGGCTTCCTCAGGACCTGGCTGGACGGGTCGGTACACCGTCTCCTCCACACATGTTTTCACGGTGTAATGAATCGATCCTGCATCCATTAGCTATGCATACAGGGTGCATTTACAGTCAAGTGTATGAATATGGATTTAAGAGATTAATAAACTAGCGTTAGTTTAATCTTTTGTGTTAAAATTATGCAGGCGGTTGTGCAATAGGTTCTAAATTATTATCTTTATATTACAGCATGGGTGCAACACTTCCACCCCAACCCAAGACAGAGGAGGGTTCATGCAAGGTGAAAAAAATATGAATGTTCTATGTTGAATCCTATTATTGTATTGTTTAGGTGAGAAATGACACAACACAGAAGATAAGGTCATTTGTATTTGAATTTTGAATTGAGTGAATTGCAATAAATGTTTCCTCTGTAGGGTGGCTGTCCTTGTGGCCCGCCCCCCACCTCTGCGCCACACCCTGAGCCTCCTGGCCCATCTGAGAGCGAGGAGAGTGATATTGGTACGTACGTCTCCCGCCTTGCAACAGAGTTTCTGTAATTATAGCTTGGCTCCCAAATACGTGCAGGGCCGTCCTTTAGTGCCTCCCCACAGGAAAGACTGTTTGAATAAGCCTGCTTCCTATGGAGATTGGAGAGACTACCCTTTCAGAATGAGGTCCAACCATTTTTTATTTATTTTTTGCTATTAGGTGACAGCGCTACCACTGCACCACCGTGCCCCATTGGTTACCAATGGGGACGCACAGCAAGGCAGCGCTAGCTGCTAGCCGTTGGCTACAGATCGCTAGCTGATAGGAGTCTCAAGATATAACATGACAGGGAGGGATGTTACACCACACAGTGAAACGCTGCGTTTAGGACATGTCATAATGGCAAAATTACATGGGGGACCTCACATTTCCAGCCCGAGTTAATTGTCTCTCCCTGGTTGACCTGGGTCTTATGTGAATTGTCATGACCAGGGACTAACCAGTGTTTACTGGCTTGGTGCGAACTGACAAAAGAAGGGTTGAACTTAGCTCAAGTAACCCTGGCCCCGACCCTGGTCATTGTTTTGAAAGTGATATGAATTTGTCAAGTTTGTGTTGGTGTGAGTTATTCACTTGATTCACATATGCCACCTTGGAGAGTAAATTGGGCTTTTGAAGTAATGGGCTGGATATTAATTGTATGGAAGTAGGTTATGTCCTGACCTGACATGAACCTGACCTAATATTTTTGGTGAATGTTGGGTGTGCCCCCCCCCCCCCCCCCCCCCCAGAAATCGACGACGACGGCGTGATCGAGCCAGACACAGATGACCCTCAGGAGATGGGAGACTTTGACCTGGAGGTGTGTTCTTCTATAATTTTGGTCTTTGGCTTTATGGTCGGAAGGTTTCACTCTTCTCCATAGTAACTGTGACCCGGCCCCTCCCAGCTACAGTGTCTCTCTCCTCTGCTCCGCTGCGAGGAGGAACCCGGTGTCCCCCGGCTGTTCGTTTCCAATAACCTGCTGTAATATTTTCGCCTTCCTCTGAGTCCAAAACACTGTAAAAACATCTCGCCTGAATCCTAAAGGCAAAAATTAATGCCAGGCCCTCTATTTGTATACGACCACGGCTCGCTCCTCCTTTCCTAGAATCACTCCACACGCTCCTGGTTTTCCCCGGGCAGGCTGGCTGTCAGACACCGCTACACTGACCGAACTGAACGGACAAAATATAACGGTGTCCATGACATAACAAAATTCTACACGAAAGGAAAATGTTGACACTTTTCTGTCTCTAAAGACATCTTGATATTGATATTGTTGAGCGACAGTTTTGAAAGTGTCAAGCGATGAAGCATGAATTGGGCTTCAGGCATTGTTTGACTGAACTTGTATATCCCCTCAGGTCACAGAGGAGATGATGGACCAGGCCAACGAGAAGAAGATGGAGGCTATCAACGCTCTAGGAGAAGGTAGAGTGATGTTCTTTTCAGAAATTGGAACGTTAGGTATGTTAAAAGGCATTCGATATGTCTAATAGGGCTGTGCCGATTCACTTATCTCCCGATTCGATACTATCACGATACTTGGGTGCCAATTCGATATATATTGCGATTCTTAAGTATTGCGATTGTACGATTATTGCGATTCGATATTACGATTCATTGCGATTTTTGTTTCTTTTTTTCTTTTCTTTTTTCAGTTTGTTTGCTTTTTACACTAGAACATGGGAAAAGTTGAATCATACACTTCTAGAGACTGTATATTATATCATGAGTAGGGCTGGGCGATATAGTTAAAAAGTATATGGATAACATCTTTCATATCAGTCGATATCGATAATTATTGATAATTTTAATTACCCGTTTTTATTAATAAAAAACATGAGAAGAAAAAGGTTGCATTTAGCCACTTTATTTTGAACCACCTTATTTTCAAGGCACACAGGTAGGTCTAATTTGTCACACACACACATATGCTCTGAGTGCAACTGCAAGCAGTAATTTACAGACATGGTGATGTTTTACATTGATGACAGCCTAGCGTTGCCAGCCTTCTAAAAAAAAATTGGTAATGTGTATTTCAGGGTTGTAGGGTTAACGTTAGGTGAACCAGAGGTGTGGAAAAGCCTGGGTTTTGCTTTGACTTGCTTAACTCATTGAGTGCCAGCCACTTTTGGAGAACGGACACTCCCAGTGCCAGAGTTTCAGAGCGTTTTCAGTGATTTCTCGAGGCCCACAGAATATTGTGTGATATTACTATGTAAACACCGAACACGCACAAAGAACGATGAGACTATTGTATCAGCAGCAAAAAAAAGTTTATTGATATCATTTTCCGTTCTTTAGTTATCAGCCGGAGAAGATAGGTCAAAAACAGCAAATACAGGCATTTCCATCTAGAAGCTGAGATATTGAGCCTTTTGTGAAATATAGCATTTCAAGCAAATCACTGACTCTGAAGCTAATATTTTCTGACCTGAAACATCTGAACAGTAATTTCCTTCAATATAACAGCACCCCCACCCCCCTCTACTGCAAACTCCTCCTCCGTGGGTGTGTCTCTGGTGGCTCTGCTCGCTCTGAGTGCTGCTTGTGTCAGGCGAGTCTCTGCTGCCTGGATGGCGGCCGCTCGTCGGGGCAGTCTGGATCGGGCTCGCTCGTTTCTGGGGTTTCGGTTGTGAGCTGGGATGAAGCTGCGTCCGATTCTGGGCTTTCTGGGCTTTCTGCTGCCCTGCGTGCCCCACCCCCCTCCTCCTCCTCCGTGGGAGTGTCTCTGGGGCTCTGCTGCGTTTGCTCTCGCTCTGCGTTTGCTCTGTCTGCACTGAAAAGTGCGCTGCATCCCCCCACTTTTTCACAGCGTGTCGCCGGCTCCCAGCTGAGAATAATGTAACTTTTCAGAAAGACGCTGGTGTCGGCAACTAAATCATATGGAGGGGCTATCGCAGCGGACACGGAGGGGCTCAATTGTGGCAGCAGATTGACTGCTGTTCACAGGCACAGCTAACGTTATGCTTCATGCATATCGATGCGATTTCCGTTTCCCCATTACTTCTTCTCTCTTTTTTCCTCGCCTTTCTCTAATCTGGAGAGCACTGTCGCCACCTAATGGGTCCCTAAAATAGCTTTTACACATTCAACATCCACCATACTTTCACAGGAGATGGATCTGGCTTTGATCCACGTCCCACCGTCAAAAAACGCAATTGACGAACATACTCGTCCTTGGCACTCTACGTTACTAAACGAAATGACGAACATACTCGTCCTTGGCACTCAATGAGTTAACTACAAATATGCCCTAGGCTTATGTAGGGCTGGAGGGCGACCGCGCCGGGGACCGCGCGCCATTGGTTGGGCGAGAAAAAGCCTTGCCTGGCTGAAAATGCGGTACATTTCTCCATATCAGCTTTATATACCCATCAAGACTCCGCCCAAGCAGAAGACATAAAATCATAAGCTGTGTAGATGACACAATGAGTTATTCCTGTTCCAAAGTACAAGTAAAACCTTTCCAACAGTTCAACTTTGTCTCTGCTCACAGAAATGAATTGAGCTGCGGATGCCCCGCATTCCGTAAAGTAACATTGCAGACATCCGTATTTGTGAAATTGGTGTCTTAACATTAACGTTAATTTCCCGGGCGCTTATTAATAGAACACATGTTAACACGTTACGTTAACACGAATTTAAACTCACCCACATAGAATTCTTTGTAACGCCGGGTGAGATCAAACCATCGCGTCACTAGCAATGCCACCATTGTCAAGGGATATGATTAGCTGTGAATGAGTGGGGGCGGGTGCACTCGGAGTTTGTCTGTTAAATGATTGGCTGTTTCCGTGTCACTTGTACTAACAAGGTACATGATTGGCTGTATGAGCCACGGAGCAGAGGGAAGCGCTCTATAATGTGCTGGATGAAAGTGGTAACATTTCATACATAAACAGAAAAAAATGACGCGATTATCGATTCTGGAATAAAAGATCGATTCAAAAAATCGTGACATTAAAAATCACGATACTTAAGTGAATCGATTTTTTCCCCCACCCCTAATGTCTAAAGCTTGAATTATGCTCACCCTGCCGTGAAGGGCGCGTGGGTGGAGCGCGGGCCGGGCGCGTCAAATGACGTAAATTTGTTGGGCGTGGTTATTCGCTAGCTCCGTCGGGCGCTCGCCTTGTGCATGATTTTTTTTCTAACAGCGCGAGCAGCGCACGGCTTCTCTCCAAACATGTCCGCTTTCAAGCCACTGAGCCCTGAACACTGAGCTGTGTTTTCGCCACATTTCTTGACCCATGTGGTAGGCTATAAACTTTGATTTGCAACTGTTCATTTTTAGTCATTTCACCAAGTAAATGTGTTGTGTTGAGAGCATTATTGAGAGAGATTAAAAGCATCACAGAGTAGGCAATCAGGGCTGAGAAGTAAAACGGCTATTCAGTAAAAACAAGTTTGGTGATTCCTTTATGTGCTGATGTGGGGTCGTTTGAGAGTGAAAGCACACTCAGTACTGCAAATAATACCGTTTCATTGCGACTTTTCCACGGGCTGTTCTCACTATTACCATTGTACAATAGCCTACATGCTGATCACTTTCTGAGTATAATGGCATCAACCCCAGCGCTGGGTCTGCACGGAGACTCGCGGGGCCCCACCCCCAACGAGCTTGGTCGAGTATAATTCAGCCTTAACATCTTTCACATATCAGGTTTTCATGCAAAGACTTTGTTCCATGTAGGTGATTTGCAGAAAGCCCTGGATCTCTTCACTGAAGCCATCAAGCTCAACCCCTGTGTAGCCGTCCTGTATGCCAAGAGGGCCAGGTGAGTTCCTCTGCTGGGCTGTTTTTAGACTGTTCAATCTCATTCACAGGTGTATTTATGGCAGACCACTACAGTATCAGACAGACCCACACAAACTGAACATAAAGTGCTGCTCATCTCGCATGGACACACTTCTCTCTCTGCTATGTGCCGCTACCACACATAAAAAAATAAAATCCCAGCGGCGAGCACAGCAGTTCACATTCAAGATGCATCTAATATATTAATGCATCACAATAGCCACGTGTTATCCCCCCACTCTAAAACAGTATTCTTTTATTACGTCTGTTATGAATCAGCACTGAGTGGTGAATACAAGCGGTGCTTCTCTTTGTGTCAGTGTCTACATCCGGATGCAGAAGCCCAACGCAGCCAAGAGGGACTGCGACAGAGCGATCAGCATCAACCCCGACTCTGCACAGCCGTACAAGTGGAGAGGGAAAGCTCACAAGTAGGTTTCCATGCAAACTCTACATGAAGTCAGTCGGTCACTCCGGTGAATATGAATCACCCACACACACGTGCGTGACATAACCGCACCCTAGGTGTAAACAACCACCACCTTAACCTACCTCAGTTTGTTTGGCAACGCTCAGTCTACATTCAGCCACCTGAACAGACTGTGGCTTACAGTGGGGAGAACCAGTGACATAAAATAATTTGTCATAGCACTGCCATACAGTATATACAATAAACTTAACATTTTGTTTGGATCATGTAGTGATTTGAAAATCGAATCTATCACTTAAATAGTGTGCTCTTATCTTTTTAGACCATTAAAATGCAATTATGGGTTTGCCATATAAACGACAACAAAAGGTTTGATTTAGCTTTTCCCATCCAAACAAAAATATACCAGCCCTTGATCTCAGGACCAATACTTTTGTTGAGTATTCCACTAGTTGGCAAACTCAATAAAAAAATGTTTGAGGACAGGTAACTTGAACTAATGATGTTTTTTTTGGTATATAATTTTTTTATTGTTTCGTTTTCAGACATCAGTTTAAAGCCATAAGCAATTGGGTGTACAACCCCCAAGCAAAAAACAACAACACAACTGCAGGCGGGACAGAACCCAAAACAAATAATCTTCAAATAAATTGCGTACAGTGTGACCGTGTCCAACAGTGTGAGTGCTTAATCTGAAAAGAAACATTTTCTCCCACCCCGTAAACTTAGTCCCATATCCTTGATGCCCTCAGTTTTCACTGGATTCCTTCCCACCTCCCCTCTATGCTGCTTGTCCCATCTGTTCAGCAGTGTGCTGTGTAACTACTTTGATCTGTTCAGCAGTGTAACAACAACAGTACTTTGATCTGTTCAGCAGCAGCAGCAGTACTTTGTATTTTCCCTCACTGCCTTGTGTGTGTGATGCCACAGGATGCTGGGCCAGTGGGAGGAGGCAGCCAAGGACCTGGCCACCGCCTGCAAACTGGACTACGACGAGGATGCCAGCGCTATGCTGAAGGAGGTCCAGCCTAAGGTACCGTACCTGAGAACAGTTACAAGCCTTTTTCAGTTTTCTTTTTTATTATAGAAGAATCAATTGAAGTGTTGATCCAGATTTCTTAACCCGTTAACCTTGTCCTGATGCATGTCAATAATATAATCATCAAAATAAAACAAAACAAAAAAATATAACATTCTGTTAAACTGCCTGGGGTTAACGTGCCTCATCCTTTACTAGCTGTGTGTGGCATCATGTAGCTCTGGGTTTCCAGAAGCATCTTGGCACACAGATCCCTCACTGACTGACTGACAGGGAGACCTCTGGAGACTCACGGATCCCTCACTGACTGACAGGGAGACCTCTGGAGACTCACAGATCCCTCACTGACTGACTGACAGGGAAACCTCTGGAGACTCACAGATCCCTCACTGACTGACAGGGAAACCTCTGGAGACTCTGCTGTGGGTTTGCGATGTGCTTTTCATTCTGGCGCTGCCGTCTCTTCTCAGGCTACCAGAATCGCCGAGCACAGACGCAAGTATGAGCGCAAGAGGGAGGAGAAGGAGATCAAGGATAAGAAAGAGAGGATAAAGAAAGCCAGGGAGGAGCACGAGCGGGCACAGAGGGTGAGTCACGGTGGGCCCACAGGAACCCCCCTATTCACTGCTTTCTTCTTATACTCATTTTGAACGTAATAAAAAGAAAACAAAGCTTTATTACGTACTAATTTTGAACATAAAAGGGCGTGCTATTGCATGTTCAAATACAGCAGGTGCCAGCATCTGTGTAGTGCTGCAAGCTGAAGCAGAGGAGTTAAACCTTTGTATGTCAGCATCACTCTTCAGGATCTGAACTTTGCCTGTGTTCTTGTGTCTTTCAACAGGATGAAGAGGCCAGGCAGGCTGCTGGAGGAGGAGCGGGCAGCTTCCCAGGTTTCCCAGGTAAGAGAGCGGAAAGGATCCATGGTTCATGGCATGAAGGGAAGATAAGTTCATGCAGGACATCCTCACAGGATACACAAATATCTCATCATTATAGAGTGACAAAAGATCTGAAGCAACAGAACTAAATGGAGTTGTTGTCCTGTAGGCGGCGCTGGCTTCCCAGGTGGAGCTCCGTTCGGCATGCCAGGAGGGATGGGAGGCATGCCAGGAGGCATGGGTGGCATGCCAGGAGGCATGGGAGGCATGCCAGGAGGCATGCCAGGAGGGATGGGAGGCATGCCAGGAGGGATAGGAGACCTCCTGAAGGACCCCGAGGTGCTCAACGCCATGAAGGTGAGTCACGGCTCAATGTTCCTCTAGCATCGCACCAGAGTTTTTGACAGTGCATCTGGTTGTTATTGGTCTGGTTTTAGATTTTTCTTATGTATTCTACTGGATTTTATTATGATATTATTATATCATCAACTTATTTGTAAAGTGCCTTGTGACTGATTCGGAAACACGCTATCCAGTGATTCCCAACCTGTGGGCCACGACCCTCTGGTGGTCCTCAGAGGTATTGAAAGTGGGACGCCAAATCATTTGAAAATAAATAAATACATTAAACAAATTTAAACCCCCCTTGCTGATCGACAGCTCCTTGAAAACTGTTAACACTGAAAAATGCTGCAACATGTTTCAGATGCTGTGTTAGTGTCTGTGGAAAATAACTGCAACATGTTTCAGATGCTGTGTTAGTGACTGTGGAAAATAACAAGTGCTCTGACAACACATGATTTGGCCTCTGTATTTGAGATTTTCAAGTGTGGCCCTGAGTTGGAAAAGGTTGGGAACTACTGCGCTATACCAATAAGGATGATCATTGCTCTTCCTACATGTGGTCCCCTTTTCCCTGTATGAATTTAACTCCAGGACCCAGAGGTGATGGCGGCCTTCCAGGACGTGGCGTCGAACCCCGCCAACATTTCCAAGTACCAGGGCAACCCCAAGATCATGGCCCTCATCACCAAGCTGAGCTCCAAGTTTGGGCCCCCGCCACAGCCCTAGAGAGGAATCGGGGGAGGAGAGGGGATGCGTGGTCGAGCCACAACGCTTCTTAACAATTATTCCACTGTGTACAGGTCAAATGGAGAGCAGGTGACGGCTTAATGGGAACGGAAGGATTGTGTAGGACGGATTTAAGGAAGGCATGCTCTAACTTTTTTCGTTTAGACTAGAGAGCAGCGTGTAAATTGTTCTTAATCGGAGTCCAGCCTGTAAGCACTTAGCGTTCTCTCACTAAACGTAACGGGTTGTCAGACGAGACACCTGAGAGAGGTTCTGTAACCCCGTTGACTCGTCCCACACATCCCCTCACCCAGGGCTTTGCTTAACCGCAGGTTTGACCTATTTTTAACCTGTATCTGGAACAGCTAAAACGAGGAGCTTGGAGAAACATTTTTTTACAGCCATTTATCAACTGGTGATGGGTCAGCTACTGGTCTCTCTCTCTCTGAATGAGCCGACCTCACACGTCGGCTGTTTTTTTGAAAATCAGATTATTTTCCTGTAAACTGATGTCTTTGTTTGCCCCTCAGGTCTTAATGATTTTTTCTCACACCTTCTGTAAGGTTACATGTTCCCTTGTCTGTTATTCCAAATGCAAAAAAAAAAAAATGTCCTTGTTTTTTGACCCTATTTGGAGAATATTGATTAACAATAATAAATCCTTGATTGTTGCAAAATGGGTTTGACATTTCAAATTTATTTCTTATTCTTGACATTGCTGGCCTGGCTTCTTGCATAACCAGACTGAACTGTTTTCCCAGTCTGATTTACTAGATATGAAAATGCTATTGTTGAAAGAGGATGACTGAGGGTGAAGAACATGCAGAGAAAGGCATACACCTTACTTTGACTGCAGTTACTCTGAGGCTCAGAAGCTTTCACTGACTGCAGAAGACTCAAGTTGTTCATAAACCAGATACATTTTGTCATGTAAACTAGCCGGGAAGGATAAAAACGTGCTTTTTGCAGACCTTGATTTGTTTGGAAGATTTTGCCTGGTGTTCAATATGATTTACGTAGCTAGACATAGGTTCATCTAACACTATAGATGAAGATTGGGTGCGTTCTGCACAGCCCCATTTTAAAAGTCCATAATTTTCCAGGCAGACCCTAGATTACATCAGTGTTTCCCACACATTAAATTATTTATCCCTATAGGGAAATTCATCCTCTACTAGGAACCTTCCTAGAACTAGGCGCAGTGGGCAGCTGCAATGCAGCGCCCGGGGACCAACTCCAGTTCTTTTGCCATTGCCTTGGTCAGGGGCACTGACAGGAGTATTAACCCTAACATACATGTCTTTGATGGTGGGAGGAAACCCACACGAACACGGGGACAAGATGCAAACTCTACACAGAAAGGACCTGGGATGGACCGGGGTTCAACTGGAACTGGTTTACTGACATTGCACAGGATTTCTAGGTAATGAAGTCGTCAAATTCAAACGGAGAGCTCATTACCATTTGGGATGGGTGCAACTTTAATTCAGATCCTGCCTGCTGTGTGTGTAAATATGTAGAAAGCTCAACATTAATAAAGTTGATTTCAGGGTATTAGCCAACAGTGAACGGCCAAGTGGACACGTACCATAAGACAAACATAATACTAAGAGACAAATTAGATCAAATCAGATGGTCAGATCAGATGAAGCTTTATTGATGCATGGGGGAAACTGTGTCTCTGCTGCAGCAAACATTAAGAGGACAAGAAAAAATAATAGAATATGAATAAAAATAGAAAGTACAGGAAAGCAGCAGTTGGACTCAAATTGCACTATCTCAGACACTCAGAGGAGCTATTAGCTTAGCCATAAACTTCTCAGTCAGTGGGATCCAGAGATCCCTTCATCACCACCCAACTTCTCAACTCAATATCCATCCAGATGGTGAAGGAGAGGGGAGTGGCTGGACATTGACCCGCTCAAAACCGCCACCAGCGACATCTTTCCATCTCTGCAGCCCGGAGACCCTGCAATCCCACAAGAGCAACTACATTAGGATGAATAAAATGTGAATAGAAAGAAAGAAATAAAACAAAGAAAGAAGTGAGAAGAGAAGAATAAATAAAACAAAATGTTTAGAGTTAATGTTGTAAATCAGTTTGACATCTAATAATTTCTCGAAGGTTTGAAGCATTTTGTAATTATTTATCAGTTTAACAGCAATGTAGTTAAAGTACACACAAAATGGTTTGCTGGTTTCATATTATATGAGAGTCAGTTGACAGCCGGAACAGGGACGGCACCCGGGTAGCAGTATGGGTTAGCTCCCCAGCCTGCGTCTTCCGTGAGGAAGAAGCCCAAAAACCCACGAGAGGCCTTTTAGGAGGGCCATTCAAGCCGCAAGTGGAGACTGCAGTGCCACCAAGTACTGGTACTGCATGGTGTCCACTAAGATACCATCACCTCGGAATGAGATGTTTGGAGCGGGGGAGTCTGGTGCAGCGCACAGGTCGTAGACCTGGTGAGACGAGGGAGGAACCCGGCCGGGTGGCAACCCACAGAGCCCAGTCCCTCTACGTACCAGAGCCCTCCCCCTCCCCCGGTCGGCTGACCGTGGGTAGCTACTGGGACGTAAGTTGGGGCTTGGCCAGCCCCGGCTGGGTCACCTGGGCGAGGGTGTATGATGTTGCGAGACCCGAAACATCCTATGACCCCAGGGTACATCACTGAGGATACGTCCCAGTTATGCATCCATGCGATGTTTTTTGTTTCTTTATTATAGCCTATCTCAATGGTTTCTACATGTAGCAATGTGTGGTGTTTAAATTTGTCTACTGAAACTTTGATCTTGTTTACTTATTTTGGCCACTTGTATTGTCAGTGCCAGGCTTAAAAACACACCTGAACAAAACTGTTAAACACAATTTTGTTAGGATAAAACTAAAATAATGTTCTAAAGAGTATATGTTGATATTGAGGATAATAATTGCTTCTGGAAAATAATTATTAAGTGAATGGCCAATGGTCTGTGTTTTCATAGTATCACCATGATGAATCCATAATGCTGTTTCAGGGGCTATCCACCTTGCTAATACAATTCAATGGGAAAGATTGACATGAAAATGGTCAAATCACAATTGAAATACAGTTTAAGTAACGCTCCTGACCTTCCCTCCCACTTCCTTCCTCATTTAGATAAGAGCTAAACTCTCCAGTCTCCATCCTTTTCTTTTCCATCCGAAGAGGAGCAGGCAACATGGTGGCGAGCATTCAACTTCTCATCAGTCAACTTTTTATCTGTAAGTAACGTTAATGCAAGCTTTTTAATAGTTTACCGAAAAATTCTAGTAGCATTATGTTGTTTGAAGAGCACAATGGTTTACTGGTATTTACATTTCGCATGATAGCCTAATATAGTTAACTAAACTGCCCTTTAATCTCATATCTGTCTAGGCAATGCAAATAATATCAATATCAAATATAACTATCAAAAAGGGGGTTCATAGTTACATTATAAGTAAACTAATTTACGAGACTTAACTTAACTTTACGAGATAATAATAGTCTCACAAGAGTTGGCTCCCGCAAAATTCTAATAATGGTATGTCTGGCTTGACACCTTAAAATGGAGGTGCGAGAGAAGAAGGACAGGGGGCCCTGACCTGACATCGCCATTGATGATGGGTAGAGATGAGATATGACAGAATTAGCGTTAACAGTGAATAATTATCTCCGACAGGTGAGATAAGCAGGTGGGCTGACATGCCGTACTTTCTCATCAATAGTTTATGTCCTGTCAGTTATTGTAGCCTACAGCTAGGGGATTTCTAATGTTTATGTTGATTTTAAACAGTTTACAGTTAACCAGCTAGAGTAGCATAGCTAGAGTTATCGTGCGTTCCTTTATCGCAAAATAACTGGGATGTGGAGGCTAGAATGACATCACATCACATCCGTTTTCATCAGCGGAACTGCTAGCTAACGCCATGCATAGCGTTAGCTAGGTTAGCAGTTCCGAAAGGGGCTAAGCTAGAGTAACAGCGGAAATCCTCCAGTGATGCTGATTTCTAATGGATTTACTAACGTTACGTCTCCACTCTCCAGTGTCATCTTCGTAGATTAAAAAAAAATAACTTGAAGGTGGTTTCCCCTCTGTTAAATCCTGTGGTATCCCACTTTTACACTGGAGCTAGAAACCACTGAGCTAAAATAATGGTAGCAACAGTTATCAATTCAAAGATGCCGACATAACGTGTACTGTTCCAGCCGCCGGATTCTGACTTCGATATGACCAGTCTTCGCTGAAGGTTATATCCATGGTAACCACATACATACTACGGTAACCCCAAATGCTCCAACAAGCTGTCTGACTAGTGTCGCAAGAATGCGGAAGCTGACGACCACGACAGCTGAGCTCACTGGCTTCTGATTGGGTTGGTTTAGGCACGTGGAGGTTGGGTTCAGGCTCTGGTTGGATTTATGCATGAGGAGTGGTTCTGGGGCAGAGGAGGGCGTGGTAGGCCACTACTGATGGAATGTCAGGTGTATTGATGTGTCATGGGAGTAGTTGTAACACATAATTAAGAGTTTTATGTTTTGCATAGGCATATGTGATAAGGGTTTTTATGTGCCAACTATGTCAAAGTTGAATAATACAAAATATTGCAGGGGGAAAAATCTATGTCAAAGTTTGTAATCAGGAAGTGAAAACCAAAAGTGAATGGACTCTTAGGCTACGTTCACACAGCCATCCTTAGTGCTTGAATCTGACTTGATGCTCACATCAGATTTTTTTGTGTGGCTGTTCACACAGACTTTTTAAAAGTGGCCCATATCCGACTCCAGTGTGAACAGATCACGGACATGAAGTGACCCGCATGCGCAGAAGAACAACAATAACGTCACACGCAGCACACTGCTGTTCTACGTAAACCCGGAAGAAGACAGCAGTAAACATGGCGGTAGCTGATGATGTTGTTTCATCTGTTGTTCACGGTTTAATTTCAATGCCTCCCCCTCCCTCCTCCCGCCAGCGCAGAATAGTGACGAATGTCCCTCTGGAATGACGTAAAAGTCACATTGAAGTGGTGGACGCTGCCAGGAAATTTTTGGATATTGAAGACATTTCGGGAGATGACTTGACGAAAACGCTGAATGAAGCGTTTGCTTCGGCCTAGATGACTGGTCTGGGCCACAGTATGGATATTGGGGTGAATGGGTGCATTTTGGGTGGACACTTTGTATTGATATTTATTAGGTGGCGGTAATGCACCATTTAAGGATGCCAACTGCCATAAAACTCAACAGAAGAAGAAGAAGTCACATTGAAGCATTAAGTCAGATATGGGCCAGATGTCTGTTCACACCGGAGTCACTTTCAAAAACATCAGATTCGAATCGGATGTTTTACCACATTTGAAAGTAGCCCAGGTTGTCTTTAAAAAAGTCACTTTCAATGTGACTTGTACTGTTCACACAGTCATGAAAAAGACTGACCTGAGTCACTTAGGGGGGAAAAGATTAGATTCAAGCACTAAGGATGGCTGTGTGAATGTAGCCTTATTCCCCGTTCAAGACAACTCGGACCACCGGAAAAAATGGGTTCCGACCATCGACCTGTAAAAAGTGAATTGAACGGTCGTCCAGGCCGGAATTACAGCTTGGAAATTCGGGTATCATTCAGAGCTGAATATCCACACATCTCATCCAAAATGTTGCATTACCGCCTCCACTTCCCAGAACCCTCCTTGGTCTTTCCCAGTGTTTTCCCTCCGACAGGGAAGTGCAGCGTGAACGCAAATATGCCAGGGGCGGACGCTCCGAGATGAAACCTCCGGCGGAACGCAGCCATGGTGTTTACATAGCCTGGTGTCCAGCCCCTTTTAATCGCTTTAACACTCATGCATCTTCCCACAACCAGTTTACTTGAGCAACCAGGTTAAGAATAGAATTCTGACTGCTTAATTAAATTGTTGATTATATGATGAATTGGATAAAAGCAAAGATCATCTCTTTAAACATGCTGTTGCTGTTTTTCAGCTTTTGTTTTATATCTAGGATGTTGCAGTGCACATGTTCTTGTCTGCACTGCCTCCCAGACTGGTACCCAAACACGGTACCATGTTCCTACTGACTATCGTTGGGCCAACTGTGAACTCTACTATGACTGGGCGGACGCCAATGTAAGTTATAAGCCATAATAGTGTAGTTTGGATTGCTTGGGGTTTCAACAATTGCCATCTACTTGAGGTCTACTCTGAAATTATTATAGGCTATTATATTGTTTTGGGGGAATTTTCTTTTGGGGGTAAATTTGAAATGTATCTATTATCTGATCCAGTGCTGGAACTTTGTCAGCCAAGTAGCTTTACCGTACCTGCTTTCCCTCAAAGCATGCCACAATTTGTTTATTTGTTGCCATAAATCAGTTTGTTTTTCAGATGCTGGCTGTCTCATTTTGGAATGAAACTATTCTCTGTTGTGTTTCTACTTTAGGGTGTTGTCATTGCCGCGAACAATGACAAAGGAGGTGAGAGTGTCCTGATGGCAAACCACAGCACCTTCATTACCTCTGAGTGCTTGACGAAGGTCCTGCACTCCCAAAGCTGTCACTTCAAGGTAACATATGGTTGGCACATGAATAAGAACTGCACAATAACCAACACAAGAAAGAGCAAAATGCAGAAAAAGAAGTGATTCAGGGTTTTTCCTGCACATAGGAATTTTTGGCACCCCCCAAAGAGGTTTTGGCCACATCCCAAAAGGCCCAAGCCACCCCTCAAAGGCCTGATATATACTACATAGATCACACTAACTCAAAATCAAGCATGTTTACAGTATAATTCTAGAGAAGTTCAAAGTTAAAGTCCCACATTTGTACCATCCTTTCTAATACTTGGGGTGCTGTAAAAACACATTGCTCCAGATTAGTTCTCTGATATATTTGAGATCAGGACAACTCTGACTACACACCAATTCAAAATCAAGCATTTTTTTTACTGTATCAATTTACAAAATTTCAAAGTTAAAGTCTCACATTTGTACATTGAAATGTCTATGTCTGAAACTTGGGGTGCTGTGAAAACACATTGCTCCATAATTTCCGACAATCTGATACTGTATATTTGTCGTAACTTAATTTAATCATGCTTACTGACATGTGTAGTCACTAGTCACCCTCCAAAGGCCCATCCTGAGCCAGGAAAAACCCTGTGATTTATTTAAATAGTCTAGTCACTGCTTCTCCTGTCAAACTTATGGCGGGTAAACGAGTGCAATCCAATCCATACACGAGAATCCAACATTGACATTACTGATATACACTGTGATAGCAGTTGCATATCAAACTTTCTTCTGAAAACTAATAGTAAGACTAAGGCCATGTTTAGATGTCAACCGTCTCTGCATAAAACGGCAAACTAGCGTTGCGTGCTCACCTTTTATTTCGCATTCATACACAGCTGTTGTGATAAAGATTTGCATTTCAATTGAGCCTGAATAACATTGAAACTTCTGGTTAAAACCTTCACAATAATGGTAATTAAATAAACTAATGGTCTTATTGATGCATGTTGTAACTTTTTTTTGTGTGATCCGAAATACACAGAAGACATATAGAACACAGACAACTAAAGTCAATTTTAACACGTAAGTGAGTCTACGACCCCGATTTTTATTTACCCAGTTATAAAATACGGCTTTTATTTTGAAGCTAAAAACGCCTAGCTTCCCCTATTCTGTCTGTTTCTAACGGGCTTGATTTAGCTCTGTGATTGAAGTTTAAATTAATTTTCCACGCGATAGAGTGACACAGAAGTCACAATGGCAGCCTAATAAATTGCTCCAGATTGGATTACCGAATAAAAACCCAGTAAAGCAACATAAAAAAGACTTGAGAGCACAATTGGGACTTCACTTGAGGAAATGCATGGCAGACAGTGAGTTGTCTTCAATGATTCAATGCAGGAGATGATTAATAAGCTATGTGCGACGTTAGCAGGAATTTAATGCAGATTATGTGTTTTTAGCAAATCGTTATCACGTTTGTTGAATGTCAATGCGACTCATTGTGCCTGTGCCATAAGGCTGTATAGTATTGGGCTAGTTCAATGCTCCTGCCTATTGTCTACCATTGTCTTCCATGGTGAAGAGGGGCTGTGTTGTCACCTGAATTGCGTTTCTCCACTTTACACGGCAACAGTAAGGGGCAGCGTTATCAAGAATTACACTCTGGGACCTGTTTTCATAATAATAACGCCGTCACCGTGTAAAAGGAAGGCACTAACGCAAAAAAAAAAGTTTGCTGTTTTATGTGGGGAGCGTCGCCGTGTAAACGGGGCCTAAAGAAGGTCATGGAATGCTGTGATTCTGCCAAGCTCCGACATTATAACGCTTGTCTTCCTTTCTTCTAAAGGGAGAGGAGATAAAGACCACGGCTGTGTGTGAGGGTGAGTATCATTTACTGTCAGGAAATTAATTTTCTCTATGAGAGATGTTTTAGTTGATTTTTATTTACCTTGTTATATTATATTATATTATATTATATTATATTATTATAATAGTCATGTCTCTGCTTGTCATCTTGAATTTTATCTTTTTAACTTTTTTTTTAGTTAACTGCTCTGGAACTGCTTTCGAGCCCATTCACACAGGTAGGGAAGACAAACTTGATGAGGAATTATAATGCCACTATGCATGAATTGTTCATTAAATGCAGTATCTCCACATTGCATTGATATTTCTTTCATTTATGATTAAGATCTCGCTCTCTCTCTCTCGCTCTCTCTCTCATATCCTGATTCAACTACCGTAAGTCAAAAGTCAAAGGCGAGTGTGTTGGAAACATGCAGGAGTAGCATAGTACTAGTACATAATAAATACTGATGTAGGGGGGGGCGGGGGGATTATAAAAGCTTTTTCACACCAAGTCCATATTTTTTGTCCGAAATTGTCGCACATTTAAAAATAATTCCTACTTCATGTTGTGTCAATCACATTTACACACTGAATCCAAAACTTTCGTCCGTCATTTATTAGTTTTGGAACAGGTTTGATTTTCTGTTTTTCTTTTCCACATCCGTCAAAAGCCTTATGTAATTTTCTGTATCTGATGTAGACATTTTAAGCATTGCACATTTAAAATACACCTTAAAGCCTTATAGATACACCTTTAATCATTCACTTAAATACACACATATTATTATGTTGTATTGTAGGATGACATGGCAGGACAACAGGACAGTTCATGATAGATTAGGATTTGTGTGTGTGTGTGTGTGTGTGTGATGGTCTGAATAAAGTCTGTGGCTATAAATTCAGTCTCTCACTTTGGCTGTCTGACTTGAATACAGTAGGTCAGTGGTTCTCAAATGGGGGTTCGGGGACCCCCAGGGGTCCTTGTGGGGGTTCCAGGGGGTCCCCAGCCAAAAGGGGGGTAATTTATTTTCACTATAATTCCATTCATAAGTAACACAATGACTATTTTGGTCATGGGTTTTATACACTTTCTGTAATAAAACATCTGAAGCATCAATCTTATTATCATATGGGACCGTGGGACAAAATCCTATGAAATGGGGGTCCGTGGTCTAATTTGTGTCAGTTTAGGGGTCCTTCATGTGAAAAAAATTGAGAACCACTGCAGTAGGTAATAAGAATGTAGGTTAACTAAATTAAAGCATCCATTTTGTGTTTTTAGTGGCCTGTCATGTTGTTAGCAGTTTAGTTGTACTCTACCAGCACCGGCAAGGCCTGCGTGTATCACTACTCAGTGGCGGACTGCATAATCGGGCACGTCGGGCAAATGCCCGGTGGCCTGGCCTGGCTGGCCTGCCCTGCCAATTTTTTTTTTTTTTTTTTTTTTGCAGGCCAGGCCAGGCCACTCACTGAACAGCAGGCCAGGCGCCGCCTACTGGTTTACTAGTGGTTTTATTACTTTATTCAGGTTTAAAGTGGGTGCATTCCATTGTAAAATTGGACTTGGCCCAAATTGGGCTTCAAACGGCCCAAATTGGGCTTCAAACGGCCCAAATCAGGCTTCAAACGGCCCAAATCTGGCTTTAAACGACCCAAATAGGGCTTCAAATGGCCCAAATCTGGCTTTAAACGACCCAAATAGGGCTTCAAACGGCCCAAATCTGGCTTCAAACGGCCCAAATTGGGCTTCAAACGGCCCAAATTGAGCTTCAAACGCCCCAAATTTTTTGATACCGTATCGGCCTGGCCTGCTTGGTATCTAATGCCCGGCCTGAATTATGATCCCAGTCCGCCCCTGTCACTACTCCTATGTTTACATGAATTAATTATCTGCCCTTTTGAAATAGTCAAATGTTATCTGTGGCCTCTGTTCTTCTTGCTCCATCAGAACTCACACATGTAATTGTGTGGCCTGTTGTCGGGATCATTGCTGCCTTGTGCCTGCTTGCTGCCCTCGTGTGGTGCTACAAAGATCAGATTGGCAGGTATTGTCACAGATAATGAAGTTCATCACACTATGTATTGTCCTTATTTGGCATTTTTGAGTAATGCCCTGCTGTTATTGGTATAGGGCCTATGACCGTGTTCGTGCCTGGGGTAACGGATGCAGACAGACGACCCAGGATATGGCTGCCCATCCTGGGTCAGACAGAGATGTGGCCCTGTCGGACGTTCTGGTCTCCCCGTCATCCCTTAATTCCAGATAATGTACACCTCGTCAGCATTGTCCCTTATTCATTTTCATACTCCTGCTTCAAACTATACAATTGCTTGTTATGTATTCCACTGTTATATTCCACTGTTCAGACTAACAGTACAGAGTCCATTATACTAATTTGAGGCTGTCCTGTATTTATCTCAAGGCGGTCGCCCCAAAGCTCTGGAATGAGCTCCACCAGGACTTCAAATCCTCTGCTTCTGTGGAGATCTTCAAGGGGCAGCTGAAGACCCACCTTTTCAGACAGGTGTTTGGACTTTTGTAGATTGAACTGTTGATTTTGTACTCAGAACTCTTGAGGGCTCTATCTTCCCAAAAGCGCTAATTTAGCGTTTGCGCTCGTTTAACGCCGTGCGCAATGCAAATTGGGGGCGGACACAAGCGCATGCCTGTGATAATTGTACTGGGCATTGGCTGCCCCATGCCAAAGCAGGCATTTCAGCGCTAAAATGTTGGATAGATGGCGTTACCCTATCGTCAGCAGCGCGCATTTAAGTTTGCGCTAAGAGCTTTTAAAAGGACCTCTTACGCGCAAATACCTCTCTGCGCTGGGTGCGCTGCATGGAGATTACGGCTGCGCTCCCAGCGCAGAGAGGTATTTGCGCAGTGGAAAGTGGAATTCCTTTTGGATACGTCATATGCACAGCCTTGCCACGCCAAGACATCAAATTATGCTGCTAAAATTGGGTAGCAGATAATTCAGTGAGGCAATCAACTATAACTCACTGAGAAACTTTTATCACATCGCAAAGAGGGAAATGAATTGAGAAAACTTGTTGGACAACGGACATAGGCTATTTACCGCACCACAGACGATCTGTCGATAAGCTCCCTCTGTCCTCGCATGAGTGAGTACACTCTATTGCACATGGAGAGAATTACAGGCAGCATATTGCATGCCTTGCGCATTGCCTCGCGCAAACAGCCATTGCAAGACGGGAATCTGATTGGTTTTGATTGACGTAATGCCCAGCCTTGCCTGGCCACGCCTGTGAATAATTCTGGTAGTTAAGACCGCCCAAATCCTGTTTGCGCAGGCATTTTGGGGCGCAGATGATTTTGACACAGCTCTAATTTGCGCTTGCGACAGGTGCCGTGAACGTTTCCGCATGCCCGCCGAGAATTGCATCCCCAACATATTTCGGGGCTGTTTTAACTTAGAAATCAGGGAGGTCACGTCTACCAGACAATTATATCACTTTTAAACAGTTACATTTCTGTATAAATCATTACAAGTAGCTCCCGTGAGGTGGGGATGCTTTTTTTTGCTGCTCTGCAGGGGAGCAAAACTCTGCAGAACACCTGCCGCCTGTCGGAAGATAGGGCCCTGAGTCTTTATATCCTTTTTGCTGGATTTTATATTTTGTTGGATTTTATGAGAAGGGTGCTATACAAATAAAGTTTTACTTACTTACTTAACACATTCTGGTCCAGATGCTCAACACAGCATATGACACTGCTTTGACCCCTGACCCTCTCTTGGCCTTGTTCAACAATGCATAAATGACACTGCTTTGACCCCTGACCCTCTCTTTGCCTTGTTTGGAGTCCCTCTGTAACACCTCTGAAGTCATGCAGCATGTTCTTGCTTTCACCACTTTCCTGGCCAGGCGACTAATAAAGTGGAAACATGCTCACCCTCCATCTCACAATAATAGATGTGTGAAGGAGTCGCTACTGTCCATCAAACTTGAGAAGCTTAGATTCACCCTCAAGGGCTCCTGCAAATCTTTTGAAAAGAGTTGGAGACCTCCCCTGAATCATATTGAATATTTGACGTCCCTGCCTGGTTGTGGCAACTGAGCCGTTTTTTTCCCCTTACATGTGAATTTATTTATCACTCATTTATTTATATTTATTTGTAATTGTATTTATTTTACATGGGTCTAATCTGTATTGTCACCATCACTGCATTATTGTTGCTAATGGTATTAAGTTACAGGAAAAGTGTTGTCTAACGTATCTGGGAAGTCAACTGGATCAGTTTATGACAAAGCTATGGCCCTCTGTCATTGGGAAGCTCCATTCAAGGACAAAGTATCTGGCAAAAATATCCAAGTTCCTTGATGACCATGAGGACTTTAGCTACGTCTTTAATTCAATGTCACTATGAATACACCTGTAATCCTGGTACAGTGGCATAACTATAAGATCAAAAGACAGGCTCCAAAAAGGCCAAAACAAACTACCGTAATGAGGGTTATTCTTAACCTCAGTCCAAGAACAAATTAGCCAAAACCATTTTAGTTGAATTGGCTCCCTGCGCCTGATCAAAAAACCTTTTATTTAAAAAAAAGTGTATTATTGATATTGAGTATTAAAAATAAATGAACAAATAAATAGTGTATCTGCTACTGTGCCTTATGAATTTTGCAGTCATTGTTTTTATCTCATAGCCTATTAAAAGCTGTTTCAACCTTGACTCGTGGTTTCTCCTTTGGATTGGTGTCATTTTATGGAAAACCTACAAAAAGTACCTGTTGAGAATAAGTGGGGCTAGGGTAGTTGACCCTGGTTACAGTAAAAATTGGATTTTGCCGCTGTCGGCATGCATTATGTTAAATACCCAAATAAAATTGGGTATATGATATAATGCATGCTGGGTAGGTAATAAGAGCATCCCTCTATCCGAAGATTATTCTTCACATTAACAAAAACTGTGGACTCAAAGTGGGTCTACAACTACGTACAACAACATAAATGCTATAATTATGTGTGTATCGTACCTGCATCACAACATTTTCTGTACTTTTCTAGACATGTTTTCAAATTCCCAAACTATTTAAGACCTGGAAATGATCAAATTCAATTTTAATAAATTTCCAGACTTTACAGACCTGTGTAGGAACCCTGTTAATTGCAATAAGCAACACTTTGAATGTAACAGCTTTTGTAGTATTTAATAGTTCAGCTATAGATTTTATCCAAATAAAAAAATCGGTCAGTCACTTCAAACTATAGTTTTCAGAAGATGTATTTATTTAGCAAAGGTCTGTTGTGGTATTGAGAAACTCCCACATATAAGACGCCATGTTTATTATCCTGATTTAACTGCTATGCCCCCAACAATATCTTTATTGATTTTTACAACTTAACACATTCAGACACAACTGAGCTCCAGCTAAATTGTCAAATGTCGCCGCCACCTGCTTGCCACCCAGGCACTTATATGCAGTGTTGGGGAAGCTACTTTGAAAGCATAGTTTAGGAAGCTACCAACTACTTCACCATGGAAGTAGTTGAAACTACAGCAAAGCTACCCTGCGAGAAATGTAGCTTAGGAAACTACAAGCTACGCAGAAAAACTACTTTGTAAAAAAACTTTCAATTGACAATGTGCATGTGTGATATATGGAATAAAATATAATCGCCTAGAAAAAGAATAATGCCAGTAAAAATATGCCTTTCAATTGAGTTTGACACCCAATACATTCAATGTTATATTTTTGTTGTAAACAAATCTGGGTTCTTCTGGGTTTTGTTTTGTCAGACAAATAAACATATAAGACTTGACTAGGATTGATTAAGGTTAGGGTAAGAATATCAGGGTAAGCCAATCAGAGGCAGCGTTGGCTTTGTGTCAAGAAGTACAGTAACATTAGTGGGATCCTTGCTGCCTTCATGGTCTACAGTATGCTGCCTTCAAAGCAATCAGGGTGAAAGAAAAAGAGGCAGTCCTGTCAAAGACTCACTATGCAAATATTATGTAGTTGAACTACCAGCAAGTTACTGAAAAATGTAGTGCACTACTCCCCAACACTGCTTATATGTACTTAAGAAACTTAACCTATTACCAGGCTGTGTAACACATGCTGGATTACCGGCTGTGTAACACATGCTGGATTACCGGCTGTGTAACACATGATGGATTACCAGGCTGTGTAACACATGCTGGATTACCAGGCTGTGTAACACATGATGGATTACCAGGCTGTGTAACACATGCTGGATTACCAGGTTGTGTAACACATGCTGGATTACCAGGTTGTGTAACACATGCTGGATTACCAGGTTGTGTAACACATGCTGGATTACCAGGTTGTGTAACACATGCTGGATTACCAGGTTGTGTAACACATGCTGGATTACCAGGTTGTGTAACACATGCTGGATTACCAGGTTGTGTAACACATGCTGGATTACCAGGCTGTGTAACACATGCTGGATTACCAGGCTGTGTAACACATGCTGGATTACCAGGCTGTGTAACACATGCTGGATTACCAGGTTGTGTAACACATGCTGGATTACCAGGCTGTGTAACACATGCTGGATTACCAGGTTGTGTAACACATGCTGGATTACCAGGTTGTGTAACATGCTGGATTACCAGGTTGTGTAACACATGCTGGATTACCAGGTTGTGTAACACATGCTGGATTACCAGGTTGTGTAACACATGATGGATTACCAGGCTGTGTAACACATGCTGGATTACCAGGTTGTGTAACACATGCTGGATTACCAGGTTGTGTAACACATGCTGGATTACCAGGTTGTGTAACACATGCTGGATTACCAGGCTGTGTAACACATGCTGGATTACCAGGCTGTGTAACACATGCTGGATTACCAGGCTGTGTAACACATGCTGGATTACCAGGTTGTGTAACACATGCTGGATTACCAGGCTGTGTAACACATGCTGGATTACCAGGTTGTGTAACACATGCTGGATTACCGGCTGTGTAACACATGCTGGATTACCAGGTTGTGTAACACATGGATTACCGGCTGTGTAACACATGCTGGATTACCAGGTTGTGTAACACATGCTGGATTACCAGGCTGTGTAACACATGGATTACCAGGCTGTGTAACACATGCTGGATTACCAGGCTGTGTAACACATGCTGGATTACCAGGCGGTGTAACACTAGCCTAGGTAAACCCAGCCCCCACGTGACCTGCTCTCTCAGTTCCCAGTCACCTAGTGACTGAGAGCAGGTCACGTGGGGGATGGGTTTACCCAGGCTAGTGTAACACATGCTGGATTACCAGGCTGTGTAACACATGATGGATTACCAGGCTGTGTAACACATGCTGGATTACCAGGCGGTGTAACACTAGCCTAGGTAAACCCAGCCCCCACGTGACCTGCTCTCTCAGTTCCCAGTCACCTAGTGACTGAGAGCAGGTCTGAGAGCAGGTCACGTGGGGGATGGGTTTACCCAGGCTAGTGTAACACATGCTGGATTACCAGGCTGTGTAACACATGATGGATTACCAGGCTGTGTAACACATGCTGGATTACCAGGTTGTGTAACACATGCTGGATTACTAGGCTGTGTAACGCATGCTGGGTCCTGCACCAGTGTCAGAGCCGTCCACTCTGCTCGGCCCAAGCAAATCCCTGTCACTGAGTGTGGCTGTTTGGCCATCGACATAAGGCCACGGATGTGGTTGGGTGGCGTAAGTGTTCAAAGTGAATGTTACACAGAAAAAACTACAGGTTTCTACCATAATTTCAAAAGCAAATGTAATGAATGAGCCGTCAGGATGCACTTGAGAGGGCTTCCTATTAACAATACAAAGTACAAACAAGATCTGTTTTGTCAGATGAAGAGGTTTATTTTTATTTTTTACAACAACATTGCAAACTGAACTTTTAAAAAAAAGTTGTTTTCCTGCTAACCTAAAATAACAGTTATGGGCAAAAATGAGGGAAGAGTCTAGAGATAACATGGGGTCGTAGTCAGGAGCGGAAAGCAACAGGGCACTCGCAGAAGCCGAAAATGAGGTCCGGAATTTTACACCTAGTGTCCATATCTGTATTAAAACAGGACAGAAAGAGACGGAAAGGGAGAGAGGGAGAGAGGGAGGGTGTCAATGCAACGGTTGATATATCAGGAAATATTCACAACTTGTCACACTGTCTATGAAGCAACCAATAAACATATTTATATGACTAGGTTATTCGGCTCGCCACATGGCCTCGCCTGCTCTATAGAGAGCCAAAGTGAACGTCACTTCCTGCTTTTCTCCCTGTACAAGTGTGTGAATGAATGGCGGTGAATGGAGCGACACTTTTTTGATCCCGTTTGAATTGCACTATGGGGTACACATGTTTAAATGTTGTCAATTTAAAAGATAACTATGCATGTCAAGAAAGTCAGTTTGCCCTGAAACTGAAATGTAAGGTTTAGTTTTGTCAATCAACTACATCTCGTGTTGCACATTATACGTCACAAAAATTAAATCAAAAACAGCACTCACAGATGTCTGTAAAGTTTAAACTTTTAATACGCACAGCAGCAAAGATACAACGAACGTTTCAGCCTCACAGGCTTTCCTCAGCGTTGGCAACGCTGAGGAAAGCCTGTGAGGCTGAAACGTTCGTTGTATCTTTGCTGCTGTGCGTATTAAAAGTTTAAACTTTACAGACATCTGTGAGTGCTGTTTTTGATTTAATTTTTGAGATGTTTGGATCGGCACCCAGTAACTATCTTTAAAAACGTCGGGTTGAGCACGCCAGTTCGTTGATTAGTACATTATACGTCACACCAACAAACAACAATGGACTGGCGGGAGAGTTGTCACTTACGCGGCTGGATGTGCGTAGTCTTTCTGGTTTATAACTTATAGCGCCACAGTTTTACCACAAACTGTGACTTTCTTGACTTGCAGAGTTATCTTTTACATTGACCAACATGTGTAGCATACTCCCATGGCACAATTCAAACGGGATCAAAAAGGTAGCGTATCGCTCCATTCACCGCCATTCATATTTTTCACACGCTGGTACAGGGAGAAAAGCAGGAAGTGACATTCACTTTGGCTGTCTATTGGCATGTGCAGTGCACAATCGTCTGTTCTATTGGTAATGTATGTGCAGCACAATTGCTCAACTTTGCATCACTGATAACATCACTGTCACTGATGATGTCACAATGCCTATGACATGAACAGCACCTATGACATCATCAGTGATGTCATAAGATGATTTTGGTGAATAATGATGTCACTGATGCATCAGTGGGACAAAAATTCAAACAGACGGACAAAGCCCACTTGTTCCCCTTTATATAAAATAATAAAAGGATTACTAGAAACCACTACATCTGCACGTCAACTTAAGAAGCATAGAATTATCAATAGCTAACAATACTCACTTCTGAAACTCCCACTCCCTGTTGTCTAGAGGGCACACCTGTCTGGTTTTCAGCCAGCGAGAGATACAATGGAAATGGAAAGCATGCTGCAAGAGAGTGACAGGGTAAAAATGTAATAGGCAGTATCTATGGGAAATTAAATAGTCTAGAATTCCTTTATGATAGTTCTGTTTCATAATAAACATTTATAATTAGGTTTCCTCACTGCCTACTGGGGCTCACGGGTATCAACTCTGAGTAATATGTGTGGCGGTTACTTACTGGCCTGTAATCCAACCAAGATGGCTGGGTAGTGTTGTGATGGAATAATCTATATCAGCCTGATCAGTTAAATGTCTTAGAGTCAAGTGCTTACAAACAGTATACCAACTTTTTCAAACCCAATCAATATAGTCAATTACTGGAAGTGTGTCTGTGTAAGCTCCCAACTCACATTGCAGACACCCCAGGCTACAGTGCACTCCTCGGATGTGGCAGAGGCTTGGTTGGCCTGGCACTCTATACCTGAGAGAAAGGAGAGACGTGTCCAAATGTGTCACTTTGGTGGATTTCCCAGCGTGAATGTTTCATGCAAGAGGGCCACGTATTGAATTGTCATTTAGAGGTAATTTACACCTGGCACTAACATGTGTTTTCTGTGATCAGAGTGCAATCAGATAGTGCTTGGCCACTTGAAAGTACAGGTGTAAATGCCCCCAAAACACATTGAGGATGGACTGCAATCTGATCAAGGACGCATCGTGACCACATTGAACACAAGTGTAAATGCAATGGGTCCTCTCAACCACATACAGCAACAGTTGCCACTGTTTTTCTGCCACTCTACTTTACTTAACAGATAATCGGATCTCAATGTGGACACCGGAGACACATTAATACCAAGTGTAAATGCAATCAGGTTAATGTGGTCAACCACTATGCGATTGCAATCTGATCACAGAAAACATGTTAGTGCCAGGTGTAAATGGCCTCTTCTAGTACGAGCTCAACGTGGACGCAGAGTTCAACCCCCAGAAGAACGTTGTTTAGTCCTTTCCAAGATATGACCTGAAATCTCCATCGTAATCATACAATTTTTAAGCTGCTGTCCCTCTGGCTAACACAACACAAAACTACCCACGGCCATATCACCAGGGAGTCAAGGAGATAGCGTCAAGTCCAAAACAGAAAGTCAACTCACAGAGGTCCATGATGTGATTTCGACAGATAGCACAGTTGTCCACGACAATGTCCCAGGCCCACAACGCCACAGCATTCCACTGTTGAGAAGTCAGAATGAAGGTATAAATAAGCAGATTCATAAAACATTGTCAACAGAGTGCCACACGGGGGCCTTTCAAACGAGCGGCTACGCGTTTAGCTCAGCTAAGCTCATTCACGCAATCCAATTTAAATCAATGTCAGTGCTCTGACTGGGCTTTTATGTTCGTCTTGTCTGAGGCAGTTAGCCGAAATGAAAGTTGATGATGGTCACCAACGGGTCATTACGGATGTCTAAGCAACCATTCCAAAACTGCGAAGTGCAAATTCATGCCCCTGTCAGGGAGGCTAACACATAGAGCTAACGCTAGCTAACAGCTAATAACGTTAGCTAATGTTAGCGCATGGAAGTTGCCTGTGCGGGAAGTGTGCTGTCAGCCTGTACAGTTTATTTACACCGTAGCAGTTTAACACACCAGCAGTTTACTTAAATGCGGTATAACCGTACCTTCTTCACTTCAAAACGTTTCTTGCTCGCTCCACTGTTAGTGCCGCTTGGAGTATCAACATCCATCGCTGCTGCCATCTTGACCGGGACAATAATCTGCGACTGCGACTGCGCCTGCGCGAGACGCAAGCGCACGCACCTTCCCGCAGCTCCAACGTGTTTAAAGGGGAGGTTGGGCCAGCCGCAGTTTCAGTCGGCGTATTACTACGGCTACTTTGCTCATAATGCGCTGGTTTTGGTGTGCATCAGCTGGATATGTGGTCTGCGAGGCAACGCAGCATTGATCATTTACATTGCCAAAATGACGGGCACGAAGCATTTATCAAAATATACCATACGTCACATTGTCAAAAGTCAGGTTCCACCGAGATTTGAACTCGGATCGCTGGATTCAGAGTCCAGAGTGCTAACCATTACACCATGGAACCGCTGACAACACCGGGAAACTTTCCCATTTATGTAGTTAAGTGTAGATTCAACAATAAACCTGGAAAACAAGAAATTGTAAAAATAAATGTTTTATTTGATTTGATTATGAATGAAGGCTATTCAGGGTTGGGGAGTCTACTTTAAAAATATAATCCAAATATCACAATATAAAAGTAATGTCACTGATTATTTGACTAGATTCCAGGGGCATGCTCCTCAGGACATAGGCTATTTCTCAAAAACAGCTATGTAAAACTCATTTCAGACTTTGTGTGTTGGTTACAGCAGGCATTGAGCCAATCTATCTAGTGTCACCTGTTTCTCAATAATACAATAGCAATAATAATATTTCCATTTTCGGATTACAGTGCATTGATATTATCTGGTTTCATCATTTTGTGGGTGCACTGGTCCTTTTTAAGAGCCAAGTGTGTTTTTCTCCAAGTTTTATTTGTTCTCACCATATGACATCAAACAAAGTAGACAATAAGAAGAGTTAATATTTACAGTGCACAGCCACTTGGATAAATAGGCCTACTCAATATACATGTGTAAAAAACAAAATCAATATGGCCTACGTTCTCACAATATTCTTCAGATGTTAGTCCCCAGAGCTAGAACTGAATTAGGCAAAAAGGCATTTAAATACGCTGGCCCTTCCTCCTGGAACAATGTACAGAAGGACCTGAAATTATCAGAGCTGATCACTTAGGATAGAGAAATTAGTACTCTCGCTCAATGTAACTGCCCCTACATTCTTAGTTAAATTATTGTAGTATATTGTATCCTATATCATCATAACTGTATTTTTGTCTGTGACCTTATTTTGCATAACTGGATACTGTGTTCTCCCTTGTGTGATTGTGTACTTCTATGTTTGTATTGCTTGTGTTTTGTTGTAACAAGGTTTTATGCTGCTCTCTTGGCCAGGTCGTTCTTGGAAAATAGATTTTTAATCTCAAATAGAATATACAATAAATGTATATTTAAATTCTAATCCTGCTAGTAATCCCAATTTTTAACTAAACACAACTGTAATCTTGATTTTTAAAAAAAATCTGTAACTGTAATGTAAGGGATTACAGTTACCTTTTTTGGTATCCTAATTACAGTAACCTGATTACATGCAATCAGTTACTTCCCAAGCCTGTGTATAATTACATGTCACCTGTTAAAGAGAAGAGGCAGAGCAGATAAGATACAAAACAAACACAAAGATAACGTTAAATAAGATAAGAGTTATATAGATTGACATTCAGGTGCCACAGCAGCAATTGGCGGAACAGTGCCAAACTAACATTAAACTCAAACTGCAATATTTGTATTCTAATAACAAACTCTTAAATTTATATTCCCTCTATTCCTAATAAGGATTCCCTTTTTATATTGTCTTTTTGTCCTTAGTCACTGCTGGTGCTTTAGGCTTCTTCTGGGGCTTGGTCTTGGTTGGTTTGGAGGGCTTAGCTTTGGTCTTCTTTGACCTGGCTTTGACTCCAGAGGCCTTCAGAACGGCGGGTTTGGGTTTAGTCATTTTTGGAGCTTGGGGGGGTGTTACAGCTACAGGCTTCTCGCCTGGAGGAGAGCCACTGTCTGGGCAGGACTTGAAGACATGGACATCCCTGACACTTTGACCTCTGACCTCAGGAGGGTGGCCGCACGTGGCAGTGACCTCCAGGCTCACGTTCTCCATCCACCTGAGAAACAGAGAGAGTGAGACAGACAGAGTGGGACAGACATAAATAATGTTTTTCCATATAGGTCTATGCTATTGTGTTATGTATTCCACAAGCCTTTTGAGGGATATCCTGACCATAGACTTTATAAAAAGTAGCCACTGTGACGTCACCCACTGGTTTCTGGACTCCCGTTTTGAAGCCTGGATTTTGGCATTTTGATCGTCACCATCTGTTTTGGGGGGAGCCAGCTGCCTGCTATTGGTCCATGATCAGTGAGCTGCATGATCACTGGACACTCAGGCGACCTGTTGATCATGCCTCAAAACAGTCTGCTTTATTATCTATTTGACTCTAAATGGGACCATAATTTACTAAATGAACATCATGATGTATTGAAGAAGACTCGAACCTAGCGATTGAGACCATAAACTCATTAGGAAAGTGTTTTACTGAGGTAATAAATCAAGTGAGAAGTCAGGTAATTTTCCCATTGACTTCTATACAATCAGACTTCTCTTTACAGGCATAGACTATATAAGTATAAATATAAATATATATATATATGTATATAATGTATGTATAAATGGGTGTGTTATGTAAAAAGTCACCCCTCGTACATTTGTCGTGAACGGGGAAATTAGCTCTAGAGACCAAAACTGTTTTTTGAACCAGGCTGTAAACATGTTTATTTCTGCTATAAAGTCTGGCATTTTAACATGGGGGTCTATGGGGAATGACTCCCTTTAAGTGGCCATTTGAGGAACTGCAGTTTTTGGAAATTCTGCGTTTTTTTCAGAAGCGGAGGTTGAGGCTTGATGCTGACCTGCGCAGTGGCAGCAGAGGGCAGTCACACAGCAGCGGGTTTCCTCGCAGGTCGACCACCTCCAGGCCGGTGAGGGGGCTCAGGTCAGGCAGCTGCTCCAGCTGGTTCCCCCCCACAGTCAGTGTCTTCAGGCCTGCACCCAGCCCTGCCATAGAGTCCCTGGACATCTGGAAAGTGGCCGATTTAAAGAGCCAATCAGCACAAAATCACTTTCTTTTGGAGCTGTCAACATGATTATATGGCTTCTATAGAGTGAATAGCATTAATCCTGTACTTAATTTCAACATACCTCGGGGTTGTCTTAGATACTAAGCTAAAGTGGGACAAATGTACTGAATTCATTAAAGGAATGATCCGGCGACATTCACGTGGACATTATGTCAAAGGAAATGAATTCCCGAGTTCATAGCAGCTTTGTTTTCAAATCGATCAAACATCGGCGGAAAAAATGCATATTTGCTGTTCTGGTGTCTTCAGACAGCTTATCCATTACCCAGGGTTCATTGCGCTGATGATGCGCACTCCCGCGCACAGAATGAGTGGACCGCTGACGTCAGCGGTCCACTCATTCTGCCAGATTGAGAACGCAGCATCTCAGCGGAGGCAAAATAGAGGCAAACCTGTGTCCATGTGTTAACAATATTGAAATTGTATGGATACAACACTGGTTGAAAACGGCCGGAGTGTCCCACTCCCTTTAACAAAAAGAGGCAGCAAAGGCTTTATTTTCTTAAAAAGTTTGTTTTATTTCATGTCAATCTTACCATGCTTAAGAAGATATTTTACAGCGCTTTTGTTGCGAGTGTTTTAACTTTTGTTGTATCTGCTGGTTTGGTAATGCAGCAGAAGCACAGGAAGAATTTTTTTTTAGGAAAACTGTAACCATCACTAGCAAGCTACTGGGCTTTAAACTGACCAGTCTAGAAGACATCTCCAGGTCTCTCAATAAAGCAGAGAAAATTATCTCTGACCCCAAGACAGTACCCTCTGTGCATAGCCTTTGACCTGCTACCTTCTGGTTGTAGGTTCCAGCAGCCAGTCTTTAAAAAAAAAAAACAGGTCTAAACAATCATTCATACCTCGATTAAATTCCTGAATGATAAGGTCAAACCCTAATATTTTAGCTACCATACTTAGTTTAACTCTGTCTAGCGGGTCTAGACTTGCACTACTCTTATTTATTTTATATGCTGTTGCGATCAGCAGTTGCTATAGAGCAGCGTGTTTTGATCTTCTCATTTGTTTAATCAGATCTGTGATCTGTTGATGTTACAGGTTTGTTCCATGTGTTGTGCCTGTTTTCTTGTAACGCTGCCAACAGTGATTTATACCGTCAAACACTTTGCGATCAGAAAATTGTTATGACCATCCCCCCCCCCCCAGCCTGGCTGAAAGCAGTGTTTGCACTCTCTTTAGTAAGTCTTTACTGAGAGAACTGGTTTCTTGTTACATCAAATACAGGTTCCAGTGATAATGATATACCGTAATAGGAAATAAGAAATGATAAAGAGAAGAAATCTGTTGAGAGATGGAGAGGGGAGGATAGAAGGAAGTGAGGTGGAAAGAATCAGTAGATACAACCCCGGGGAAAAGGCAGTGTGTTCCTTACCTTCTCCATGCCCGTCTCATCCATATAGAGCCTCTGCAGACTATGGGACACGGGCTGGAAAGCATTGGGTCCGACCCAGCGAATGGAGTTCCTGGACAGGTTGAGCTCTTCCAGACTGGAGGCGTCTGTCAGAGCCTCAGTCGGCACCTCGGTGAGCTGATTGGAGTCCAGGTGAAGCGTATCTAGGTAAGCAGAGTTGAAGGCACCCTTGGCGATGGCTGTTATGTTGTTATTGGTAAGGTAGAGTCCCCTGAGTTTTGGGGCAGCTGAAGACAGCAAACCAGTGGGCTGTAGTTTGGAGATGGCGTTTCTCTCCAGGTGTAATGCGAACAGAGCAGGTAAGGGAGCCAGAGCTACAGGAGAGACAGAACATATCAGTGATGCTGCTTCCTTTGTTTCATACCTGCATGCATACAGCCAGACTTCACTAGCCACCAGGGTAGGAAATCAGCGGGGGCTCGGGGGCAAATGGCCAGTAAAAAATAATAATCTAAAATTTGGAATTGGGATGAGGGGGGCTTCTAAATGTCCCCATTACCTGCTGACGGTTTCGGCCGTAACTACAGCCTTCTTCTTCAGCCGTCAGCAGGTAAAATAACATCATACTCTACGAATTTGTCTGGAAATAAGAAAATTAAAAACATATGCTTTGATAAGAGACGTTGAATTTGTCTGTCGTGCAACATAGAAGAACTAAGGTATTTCGTTGGATAACATTTCCCTGGAAATGATCCAAAATGCCCCCAAAACATATTTCACAAGGGTAAAAAAAAAATCCCTACCCTGCTAGCCACTCACCTGATCCTGGGAACTGGGCCAGCCGGTTCCCCTCCAGGTGAAGGTAGGTGAGGTCAGGCACTCCTGCAAAGGCCGCAGGGTCCAGCGATGTGAGGTCATTGTTGGACAGGTATAAGTAAAACAGCTTCTTCATTCCCCGGAAGGCGCCGGCTTCGATCTCGTGGATTTGACAGAACTCCAGGTGAAGGGACACAGCTTGGTGGGCACCAGGGAAGCTGTTGGCAGGGAGGTAGTGGAAATGGTTGCTGCGCAGGTCGAGCAGCTGCGTTTTGGAGGGGAAGCCCCGCGGGACTTTGGTGTGACCGCGACCCTCACATGTGGCATACTGGGCTTCAACCTGAGGAGCATGAAACTGAATGAATGCTATATTAAAAACAATATGTCTCATGTAACTGACATTAACCAATATGGCTCTTGTGTCTTTGGCATTTATTTATCATACGTACAGTAAATATTCAAGGGATACAAGGGATGTACACGGATCACCGTGGTTGTGATCCTTGTACTGCTCACCTCTAGTCACTGGTAAAGTTAATCTAGTAATTAAAGTGTATTCTATTGTTGCATTCATTGTAAGTCATTCTGGATAAGAGTGTCAGATATATTCTAAGCCAGGGGTTCCCAACCTTTTTTGGCTTGTGACGTTGTTGATGTCACAAAAATCTAGGGACCCCCGACATTCAAAATTCCGGTACAGCATCGATAATATCAGCTGTGACATCATCAGTGATGTCACATGTAACAGTATGCTGAGTTTTTTCCTCAGAATTCTGACATTAAAATCTGAATGTTGACTTTTTTTCTCAGATTTCTGACTTTAATCAGAGAATCCTGACAAACTCAGATTGACTTTAATATGAGAATGCTGACTTAAACTCAGAACAAAAATAAATAAATAAAGAACTCACCAGTGACCCTAATCCTCTTCGGTAGTTTTAAAATTGTGTGTGGTGTATTATTATTATTGTTGTTGTTATTATTATTATTATAATTTTTTAACCACTGTTCTAAGTGCTTGTATTATGTACCCCCATTTAGGAGCTGAATGTAATGCAAATATATTATGTGACCAATGTGTGTAGGTGTAGGTCAGACATTGTCTCTGTAATAACTAATAATAGATGTATATACTGTATATATGAATATATCATATTTCACTTTGGTAGAACATTTTCATTTTTAAGAGTGCATACCTCGACAGGAGCCCCCTCAAAGTTTAAATAGTTTCTTTGTGTTGCCAGGACTCCTTTTTCCAAAATTAATTAATTATTGACACCAGCTAATGTTGGAGGTTGACTGTTCCTAAACTACAAAGCTACTCCACATAATTGAAATATCATTCCAGTCAGCAGTATTATTGCCACCACCAGAAATAAAAGAAGACTCACATCGCAGTCACAGTTATCCGGACACTTGACTTTCTTCTTGGGCTTGGCTGTGGGGGGTGCGTGCTCTTTGCTCCCATCCTGCTCCTCCAGTGTCTCCTCCAGCGTCTCCTCCCTGCTCCGGCAGCGCAGCTCCAGAGGAGCCAGGGCCTGCAGGGGCTCATCAGAGAGGTGGGCAGGGCCCGCGCAGGCCCCCAGCAGCTTCACCCTACCACGCCTGGACCACTCCCTCAGCGGACGCATGTAGCAGTTACAGTAGATCGGGTTGCCTTCAAGGGGGTCGGATGATATGTAAGAATTAGGGATGCACGATGATATCGGCACGTCATCCGTATCGGCCCGATAAAGGCTTTAAAATGGAACATCGGCATCGGCCCGAAACAAACATTTTTGCCGATATGACAGGCTGATAACATTACGCTTTAATTATGCCCAAATCCTTGATGCGTGACTAAATGCTCGACTGTAGTAGGACAGAGATTACATTATTTATTTGTTTTGCAACTTTTTAAATAGATCAAATTTGCCCTGGTTGTGGTGGCTATTGTCAGGATTGTGTCAGGGAGAGCATCCTCCAAGCCTGTTTAATTATGATGAATCTTACAGTTGTGTTTGAAAGAAAATGTTACATAAAAAAGAATGTGGCATGTTTTACCTAACCTAAGTTGAAGTAGTTTCTAATTTTACCCGCTAAATGTGTATTATTGTTTTTAAACATCACGGGCCATATGAGTAGGCGTAATGATGTGTTCATTCCACTACAGGAGAGACTTTGACGTTCTTCGATGATCACAATGAGCCCGGCTGTACCCGTCAGGTTGAGGCTGGCCAGCTTGGGGCCTGACAGAGGCTCCAGGTAGCGCAGCTGGTTGTGGCTGAGGTCCAGGTGGGAGAGGAGCGGGGCCTGGGACAGGGCCACGTCCGACAGGTCCTGAAGGGACATGTGGTCCAGGTAGAGGTGTGTCAGCTTCACCATGGAGACAGACTCTTCCCCGAGGTAGGTCATGGGGTTGTAGCTCATGTCCAGGCGCGTGACCTCAGGCAGTCTTGACAGGAGGAGGAGAGAGAAGTGAGGACTTGAGAGTGATAGACACTGTGGTTGTGGGAAAAAACAAAAAACAACAACAACAGAAACAGCATAACATTCACATTAGAACTTGGAATGACTGTGTCACAGGGGTGTCCAACTCATTTTAGTCCACGGGCCACATGATGGGACCCAATTTGGTCTCAAGCGGGCCAGACAACAAAAATCAATGCATAATAACTTATAAATAACATCTCCAAACTTTCCTGAGTCTTTTAGTGTCAAGATTAGGCCTGCAGATACATTTTAAGAACACATTTTCACCTAAGGTGATCTCAGCTACCATAGTACCTCTTAGCCTTCACAAGTGCATCAATATTAGGTGTCAAATCTCAAGCTTATAAAATTTGAATGCACTTCTCAGTGCAATTTTCACACTTTGCAAAGTCATCCTGTGGGCCGGATTGGACCCTTTGGCGGGCCGGTTCTGGCCCCCGGGCTGTATGTTTGACACCCCTGGTCCAGAGGTTGGATTCCACACGTTCCCACACTGGCCTCAGATCAGATCACATCCTAACAGATTTCTCTCCTGTATCTCTGTCTACTGTATATGGATCATGTAGCAACTGTTTTACCTATGGTGAAAATTGACTCACTGACTGATGTGTATTGCAAGATTGGATGCAATCAGTGTGAATAAAATGAGTGGCTGTAACAAACAAAAACAAAACACAAAAGAAAAGAGAAGAGAAGAACAAAATTACGTTTTCTGCCAAAGTTGTCCCTCTACATTGCCTCAAAACATTGCCCACGTGCCACGACCTTGATGATGCAGTATGCAACTTTTGTGGCAATGTAGGTGGCAACGGGCAAAAAACAGTGACACACATATATGACAAAATGTATTTAAAATACTTTGTGGCATCGAAAATGCTCCTATAGGGTTACAGTAACACTTTTGAGAAAGTCCTGGAGCGCCATTGCTCATTCGAGATGCCCAGAACATTTGCACCATGGATCACGGCCCAAGTCTCTCCCACCTGGTCATGGTCTGAGTGGGAAAGAACTGCAGCTCATTGTGGTCCAGGCTGAGGCGAGTGAGGGTGAACAGGCCAGCGAAGGCCTCGGGAGCCAGGTTGTTGAGGGAGTTATGGCTGAGGCGAAGCCACTTGATGTTTTGCAGGCCCTGGAAGCACAGTTGGCCTGTTATGGGATCATATGGTCAAAGCATATTTGATCATTGCAGTGTGTGTGTGTGTGTGTGTTTGTGTTTGTGTGTTTAACAGCTTCTTGCATTTGTGCATTCGTGTCAGTATCTGCTGAGATGTTTTGGTTGAGTTCCTGTGAGTGTGCATGCGTGTGTAACAGTGCTGGAGCTTGTCGAGCCACTGTTGTAGTCAAGTCACTCTATCTCAAGTCCGAGTGGAGTCTCGTGTGCCCAGTGTCCGAGTCACCAAAGAAGAGTCCCCATTACCCGAGTCCAGAGTTGCTGAACATGAGCGTGAATCCACATGTAGGTGGAACACATGTGCCTGCTCTTGCATGAAATTGCATAATGTCATGGTATTAAATATGCCAAATTCTTCGGGCCCATTAAAAAAAGTAACAAAAAAAAAACCTGTCTTTATCAATTAACAAGTCCGAGTCCTCATTTACAACTTCCAAGTCCGAATGCATGAAGAGCCCAAGTCCAAGTTGAGTCACAAGTGCTGAAAAAGAGTCCAGGACTCGAGTACAACAACATTGTGTCGAGCATTCATATGTCATGTCTGAGTGTGTGCCTCCAGCCAGCCCTCCACTGGAGTACCTGGAAGGCCATGTTGGGGATGTAGACCAGCTGGTTGTGAGTGAGGGTCAGCATGTTGAGGAAGCCCAGCTGTGTGAAGGCTCCAGGCTGGATCTCCTCCACACGGTTGTGATCCAAGTGCAGCTCCTTCAGGGAGGAGAGGCCGTCAAACGACTCCTGCAACAGTTCAGTTGGAGGGAAGAGTTATTTTGTTTTGGTTTTCCAACCACAAGGCATACCAGGCATTTTGACCAAGTATTATTTCAAGCTGAGCAGAGCAACCTTAGAAGAAGAAAAACAATTTATCAACATTAAAAACATCAAGAAAAATATATATGAATGATATAGCAGCACAGACAGTCAAACACAGAAAAAGCTACAGCGGATCATCAACAAGGCATCCAAAATCATAGGCAGTTGAATCAGTTGAATCCCTACAAACACAGTAGACTATAATAGTCTAGTAGGAACGGGGGGTCCCCGCGCACCCGAAAGATATATTTTTCTAACATAGATTTTTGTACTCCTCAAGGTGTCTAATAAACAAATTTTGTTGTTACCCCGTTGAAATAGTGTCCCATGGGTCCGTTTGGCGGCCATCTTTGCGGGCATATTGCGATGTCTGATGAAAATGGATAAGGGTCATAACTTTTGAACTACACATCATACAGAGACAAATTACACCACTTTTCTGTATGATTTTTGCATGAGGAATTGATTGAGAGGGTTGTTTTAATGATTTTAACAGGTTTGGTATAGTAAAACTCAAAAACATTTGAAAAAAGTGTCTAATTTACTCTCAAAATCTTGCAAAAGAAATCTATCTACATATTAGTCCATGGGCCAGAAGGGTTGGGAATAATGCTCATATTGATTTTTGGCAAGGTATACATCTCTAGAGTTAGAAAATATGTGAGAGCATTGCACCAATGGTAGCTAAATGTGTGTTATCACTCGATTTATAACACCATGCAAAACATAATAGTTGCGGGACTTTTAGGGACATTTGAGGCTAAGTTCATGCAAATCAAGTCTAAAAGCACCAGGTTTTGCCCAGAATTAGCCCAGGGCATGCTCTAACAATTGAGCCAGAGTGCCCGAGCTGGTGACCCCCGGGGTCACCATGGCGGCCAAATCCAATATGACCACTGTCCGAAAAGGATTTTGGCTATAACTTTTGAAAGAGATGAGCTAGAAATAAAGACTTGGTGTCTATCTTATGTTTTTTGACCATTAGAAAGGTGTTGGAATGCTTATCTTTACTAATGAAGATGTGTGTGGACCCCTAATCTGCATATTTCCAAGATGGCAGCTACCTGAATATGAGTTTTACCACAACTGTTGATGCTTTTAGTAAACTCGGTGTTCATTTTATGGTTTTTGAGTTTTAGAAACACATTGTAATACTCAGATTTATGATTGAATCTATCTATAGCACTCTACTTTGCATAGTAAGTATATATATATATACTACCAATATGGCTGCTAACCAATTTCTTTTTTTACATAGACTTTCACCCAGATTGAGTGTAGACTTGTAAGAATAAGTTACCATCAAACTGGTGGAAACAAACAATCTACAGTATGTATCTTACAGATTTTATTGAAACAATTAGACAAATAGAGTAGAACCCATTCCCATTGATACAGGTAATAGCCAGTCTGTGCATCAATGCTCTCCATAAATGTGAAATGCTATCAATACTGATCAAAGGTGTTTAGAATTTGAACAAAATATTACAATATCAGAAACAAAAACAACAGAACAAAACATATATTGGTGCCTATATGTACAAGTGAGTAGTAGCCTACTTATGTCCATAGGTTGAATTGAGTTCGAAGTGCTCAGTCCTTTTGATTTACCAGGGTGACTGCTTTTGCATAAAAGACTTCAGATGACAAGTGGGTTTTGTTTATATCCTTATATCCACAGCCAGATTACTCAAATATTGTTTTCTCGACCCTCATTGTTGGTACAGGCACTCTTGCATCCACATTGAGGTGCCATGGGCTCCAGCTTTACAACATTCACAGCACCCACTACATGACTTTTTGCAGACGCAGCAGATAATGATTGCTCAGGCTTTACTGGCATCTGGAAGATGGGTCCAGTAAGGTTCCAAAGTCTTGGTCATGGAGTCCCCGTACCAGCCCCATGTACTGAACTCTGGATATTTTGCTGGACAGAGGTTGCCTGATTCCAGTAGAAGCTGACCTGCAGCAGTCCCAATTTTACATGCTGAATCAGTGCATTTTGGGTGGGAGGCAGGTTCTCTTGATGCATTTGAAAAAAGCATATGTCTAGCATCATCTACCTGGCTGGAGCCACAACTTTTGCTGTACATGACAACCCCAAGGTGAGGGCAACCAGGGTTTTGGGATGAACTCCTCCTTTCTACCAAGAAGGATGTTATACTCTCCAACAGATCTGAATATGACATATCTGCACTTCAGCCTTGTAACCATCCTGAAGCAGACACTACAGTAGAATGATTTATAGCACCTGGCACATGCTGGGCCAGTAGCCATAGAAACTCAGGATCCATACGTCCGACAGTGATGTTGTAATACTTGCAATGCCCTTCTTCTACACATTAGGCCTCACAGAGCACTGGATCGGCTTCACATGGAAAGTATATTCATGTTCACAAAATCTGCAATGTTCTTGGACCCCAGAGATCACTGGCATTACATCTCTTCCATGTGCTAAAATGATGTGATACTACATCAGCCTTCCAGGGCTATGGGAAAAGGAGTGGATGGGCAGCTTGGGAAGCAACATCGGATCTCACTGAGACCGTGGACGCCTTCACCTTGGAGCCTGAACCAATCAACTCAGATGTCGACGTCCAAAGACTGGAAGCATTATGGTTGTTGTCATGTCCAGCAAGAGCTGTGTCTCCAGCCAAGTAGATGAAGCCAGACATCAGCTTTTCTCAAATGGTACCAAGTCCCTTGAGAACTTGCCTCCCACCCAAGATGCACTGATTCAGCATGTCAAATGGGGACTGCTGCAGACCAGCTTCTACTGGAATCAGGCAACCTCTGTCCAGCAAAATATCCAGAGTTCAGTATGTGGGGCTGGTACTGGGACTCCCATGACCAAGACTTGGGAACCTTACTGGACCCATCTTTCAGTAAAGCCTGAGTCATCATTCTCTGCTGCAGCTGCAAAAAGTCAGTGGGTGCTGTGAATGCTGTAAAGCTGGAGCCCGTGGCACCTCAATGTGGATACAAGAGTGCCTGTACCAACAATGCGGTCAAGACAACAATATTTGATTAATCTGGCTGTGGATATAAGGATATAAACAAAAAACACTTTACACTCAATATAACTTAACCCCCCCAACCCATGGGCATACCTAAGTGTTACTCACTAATTGTTACAATAAAATATCTAAGATAAATACTGTAGATTCTTTGTTTCCACCAGTTTGATGGTAACTCATTCTTACAACTACAAAAGTGTACCGTATGTAAAAAGAAATGGGATAGCAGCCATATTGGTAGCCTATTTACTATGCAAAGTAGAGTGCTATAGATAGATTCAATCATAAATCTGAGTATTACAATGTGTTTCTAAAACTCAAAAACCATAAAATGGACACCGAGTTTACTAAAAGCATCAACAGTTATGGTAAAACTCATATTCAGGTAGCCGCCATCTTGGAAATATGCAGATTAGGGCTCCACACACATCTTCATTAGTAAAGATAAGCATTCCAACACCTTTCTAATGGTCAAAAAACATAAGATAGACACCAAGTCTGTATTTCTAGCTCATCTCTTTCAAAAGTTATAGCCAAAATCTTTTTCGGACAGTGGTCATTTTGGATCTGGCCGCCATGGTGACCCCGGGGGTCACCGGCTCGGGCACTCTGGCTCAATTGTTAGAGCATGCCCTGGGCTAATTCTGGGCAACATCTGGTGCTTTTAGACTTGATTTGCATGAACTTAGCCTCAAATGTCCCTAAGTCCCGCAACTATTATGTTTTGCATGGTGTTATAAATCGAGTGATAACACACATTTAGCTACCATTGGTGCAATGCTCTCACATATTTTCTAACTCTAGAGATGTATACCTTGCCAAAAATCAATATGAGCATTATTCCCAACCCTTCTGGCCCATGGACTAATATGTAGATAGATTTCTTTTGCAAGATTTTGAGAGTAAATTACCGTAAATTCCGGACTATAAGCCGCACCGGTGTATAAGCCGCACCTGCAAAGTTGACTATTTTTTTCTTATATAAGCCGCACCGGACTATAAGCCGCGGGTGTTTTAATGGTATTTTTTTTTATTTTTTTTATTGTGTTTTAATGTTTAATTACCATATGTAATGCTCCCATTTATTAACATTTCAACAAAACAACATAACACAACACCACCTGTGTTGTTATTTACAGTGCACACAGTGTCATACAGTGTCATACAGTGTCATACAGTGTGGTGAAAAGAGGGCAAGAGAGGAAATTAAAACAGAAGTGGATTTATAGTTAGAAAGAGTGCTAAAAAAGAGAGATTTTTTTTTTTTTTTTTTTTGAAAAAATCCATAGATAAGCCGCACCGTTATATAAGCCGCAGGGGCCAAAAAAGGCCAAAAAACGGGAAAAAAGGTGCGGCTTATAGTCCGGAATTTACGGTAGACACTTTTTTCAAATGTTTTTGAGTTTTACTATACCAAACCTGTTAAAATCATTAAAACAACCCTCTCAATCAATTCCTCATGCAGAAATCATACAGAAAAGTGGTGTCATTTGTCTCTGTATGACGTCTAGATCAAAAGTTATGACCCTTATCCATTTTCATCAGACATCGCAATATGCCCGCAAAGATGGCCGCCAAACGGACCCATGGGACACTATTTCAACGGGGTAACAACAAAATTTGTTTATTAGACACCTTGAATAGTACAAAAATCTATGTTAGAAAAATATATATTTCGGGTGCGCGGGGACCCCCCGTTCCTACTAGACTATAAAGTGAGCAAAGAAGATCAGACTTGGTGAAATCAGTTTGTGCGACTCGCCACATCTTGCTCATCACCTCTTCCAGCTCCTCCCCTCAGGGAGGCGCTACAGGTCAATAAGACGATCACAAACAGCTTTTTCCTCACAGCTATCAGGACTCATCCCTGTAGTTCCCTCCTGTGTGCATTGTATGTACAGTATGTAGCAGCCTACTGTGCATAAGTTGTGTTCATCTGCTGTTGTTCATGTATATTGTGCTGCAGAGTTTAAACATGCTGCACCGAAAACAAATTCCACCGGCCTTGGTCGTGTGGCTAATAAACAATCAATCGATAGATCAATCAATCAATCAATCAATCGATCTATCTATATAGTATGTGTTTTAAACTTTTAGGACTTGTTTGTTCATCAGTTTAAGATTCCTGTTGTTTTTGTTTTTACCATGTAAAGCACTTTGTAAGCTGTTTTGGAAAAGTGCCATACAAATAAAAGTTGATTATTATTAAGAGAGGGAGAGATCAGCATACAGAGCTGGATTTGATGAAACAATGAAGCACATTCACAGTCTAATCCAAACCAGACAAAGGGGTGTGTCTCAGTTGTACCTGGTACAGGACCTCGATGTTGTTATAAGCCAGGTTGAGGGAGACGACACGCCCCAGCGTGCGGAAGGCGCCCTCCTTCACCTGCTTGATGCCGCAGCGCTGCAGGTTGAGGTGGGTGAGGTAGGGCGTGTGCAGGAACGCCCCCCTGGGCAGCACCTGCAGGTCGTTGTTTCTCAGGTCCAGTTTCAATGTAATCTGTGTGGATGAAGCACGGAGAACATTTGCATGGCGCAGGGAGGAAGCAGAAACAGGTGGGACTGGAAACAGTTCTGACTAGAGGGTCATCTGTTCAAATCCCTGGACTGAGAGAGAAATTGTGGGTGGGGGGTGTGAACGAGTAACACCCTTTCCTCATAAATGACTGCTGTTGAGCCTTTGAGCAAGGCAATTAACTCTTAATTAGGGCTGGGCGATATGGTTGAAATGAATATCATGATGATCACAATTTATTTTTTTGAACTCTTAACTGGTCCAATGTAGCTGCATGGTGGCAGAGTCACCAGGCGTGAATGTGTCTAACCGTGTGAATGTGAAGGAGGTGCTGAAAAGACCTTGTATGCTCAGCAAGCTGCAACACACAGCTGGATAAATAAAGGGTAAAAAAGAATGTATGAAAGCCACCAAAATGACAGCCAATGACAGCGAGGCTTATTGTGAAGTGAACATGTAAGGGAAGCATTATACTCCGTGACCATTTCCTTCCTTACCTCATCTACGGTTGGGGGAACCTCAGTCAGGTTCTTGCCCATGCAGGCTACAGTGAGTTTGGAGTTATCACAGCTGCAAACTCTGGGGCATTTGCCAGTTTCCACTGGTGAAACGTACAGCAAAACCACCAGCAGCAGCACGCCCGCTGCAGCCGATAACACCGAGGAGAGACGCATCTGTGCCAGTGAGACATGTGAGTGTTACAATTATACAAAGCCTGCATGTGTTCATAGGACGACAAAACAACAGGGCAGGAAGCACTCCCAAGCTTTACCCCTCATGCATCATGACACATGAGCCTCCTCAAGTTTGGCACGTTTCAAAAACAAAACGGCAGCCTTTTCACACGCAGGTCAAGTTAGAATAAGATTACTCAAAATACATCAGCCAAAGGCAGATATTAACTATAGCCTACACTTTCATTTTCATGATTCATCTTCAAATGTGAGGCTACTTGTTTATGCTTTAAACTATTTTTATATAAATAGGATCATTATTATTTGAATATAGTTTGGCCAGCTGGATATTCAAATACATATCATATACATATACATACATATCTCAGCAGTGCACTCCAACAGGATAGGATATTATGATTCCAAGTTCCAAGTATATCTATATATATATATTTTTATGCCCCGCCTTTTTACTTTTGTTTTACCAAATCCAGCATTGAAATAACTCACTGTAGGGATAAAATTGGCAATTAGGCTTACCTTCTCGCAGATCTTCACACTTTCAGAGCACACTTGATGACATGAAGTAAAACTGCAGATAAGCTGGAGGAGTCTAGGCTTCGGGTCCAGTGTGGCTCGAGCAGGATCTGCCAAGGGGCGTCTTGACTTAAGTGACCGTTGGTCTAACAAACATGGCTTTGGCAAATTCTTCAGCGGTGACCCCTGCTCCCCGTGTCCCCTCACTTCAAATTAACACCTGGGTATCACATTTTCTGCCCAGTTAAGAGCTTGTAACAGGCAGGACAAAAGTAGGTCAAAGTGATTCTATTTGATGACGTGTGTAAGTGATAAATGGCTACTTATTGGCTTTAAGTCTTGGGTGTGTGAAATTCATAGTACAATTAAGCCAAAAGTGATGTTTAATGAAGGACTGACAAACACCATGAGGATTTCTAGGCTTCAGTCGAGCAACAGATTTCAGAACAGGAAAACAACAATACAGAAGACTGAAACATCTACAAACCATCAGCACTATGGTCGAAAACAAAACCAGTCTATCAACAGGGTAAGAATAGGAAAGGCAGGATAAAGGAGAACGTCTGGAAAACATGTTTTCCTCGCTTGTCTTCAGAAGAGGCACAATGGTCTCTAAATCTGGAAAAGTCTTTGACAACGGTTGCATGTTTTTTGGATATGGGCAAGAATGACTGCCTTCAAGTTCAAAGTCAGGTTTACTGTATCTATGCCCAACAGTGCGTCCATTCCCAGAGCCAAGGAGAGGAACAGACAGAGGCTCCTCCTACACAAAACAACTAGAACCAAATGTGTTGGAAACAGAACACGTGAAAATCATTCCCATCTATTCAAACCTCATCTGCCTCTCAAAAGTTTCAAAATGCACATAGTTTTGAATAGATAACGATGGCAGAAAGCACGGAACATTGAAACATACTTTATTTTGGCAAGGCAAACGATTGATTTGATCCCTTCTGATTGTTCCATTGTACTTCACATTTTAATATAAAACAATGGAGAATAAGAGCAAAGGTAAATATGAAATAAAATACAAATGCAGAAGAGCTTCAATCACAGATTAAGGCCCAGTTCACAGAGTAAAGAAACCAGTGCGTGGAGATCTGAGAGGCTTCTCTAGCTTGTGAAGTGGCAAAATCTGCACCTCAGAAGTCCTGTGGTGATACAGGTGTGCAGGTCATGTTTCAAACAGTCCACACGGTAAAAGCAAACTCCACTTCAGAACCCAAAGTAAATGACCCCAATTCAGGATCCCGTGTGGTGAGGAAGCAGCACAGCCAAGTGCCTTGATTGCAGTCCATTCGTCTTAGTGTGACTCCGCTGTTTTGTGTCAAATATCAGCTCAAGTGCTGGCATTTAAAAGGTCCAAGGGTTGTGTAGGGGTAATGGGGCATTTTTTAGTCCAGTCTCTGTGTGTGTGTGTGTGTGTGTATGTGTGTGTGTGTGTGTGTGTGTGTGTGCGTGCGTGTGCGTGCATCCACTCAGCTGTGGGACTGGACTGTCTGCAGTGTGGAGTGGAGGTGGGTTCTGGCATTGTCACATGAGTCCAGGGCCTTGCTGTTTCTGTGGATCATTAAATTATACACTGTTAAAGGTATTACACACACACACACACACACGTACGTACATCGTCTTGGGCCCATTACCATTATTATTAATAACAGGGTTCCTACATATTTGTAGGTATATACATTCATATACATATATGAATGAATACTGAATTGTAACATCCACCAACAATATCCCCCTGCCTTCCCGGTGTAGTTATCGGGTGAAAAATTCACACCCGCCAGAAGTAACAACGCTGTGCCTGTGATCGTATGTGCACCCAACCGTGACAACACCCACCGAGTGCGTGTACAGCGATGGCTGCGCATTAGTTCCGCAGGTGGGTGATAGTGGAGCATTGTGTACCTGGGAAGGGCCAGCTGATCGGCTCACTCAGTCACGCCCTGGCTTACCGCGACATGAAGGCCTCCAACACCGCCACGTTCTCCTTGGGGAAGTACTCCTGCCGAACCACGTGCTCCAAGGCCTGCAGGTGGCCGGGCACCGCCAGCACCGGCTTCACCTTGTCCTCACTCTGACGGGCCAGACAAATCAGGAGGAATAATAGTATGGGTCAAGACAGTGAAAAGCTAAACACATTTGAGATAGTTTAGATCAGTGGGTTAGATCAGTGGATCTCAAACTTTGTTGGCTTCAATACTCCCTTTCCCCCGATTTCTGAAACCAAGTTCCCCCGTTACCCAACGACGACGACAACATTTTGCTTTGGAAATGGCAAGAGAAAGCTATAGCATATGATGCAATGAATCAATGATGACCCATCTTTTGAAGAATATAACATTACAAAATTTAGTCGTGAGTGAAAGAGTCGCAATTAGTGCCCCCTGAGCACATACATTTTAACGTTTCATTTATTTTCATGATTTATTCTTACATTTTTCCAGTTTCCCCTTTCTCTCAAGTACCCCCTGTAGTACCTCCACACGTACACATGTACCCCAGTTTAACAACCAAGGGATTAGATGAATACCAGAACAATGCAATGACCATTTTTTCTTGGAGTTTATTAAACGTGTGCCATGATGCCATGGACCAAACCTACCTTGATAAGTCCCAGCAGTACTAACAAAGACGATACAAAGCTGAAGCCTTGGAAGGAAGGAGTGGCAAAAGCTTTCTTTAGAAGGGCATCTACGAGAGAAAGCATGAAAACAAAGTATAAATTCCCATTCGAACACAGTCAACAATAAACAAAACAAAATTCAAGCATAAACGGTCTCTTACCAATACTGTCAAACACTGCGTTCTTAACATCCTCATTCTCTTCCTTGTACACAGATGTGATCTTGAGGAAGGCTTCAGCTGTTTTCATAGCATCTGACACGTCCACCTAGATAGAGACAATAGGAACAAGGACTTATTGATAAGCATGTTTTCAGCAGATCATAGAATAGATGCATATTCTATGTATTTGTATCCAGGAAACAGAGGCCAGACTTTTGCTCTTGTTGTGAAACACATACCTGACCTAGCATACTTAACTATAACAATAGCTTTTTAGTGTGCACCAAGGTTATTATTACCGTACACTAAAACAAAAACTAGGTGCTAAAAAATATTGACTTTGTGACAAAACTAAAACTATCTTTATAATGGAAATCAATATAAAAACATATGTGATAAGTTTTTGTCCTTTTGTTTATGTGTAGGGTAATAGAATAGAATATAATATAATAGAATAGAATAGAATAGAATAGAATGAACTCCAAGAATTTTTTTGCTATTTTTGCTGAACTAATAAATATTCTGAATTCAGATTGCTGTTGAGTCTGCTAGTGCATTTCTGTTGTGCAGCATGAAACCAAGTGGTTCTAAACTTAGGTTAGTTCAGGCTATATTGAAAAATGTATTATGTAAATACAATTTAAAAGAAATTCATGATTGGTTTTTTGTTTTACCCAATGTAAATTCTGTTGCAAACGTATACAAAATACCTGTTCTGACCTTCCATCATACCTTTAAAAAAAGCCAACCCTAGAAAAAGTAAAAAAAACTAGTCTAAAAGCAAACATTAAATAAATAAAAACAAAATCAAAAGTTTGGATTGTTCTCACAAACGTGATAATTGCAGCTGCAGTGGTTGAAGACTGCAGCTGGTGTGACTGTGAGTGTGTGTGTACATCTTTGTGCGTACCTGCTGCTCGATAAGCAAGGCTCTCTGGGCTCCCAGTTTAAGCAGCTTGTCTGGGGACGGGAAGCTGAGGAAGGAGGAGACATCTGGGGGCCGAGGGGCCGACGGAGGGGTGGAGAGCTGAGGGGGAGGATGGAGAGAGGGAAAAAAAGCTAAATTAAACCACAGCACAACAAACATGGAACACAACAATGATTAGTAGATGTCTGTGTAACTTACAATTCAAAGTAGGGTTGGACATTTTTTTAATTGTTTTCACAGATCATGCATTTAATTCTGCAGCTTGTGTACAATGGTGGTAAAAAGCTAAAAAAGCATCATAGTGGTTAATAGCAACATGTACTAGGAGGTGGAATTATGGCTGAGCTTTATCTGACCAGGTTCTCAGTGTGTTCCTCTTCCTCCTCCTCTTCCTCCTCTACTTCTTCCTCGTCCACCTCCTCATCTTCGTCCTCCTCTTCATCATCGTCATCCTCTTCCTCCTCGTCCTCGTCTTCCGGCTCGCCCTCGTCATCGCTGAAGCAAATCAGAACACAGCTCATTTGTTAGGATTTGTTTCTGGGATGAGGCAGGGCTGGACACTGTGCTACAATTTTGCTCGCATATTAAAAATTATTGTGCTGAGAGAGATGTATCCAGGCACTCACACGAGTGCTACTGGAGATTTAAAAAAAAATAGACTTCCTATTGATTATTGGTACATAAACCCTAATGCTAAAATACCCATCCCTATCTATATGACCAAATTAATTTTGATCAATAAACGTGTTTAATCGCCACCTGTGTAGCTACGAATTTTTTCTTCGTGCTAATTTTTAGCTTATACTAGCACCCGTGCTACCACCTAACATAGTAAGTGTACAGCCCTGATGAGGTGCATCTTTTTATCTGGTCAGTGCCAGAGTGATTCAGCCGGTTGGTAGTTTGGGTGACAGACGTTACGTTACGTTAGTCCTCCACCTCCAACCATTTGTTGTCTTTGTCACAGAACAGGTTGAGAGAAACTGAGACAAAGAGGGCATGTCGATGTACTGGTGTCAATTAGTGAGAGACTCAGATCCACTCGCTTCCCTGTGACTCACACTCATGATGAATACATATTACATTTGTGTGTGGCACTGGGGACCCATTTTAGGTTGTCATCTCATCAGTGATGTCCCTCGAGCAATTGTGACATCATCAGTGATGTAATCCTTCCTGTCTAGAGGCTATCTAAAGGGGCGTTCACACCGAGATATTTATTTTTCGCTCTGTCGCTCAAGTCAACCCTTTGGAATCGCTCTGTCGCTCTGTTTAAATCGCTCATCAACAGGCACATGAAATGACGGACATGTGGGGGATATAACGTTACGCAATGTCATGCTGTTTGTCCACTACGAGCCACCGTCATTGTTTACAAGCTAAGCCTATCAGCGTGCTCCTAATGCGAGCTGCATACCGGTAGTACAGACTTCACTTCATGTCAGCTGTCAGCCTGTCAATGTGGTTTGTTGCCACACAATAAACCAGCGGTTTGTTCCAAGCCAGTGTGATCCTTGACTCGCTCTCACACGGCAGCCAATCAGCATTGAACAGCGAGCGACTGATGCCAGCGTATTTTCGCTCGAGTTGGAATATTTAATCTTGAGCGACGAGCGTATTTTCTCCCTGTCGCTCTGTCTCTGCCGCTCGGACGCCCAGCGATTATTCTCCCAGGCGAATATACGCTCAATCGCTCGTTTGCATTGACTTTGTATGTAAACTCGACGCCAGCAACAAACTTTAATAGGTCGGTGTGAACGCAGCTTAAGTGGTGGGATTGTAAGTAGGGAGATGAGGATTTGGAACCAGACGATGGCTTCCGCCCCTGGGCTGAAATCTCTAACGGAGGAGCCCTTCACGAAGGTGAAGGGCGAAGGTGATGACGCTTCTCATCAGGAGGGATGAGAAGCGGAGGAACATGAGACGAGGCGCAACAGCCAAGATGGAGGTGTGAGAAACACCCTGAAACTTGAAAGAAGAAGAACCAGGTCTAGAGTGAGACCATCCAACTGTGAGAGGCAGCAATGTGCCGCAAGGCATCCAGTCTGCTGGAAAGCCATTGGAAGAAGGGAGAAGAGGACAACGCTGAGTTAAGGGGAGTTAGATCCTGATTAGATCCAGATTATCCACCCTTTCTAGTTCATCTAAAGTTTGGATATTTGCATTTGTTACCAATGAGACCCCCCCCCCCTTCTAAGCCCCCGTTCACACCATACGCCGAAGCAACGCTCGACCTAAGCTCAACCTAAGCTCAACCTACACTGAACCCACAAGGTTCATTTAGGCCTCCTTGTTAACAGGCGAAGCCGTTCACACCAGCCGCGCGCGTGTCACGCTGAAGCCACGCCGAAGCCATGCTGGTTCCGGATTCACGCCTATTTTCCAAGCGCGACGCGTCAAGCCAGGCATCGAGTCAATGGGAGTTGTGGGCGGGTTCAAGGCGCGCCGAGTAGGCGCTGAGAGGAAAAGAGAAGGCTTCTTGTGTGAACGGTTAGGCGTCTGAAAAGGATTGTTTGAAATTTTGATACAATAAATGAGAGTTAAAGATGTGTTTTACATGCTATTTGAAGCTGTAGGGACTAAAGTCCAAAGTCATTACCTGAGGGATCCTAGAAGGTCTCCCATGTTCATGCTGTTCATGATGTCTCTCACAGCTTCACAGCCCTCCTCCCCCAGACTGTTACCTGAGGATGTGGAAACAAAAGACAGCATTTAACACAGTGTCAAAATTCTACTAAAATAAAGATACCTAAAGAGCCTCTTTGCAAAACAACACAAAAAAACTAATGCACACTGCAAACACACTGGATCCGAATCGCCACCGCATGTAAATTCAGCTAGAGTAGGAGCCTGGCCGTTCACACCAGACGCACTCTGTTTTGCTCACAACTTGGAGAGTCTTCCTGCGTGGCTTCACTGTGCCAGTCACAATTTGTAGCGGCTTCCTGCCTAGCTTCACGGCTCATGCAAAAAAATAGACCAGACGACGAAACTGTCAGGCAGGGCGTGAGGCGGCCGCACCGTGCTGCGGCCGGTCTGAACGGTCTAATCTGATAACAAGGGCGCCAAAATGAAACCGGCTGCTCTTCAAGAGTCGCGTTGCAGCGCGTCCACGTCGCTTCAGCGTCTGGTGTGTTTGCACCGTGAGATTGACAGTATACTGTATATGAAGATTTTTTTTTCTTCCAAAATCCACCACCTATTTTGCAAAATGAATGACAAGCAAACGCAAAGCAGGCTGTGGCACTCAGGCTAGCAGATAACTTGAGTCTCTTTAGAGTAGGACCCAGCCAGTAAAAATTTGACAATTTTCTCAACCAACCAAAGATAATGAACGATTTCAAGTAATATCCGCCCCCCTAAATGGATTTATAGCACTTTGAAATCAGTCTTTTTCGTTTGTGTGGGTTTACATTTAAATAAATGAGTAATCTCTTTCGGCGTGTTTGTGTTTGTACCGTTTAGGTCCAGCTTCTCCAGGTGGTCCTTGCCCTTTACTGCCTGTGCCACGGCCAAAGCAGCCTCCTCTGTGATCTCCCCAAACGACAGATTGAGCTCCTGCTCAAAGCAGCACAACACATAATGAGAACAACAACAAAGAGAGGAGGAGAAAACACATGACTATATCCAAATCCACAGGTGTGTGTGTGTGTGTGTGTGTGTGTGTGTGTGTGTGTGTGTGTGTGTGTGTGTGTGCGCGCGTGTGTGTGTGTGTGTGGGGGGGGGGTAGGGCTGCTCGATTATGGCAAAAATCATAATCACGATTATTTTGATTGATATTGAGATCACGATTATTTAACACGATTATTCATTGACATTGAGAACATCATGAATTTATTGAACATTGACACTGGCTTTTCTTTTTAACATTGGATGTCTTTGGATTTTAGATATAATTGAAAATAAATAAATAAATAAATAAATAAGTGAAAATAAATAATAAAAGTGCAAAGATTTAGAAATAAAATAAAAACTAAAATAAATATACAGTATATGTAGGCCTACTATGTTACAGTGAACTGCCACAACCCAGTGGCGTGCCTGACCAAGTTGGTGCCCTAGGCAAGATTTTTGCTGGTGCCCCCCCCCCCCCCTCCCCCCTCCCCCAAAGAAAATATAATAAAAATTAGATCGCAGCTAATCCAGCACTGCAGTGCAGGCTCAGAATCGCCCTTCCCCAGTGGCGCTGGAACTACTTTTAGGTAGGGGGTGCTGTAAGGAAGGGTCTCTCGGTGCTGCCCGCGAGGGCAGCGCCGAAGAAAATTTTACGTTTTTTGGACTTTCATCCATATTTAGAAGAATATTTAATTTTAAATTAACATTAGGATTATACTGTTGTGATGTCATTATTCAGTATCTTCTCCTTTTCTCACTCACTTTCATGTAAGCACCTGCTCTCCCTTTAGTCGTTTTACACTACAACAGACAGAAACACAGGCATAAACACTGAACTTATTATTATTATTATTATTATGGAAAACCAGATTATGATGAAAATCAAACACTTTTGAAGAGAGAGCGTATGAAATAAGATTAGAGCTGGGAAGCACAAACTGTTTTTTAATGCATCTTGTTGGTGGTATAAACACAAGACAGCCAAATCCAACAATTTCGAAAATCCATTTCTTGCCACCAGGGGGTGCTGCAGCACCCTCAGCACCCACCTTCCAGCTCCCTTCCCCCACTCTGGGAAAAAGCTCCGAGCAGGTAGAAGGGGGCGCGGCCGCGCAGTGGGTGGGGTGGTATGGATTAGGGACCATGGTGAAAGTGCTGCAGCCCGGGCAGCCAGAAAGCCAGAATTAGAAAAATGATTTCACTATTATTTAAAGACTTAAGACGTTGTTCTTCTTATTTTTGTCTACTATTGTAAAATAATAGTAGGCCTATTATCATGAAAAAGTATTTGTAAAAAAAAAAAAAAAAAATTTTTTTTTTTTTTTTTTACCCTCTCTGGCGCCCCTAACGGCTCAAGCGCCCTTAGCATTTGCCTAGTTCGCCTAATGGACGGCACGCCACTGCCAACTGCAACTATTAATCTACATTCAATATGTTGGTAAACATCTGAACTAGTAGTCCTTAAACTTCAAATCTAACCAAATGAGAATGCTATTGAGTAATGTTCGTTTACATTAGGGCTTGATTGATTGATTGATTGATTTTATTTAGTACAAGCACATAAACATTTCATGTAGAAGTAAAATGCAAAGAATTGGCGTACAGGGATAAAAAAAACACATGAAAGTCCCAGGGCTTTGAAGTCCTGGAGCTTATTTCCAATGTGGTCCCTAGTAGAGAAGAGAAAGAAGAGTGAGAGAAGAGAAGTGGGAGTAGTAGAGAAGAGAAGTAAGAGTGAGAGAAGGCGAGAGAGAGAGAGAGAGCACATACTGTATAAAACACACACGAGAATTCAGATTTCAGCATTCTGAACTCTGAGTTTTTAAAATACATGAGACATTTTGAATTAGAAACATTAAATCTACTTGGTGCATGCTGCAACCTATGCCTGTAGCTGCTTTTTTACAGCCCTCTTAAAGCTGGCTAAAGTGGGGATGTTTTGGATGGCCCTGGGCAGGGAGTTCCACAGCCGGCTTGCTGTATATAAAAAACCTTTGGAGCCTGTTTTAGGCTCATGAACGGCTAGTGTCCCTGACCGTAACTGCCGTCCATGGACTTGGCCACGCAGAACGATGCAGGAGCTAAGATACCTAGGGGCAGTTCCATTAACCATTCTATACATGTATCCTAGTTTCAGAAACGAGACTCTCTGCTCCACAGGGAGCCAGCCCACCTTTTTGAAGTGAGCTGGTCCTATGTGGGCTCGTGAATGCATGTTTAACACTAACCTTAGGGTTTTATTTTGGCTAGTTTGCAGCATGTTTTTGTTTTTTGCTGTGACACTGCACTGTGACACAGGGCCTACATTAAATTACTCATTTGGCAGATGGTTTTATCCAAAGCGACTTACGTCGTTTAGGTTCATAATAGGCTATTGTTAATGTTTATCTGTGAGCTCGTTAGCTGTTGAATATGCGGTCGCATTGTAAAGAGTGTCCTGATCGATGACTGTATGCGGTGGCAGGAGTGACTAGATGGGGCTTTGTCTTTTTGTTCGTTTAGCGTTATTTCTTGGTCATAGACCACTTTGTGAGTGGATTTCAAGTGATTAAACGAAAGAGGGAGAGGTAGCGTTGCGGGGTGCTGCCATGACCGCGCATATCTTGACAGGTGGGTCAAAACTCGCATCGCAATTCCGTGCTGTATATTCGCATCGCTCTTGATGTGTAAGTTACACATCACATCAAGAGCGATGCGAATATACAGCACGGAATTGCGATGCGAGTTTTGACCCACCTGTCACAGCCACAGACTTGGAACAAACAGTGCAAGATATGCGCAGTGTAAGGACCTTTAAACTCGGCGAAACCATAGTGTTTCCACCCCACATACGTTGTTTCACCTCTCTTCTCGACCAGCGGCTCTCTTTCTGTGACTTCTGTCATTTATTCTTGTGCTACCACGGAAATAAGCGGGGAGGAGAAACGTCCCCAGTCATTTCACAACTCGAGCTGGTGCTTTGGGCTTAGGGGGAGGGCCGAGCAAAGGAAGGGGTGCGCTTGATTTATAACACAAGACAGAACGAGAGAGACAAGAGCCGCAAAATCGTTTGATGTCGATTATCTTGTTTTCATAATCGTGGACAGCTCAAATCGTAATCTAGATTAAAATTCGATTAATCGAGCAGCCCTAGGGGGGGGGGTACTGTAGGTGCTGAATGTCTGCTGCCTTGTACTGATCTGCTCCTACTTGCTCACCTTGAGGATGGGTAGTCCCTCTGATAGAATATCTGCAATAGCTAACGCCCCCTCAGACCGGACCAGACAGTCCCCAAAGTTGATGACCTGGATGCTGCGGAGATGTTTCAGGGCCTGTGAAAGACAGATTTATTTGGTACTTTCTTACTTCTTATATTCAAAGCATTTCAACAATTGGATCATTTCATTTGGTCAAATAAATACATGACTTCAGGTCAACAAACACAAGGCATGATGTCACAGTACCTGAGCCATGGCGGTAGCTCCCTTCTTGGTGAAGGTGTTATCATTGAGGTTGAGGACGCGGAGGCCTGGGTTGTGCTGCATGGCCGTGGCCAACGCCGTCACACCTGGGTGGTTGATGCCATTCTGGGGCATGTGAACCTCCTCCAGGCTGCCCATCAACTGGGAACACAAAAGGGACTCAAGTAAAGATACAGATGAGAGAACCTAGATACAATCAATGCACCATTACAGAAAGCATAATATAAAAGTTTGTTAAAAAAAAAAAAAAAAAAAAGTTAAATATTTCTAAGCAGTCAAATGATTGCTTGACCATATAAGCTGATGATGCAAACTGGTCTGAGATCAGAACTCGTATTAAATAATGCATATGTTGGGCCCAGGAAGACAAGTTGGTATACATTCCCTCTCAATTTTAAAGAGTTGGTTGCTCAAACAGAGCTCTGACTAACAACTAAACAAAGGCAGAAACTTATTGTGGGAAAAGTATGACAAAATAAGCAGTGTTTCGACAACATGGCCTGTCTTCATCAGAGCCATAGAACGTACTGTAAGTCTATTTCACATGTATAAAGCTCTAAAGCAAGTAGTAGTTAGTACTGTACCTGGAAGGCCTGAGCAAGGGCAGTCGCTCCGTCGTTTTCCAGTCGGTTCCTGCCTGCAATGAACACCTTCAGGCTGAGGGGGGCGCCCTCAGCAGTGGACTTTTTATGGCACTCTATCAATGCGGCAGCCAGGATCTGTGGAGATCATAAACATGGATGGTTAGAATATTTAACATGTTTGTGAAACACTGGTTCACTTCATTTCTGATGCTTTCTTTCCTGAAGTGAAGGTGAGGAAAACACTAAAAGTGTGAGAAAACAGTCTAACCCTGATGCTATTGAATATCAGTCACCATGGAGGTGCTCGCCATCTTAAACAGACATTTTCGGGGGCTTACCTTTCCCCCTCCGATGCCCATGCCGCAGTTGTTGAGCCGTAGTTCCTGCAGTGTGTGGCAGGCGGTGCTCTTGAGCAACTTCTCGATGCCCTTCACCCCGTCTGGCCCAAAGGCGTTGTCACTGAGGTCCAGAACAGTCAGCCTGGCGCCCGCCATCATCAACGCGTCGCCCAGGGAGTTCTACAACACAAGGGGATGAATGAAAAGGTGTGATAGGGGCAGAATAAGATGATTGATGATTACGTGTTGGACTGAATAGTGGATGAGAAACAGCACATGAGCCATGGAGTTCAGGAAGGAGGAACAGATGGTAGAAGAGAGAAGAACAGAAACATGGATCACAGCACTTGGCCAAGGGAAAAGGTCTTGTGAAATCTCCTGAGAAGGCCCCAGTCTGCTCCTGTATAGAGAGGCAAAATGGCCGCCTACTTTCTGCTTCAGCACTGTACTAGGGAGTGGAATTTCGACTAATTTCTCCGCCGACTAGTCTCAAATTTTATTTGCGACTAGTCGACTAGTCTATAAGCAAGAAAACTCGCAATTTAATATACATATTAAATTAAAAGTTTAAAAGTTTAAAATGCAAATGTTTTGTGTATTTAGGAGCTATCTTAGCCCAAACATTCAGTACAAGCTGTTAATTTAAATTATATTGATGTAACAACAACTGATTGAATAAAGGTGAACAAATTAAAGAGAAATACATTTCTGATACGTTTGCCAATGCAATGCATGGCATTTATTATGATTAATGTTGTAGGACGGAGTTCCAGCGTGTCTTGCATGATTGTGTAAGCTATTTTTATGAAGGTGCCATATAATTTATGTTTACGTTCTAGACAGCCAATGCACTTTAGGCTCTTATGTTGAAGACAGGAAACGGAAGTGTGTGTGTTGTTGTTGTGGGGGCGCTTGACGTTAGGTTATGCTGGAAGCGGAAGAATAATAAAGCTGGCGTCTCATGCTGAGATTGTTCACGATTGGAGTTGCCCCGTTTATTGGTTTTTATTTATTATCATGCACACAGGCGACGACTTTGTTATCCAGTCCCCACTCACTCATCGCACCTCGCAGCTGGGCAGCCAAGTTTTCAGCGGTGTGTCTTTCCCCCAGGGCGCACGTCTGAAGCACACAGCTGCGGAGATGTCCTTCGTCCAGATAATGACATGTTATAGTCATGTATGACTCGGTGGTTATGGACGTCCACCCGTCCATTACGTCTCGAGTCGAGACATAATTGTTTTGCGAGTGCGGGGAGGAGGAGCAATTCTCTCCCTGGCTGCTCAGCCTGTTTACAAAGAAGCCGAGGCAGAGGCGTGAAGAACCAGATGCAGCGTTTAACCGACTAGTAAAAAACTAAACGGTTAATAAATGAGTAGGCGGTTAAACGTTTAAACGACTAGTCGCGCACATCCCTACACTGTACCAGAGATTTTTATCCGCCATTTATTTTCCCATAGACATTTCGTAAAATGCTTGTAAAAAATAGTTTTACTTCGTCAAACCAAACGGTTCAGCTATATTTAGAATCGGGAGAGACCATGGAGCATCTCACTGGGACCAAAACTTAAATCGAACTTGAATCGAAAAAATAGTGTGAAATGTTATGTGGTCTCTCCTGTTTCTAAATATATCTGAACCGTTTCGTTTGAATAAGTAAAACTATTTTTATAAGCATTTTACGAAATGTCTATGGGAAAATAAATGGCAGATGAAAATCTCTGATATGGTGCTGAAGCAGGAAGTAGGTGGTCACTTTGCCTCTCTATACACCTTAATCAGAAGAAACCGTCTGGCTTGAGAGACTAACAGGAAGTGTAAATACAATCGGAGCTTCCTGTTCAAGTTCAAGTTCAAGTTCAAGTAGTTTATTGTCATATGTATAATACAATGTATAATACAATGAAATTCTTTATGCTTTGAGCACCCTCAGCCTTACATACACAAGGACATGGTCACAAAGACCGACAGAAAAAGGGTGTAGACCTACATAACTATGTAGGCTACACGTGATACAGACATGTCTGTACACAGTACGTGTAGACATAACACAAACCACAATACAATACAGTACAGTAATGGTGCACAACAAAGTGACAGTGCGTTGCAGTGTGTGTGAGTCAACTGTTCAGCAGCCTGACTGCCTGAGGGAAAAAGCTGTTACTGAGACGGGTGGTGTGTGATTTGATGCTCCGGTAGCGTTTTTTGGAAGGGAGGAGTGAGAACAGGGTATGAGCGGGGTGGCTGGTGTCTTTGATAATGTTTTTGGCTTTCATTTTACAGCGAGTGGTGAAGATGTTATGGAGGTTTGGTAGTTCTGTGCCGATGATTTTAGCTGCTGTCTTCACAGTCCTCTGCAGCAGTCTGCAGTCCTGGGCGGTCAGGTTGCCGTACCACACTGTGATACACCCTGTCAGAACACTTTCTATGGTGCAGCGATAGAAATTCACAAGGCCTTTGGTGCTCAAGCCAAATTTCTTAAGGCGCCTCAGAAAGTACAGTCGCTGCTGTGCCTTCTTGAGGATGCACATAAACCTTGTCTGACACATGCGAGTTAAACTAGGTTTGACGAGGTGAGTCAGACTAGTTTGAGCAGGTAAAACAGCCGGCGTTTTGAACAGGAAGTCGTGATACAATGGGCCAAGTGGGTGGGGCTGCATAAGCTGAATAGTACTGAAATGAACCTGACAATTCATGTCAAGAGCCTTTCCCAACACAGAGCATTTCACCTGACACCTGTATGGATCTGTGGGTAGTGGGTACCCAGTGTCTCAGTCAAATACAATAGTGCACCTTTCAGAGATGAACAAATCATACTGTGTTTGTGCATGTTCTAGCCAGCCCATGTACAACACTCTGGGCCAGTGATGTAGCACTCGAGTCCAGGACTCAGGCTGGAGTCCAATTTTCAGGTCTCGGACTTAGATGGACTCGAGCATTCATGTATTCGGACTCGGAAGTTGGAGACAAGGACTCAAACTTGCTATTAAGCATCAAATGGGAGTGAGTGTAGATATTCGCCTCGTGTCACCGCTGCAAGATTCAACTGACGTTCCTGTGATTATTTGACATGTTTAACACCTTTTTCCTGTGTGCGTGAATGTCCAAGTGTACGTCACATATCCTTATCCTATTCAGACATGAGAATACGCCGGCCTGCTCCAGTCTGCGCCTTTCATGCCAAAACAAAACAGTGAATTTCTCCACTGGTTTTGCTAGCGGTCTCTCTCCCCCCCTCTCATGAACGTAACGTTTCTATGATCATTCAATAATTCCAGTAACTGTACTGTAACATTTCTCAGGTATAATACCTATAGCCTATCATTTCTAGAATAAGTCAGTAATGTCTATAATAATAATAATAATAATAGCTGCAGTAATAATTCTGGCACCACTAATGGCCTGATTGTTGACACAGGTCTGATTTATGATTTATTCCCACATTACCGTACGTATGGTGAGGTGACAATATGGAAACATATTTACTCCACTTGTATAACTTTAGACACCAGCAGAAAAATGACGTTATGCACGTATCTGTAACACTTTCTCTGTCTCTCTCTCTCTCTGCATGTGTTTGTGTGTGCTGTCTGTGTGTCTGCTTGTCGCTCTCCCTCTCTGTTTAGACAGACTGTAAAGGTTTAGACTAGGGCTGTCAAACTTCTTCTTTTTAAATCGGGATTAATCGCTTAAGTTCAATAGTTAATCGCGATTAATCACATTTTTTATCACATGTTTAAAATTCCATTATTTTGCATTTCAAGACCATTTTAAGTCCATATTAACAATGTAAAGTAATAATATGTATGTTTATTTATTTTATTTTTCTTCTTCTCTTACTTTTACTTGCCTGTGTCTGATCATGTTCTCATGTTCATTTGTCTTGTCTGTATATTGTCAGAGAAAATTGAAAATAAAATATTGGAAAAAAAACCCATAAAAAACAATGTAAAGTAATTCTTACCATGTGTCTGATTGGGAATAAATTGAACACAAAGAAATCAATTAGATTACCCTTTATGGTATTTGTTTCAAATCAATAGAAATGTAATGTAGACCCAGTTAATACAATGTCTACTTCAAAATACATCTACAAATTACAGTCTAAGAAACTTGCTTTTCCAATATATCCCGTAGCACATGAGTGCATCATTCCTGTCTGTCAAATTTGGAATTTGCTTTCCATGTAGAGACAACCACACAACAGAGTGTACATCTCTGCCAGGAAATGGTCAGTAGAAATGTAGAGTAAACCTTACAAAAGTTTAGATCGACGCATGTCTGAAATTATATAATAAGTTTTGGACCATTACATAAGGACCATTACATTTCTATCAGTGCATAGTAAGCTACACCAGGTGTAACTTACCAACATCATGAAAATCACCAGAAATTGGAGTCACCATATTTTCACCTGACAACAGTGATATACTATTCTTGAATCAATTCCGTGCGCGGAACCCCTCACCTTATTATACTAGTAAGTAGTAAGATAGGAGTTTATTATAAATATAAAATAAGCAGAGCCTTACCAGGGCAGGAGGGATCTCAGAGCGCAGACGGCCTGTGAACATATCACTCCAATAACAACACTGGAAGAGAGAGAGGGAAAACACAATTAGTTGAGAATGAGATGTCAGCCAGGAGACACTGGCCAACTAACAAACTGCCCTTCATGTTAAATACTGTATGTTTATCCCAAACCCCTATCTGCTCAACCCACATAGTGGCAAAGAAACCATTTAAAATATGCCACTTGGTCAGCAAGCTTTTAGTATTTTACTGCATTGTGAACACTAGTCATAGTCAATATATTGACCTACAATTTTTTATCACTATGAAACTCCACCTGTGTCATGCTGGGAAATTAACTGGTGAATTTCAGTATTTTTCAACCTAGACTATTTTCTTAACTTTTTGTGTCTAAGTATCTAATCAGAGCAATCATTTCTGAATGTAGTCCGAGGCAGCCGGAGGCCACGCTACAGCCGAGCAGCGGGCAAGGCCGCGCAGCGGCCGAGCTGTGTATGCGAGCTGCAGGGCGGGCAAGCCTAGGAATCGAGCGTGCAAGATGCCTAGTTTCTACAAAAAGCCCAAAGGGTAAACAGTCCAGACCTTGAACTCGCTCTTGGTCTCCAGGGCCTTGGCAATGGCCTGTGCTGCCTCCACCCCTATGGTGTTCCCCTCCAACCTAAGAGCCTGCAGACCCTGGAACTCCTGGATCTCCTTCACTATCTCCTCCACTGCAGATAGGGAAGATTTGTTTAGGTACTAGCAGTCAAGATTCACTCGATTGAGTTTCTCCTCTCACCTGGCATGTTGAGGGTGTGCTATATTTAGCTGACACTCACCAGACTGGGCATTGTCCAGCTTTCTTCCTTGGCCCTTGTAGCTCAACTCTGCCTCCTCTACGACAGTCTTAGCCAGAGAGTCGGCCAACTGCGCAACAATGTCTGTCGCCATCTGGGCACCTGGGGATTGGGGAATAAAAATGTTATTTAGCTATCAGTAAATAAGGGAATTGTCCGCACACTGATTAGAAGCTCGCGCTTTTATTTGCGCTCAAGGAAGGCAAGCTTTCGACCCTATCGGGTCTTCATCAGGCAAATGAATGACAGCAGTTACAAGAGAAAATAAATAGGCCGGTGCGTATGTGACGTCACCAGGTAGACAATCAAAGCAAGTCATCACAGCCGGGCGGGGGATATAATAATTAATAATAATAGGAAGAATAATAGGAAGAAGACAACAATATTAAATATCAAATAGATAAACAATATAAGTAGAAAATACAATGTAAATATAGCCTATTTAGCTATCAGTATCATGTCCTGATCATCACTGGTAAGTGATTGTCTGGCAAAAAAAGTGACTCCCGCTTTATTGCTCAGTTTAATAAGTCTGCAGGTGCTTTTATCTGGATCAAACAGTTATAACATGCAAATACACATAACTTTAATAAATCTGTGGTAATAGCAAAGGTATGTATTTGTGAAACTTGGTCTCTTAACCAAAAAATCACTTGTGTTTGCAGTTTATAGCTGAGCATAATCAGGCACGACATTTACACGATTAAAGGCAATGCTATAGTATTGTTTTGTACTTTTCTGATGTTTATATGTGTCTAATATCTTTGTTTAGCCCTATATTTGGAAACTAGACTATAATAAACATGATTTACGGATGGGTTTATATTATATAAAATAAATAAATTATCTTTTCTTATTTAATTGGAAAACAGAGAATATAAACCCACTCCCAGTCATAATACCCTTATGACTGTTATTTTACCTGCTCTGTGTCCTAGATTATATCAATCCAGTCCTTTTTACCACTTTAAATATCTGCAATGTGCAATCTACTGAGCGACGGTAATGACTTTTTGGTGGACAATCACTTTTTGACACTACACGACACCTGCCACTTCTGACACTGGACAGTAACAGTTCTTTATAGGTAACGTTGCCTGTTATAACAGGAGTATCCGAACTAAATAACTTAAAACAAAGACATGCAGCAATTTATAATAACTTTAGCTCAAACTAACTCTTAAAAAAAAGTTGTTATAACGTTGGGCAACTTTCCATGAGGCAGAGCAGACAGCGCTGTTTTGTTTCACAGAGGGCTGTCAGCAAGCTAACGTTAGCCAGGTGTTGCTAGGCTAAACACGGACCCACCAAAGCAGCGCTATGTTAAACATAAACTATTTGCTACCAATGGAACTGAACAGTTAACGTTATTGTTGAGTATCCGTTCATAAATAATTCCAGTGTTAGTTAGCTAGCGTAATGTAGCGTTACTTAGCTAGCATTGTGTTCATGCGAATGTCAGCTAACTAAACTAGCGTTAGCTAGCGCAGTTAGGGACAGTGCAAAGCACGCTAACGTTACAAGGCCCATCTGCGCGCTGGCTAGCTGTCGTATAGTCTAGCGAATCACGTCGGTTCTGTGTATATGTTCATGAGTGTAGTTAACGTTAGTATATGTGATATATTAAGTTACTGTGTGCTCACCCGACACAAATATCACCGTTACCAAACCCCGCTCTGCTAGTTGCTTCGAGTCGTAGTATCACACTCCCGCTCGCTCCAGCGTTCAAAACCGAACACACGCACACACACACAACACACACACAACCGGCTCGACCACTGGCACTACGAAGCGGAGGGACAAGGGATTTGTAGTTCAATTAGGCGACGATGCTGCGTTCATGTCCTCGTCGTAAATCACCACTCCTGACTCTCTCCTGCGCTGGTACCTATTTATTATACAGGCTATGGCTGGTACAGCGTCTGGCAAGCGAGACTAGTCTTCAGTATGCTCCATGAATGAATATCATATTAATACATATGATATTCATTGAAACTATGACCATAATCATAGTGGTTGTTGTGCCACACATACCGGTATATAACATGTAATTATTAGTGACGAGACATTGTTGTTGACATTGTTCATTCGCGTGCTCGTAACTAAGTCGATATTTCCGACAGCACCTGAAGGTAATAATTAACACGCCTCCTGGTTCGACGAACACGAGGGTCGTGGGCTTTGTAGTCCATATTGTATAATGGTAACCTGACCTGACGCTGCCAGATCGTTGGCAGCACATCTAATGCGAAATTATTTTATATTGTGGGGAAATTATAAAACGTGATTTTTTTTCCCACCCAGGCCAAGAACTCACGAGTTCATACGGTTAATCTAAAAAAAGAAATCTAACTTTATGACCCTGAGGCGCCGTTGAGTCAACAAGCCATGAGGCGGTGTGCAGATGTTGCTGGGAATCGAAACGTATCCAAGTAGCTACCACTGGAGTTAGCACGATGGTTAGCACCTTTTGTCTCTCATTGCTGTCATCGTAAACACTACTAGCTGTCAGCTACTGTAGCGTCATAGAAGTTTTCCGCGTCGCTGTTTCTTTCGCTTCCTTCAATTCAGTTCAATGAACTTTATCAGGTAAGTTAGCTAGGTGTGCCTGAACTGAACTTGGTTGACTAGCGCCATGATAGCGAGGGGACGAGTCGTGCATGCTGAGTTCGGGTCGACCGACCTGTACGTGTACAGAACCGGTCCAGATTAACGTTAGTACCGAACAGAGCCGTGTAGTACCGAGTAAACACATGAATAACGTTACAGCAGGCTCTGTCGTGTTTGACCAGCACACTGGCGACCATTATTACAGAAGTACAGCTGCTGACTCAATTCATATTGGCACAAGAGGGAATGCCAGCCATGGAGAGACTTTAGTTGGCACAATGTGCTTCACTGTTTCTTCCTTTCTCCTCTCAAAGGAAGAGGGCGTGTCAGCCATGTTTCACAGAGGCATATTATCAACAATGCATCAGTTAACGTTAGCCTACTTTGTTTTTGCTTTTCTTCCCCCAGTGTACAAAGATGGACTCTGCCAGACAAAAACGCATGGAGGAGATTCAGAAATCTCTGACATTCATACAGTGAGAAGAGTTGCCTTTTTTAAATTGTGGTGACATTGAAACAGACAAACCCGTTGTGGGATTGGCTTTATCACATTTGTTCCAACTAATCCGACTCCCATCTCTGTGTCCCAGGTCATCCCTGCCTTATCCAGAGCCAGAAGGCTACGAGGTACCAGCTATTATATATAAACACAACATTGTCTTGTCTGTCTTCTCTTGATATTTTAAGGTTTGGTTTATTAGTTGTTTTGTCATGGTTAGTTGGTCATAATAGATAATTTCCGCACACACTTCACCTCTGCACTGATTTATTAAAGTGTTGACATTTCAGTCACAAGGACCTTTCTCAAGACATATCATTCATCAATGCAGAGGTGAACCATTGAGGTGAAATGTGTGCGGAAATAATGTTTTTACTTTGGAAATGGATCTTCTGGGGATTTGATTCCCTGCATCACAAGAAAAAGAGACAAGCAAGTGGTGTGCGTGTTGCCTTCTACTCGTCTAGTTGGTCATAATAACCTAGAAATGTCAAACCTTCCTGTTATGTTCTCCAGTTTCCTCCCCCACACACTATTTCTCCATCTCTCTTCACATCTTGTCTACTGGTCAAATCAAAGTGTGACTTAGTTCAGGGCAACTGAACTGTACCCTCGGTACATTTAAAAACTGGCCTGTATCTCTCTTATTGGACTCATTTCAGTGTGGACTTAAACAGTGTGGGAGATTTCTTAATTGCATCAATTATGCCATACTAGTCCATACTTGCACGCCGACTTGCCAAAAATGCTTGCGTGCAGACTTGCCAAAAATCTTCAAAAACAGCTTACATTTGGGGAAATGGAAAAATCAGCTTTGTCAGTCCATGCCTATGCCAATGCTCAATGCCCATGTGCAGTTTCAGATTGGCCAACCCATTGAGGAGAAAAGTGGATGCAGGACAGAGTGTCTCCTCATTTTATAGTCGATATGGCTTAACCCCACCCCCTAAAGAATGTGCAGTTTCACATCTGAATACGTGGTGCATCCATCCCAAAGCTCCAAAAATAATAGTGGTAGTTTGAAATGTACCACTCCTTTCCAGTTGCGGCGTAATTATGCCGGTTGGAGTAAGGGGTTATGATATGTAGGATGGCCTTGAGTTTAATACAATATCTCCCAATAGAAATGTTGAAAGAGTCAAATGTGTTTGGCATTGGTCCCACCAAGAAAAAGTATTTACCACGTTGAGGAAAGAGTTGAATCCGTGAATACATGTTATGACTTCTTAAAGCTACTGTATAGTCTGTTAATTATCAAATGAACATCGGCGGGAAGGCTGTACATGTGACATCACCTCAATAGCAGACATCCATTCTTGATGATGGAGTAGCAAATAAACTAGAGCTGCAATGATTAATCGATTAGTTGTCAACTATTAAATTTATCGCCAACTCCTTTGATAATTGATTCATCTGTTTTTAAGAAAACAAAGTAAAAAATGACCTGATTCTCTTGAATGTGAATTTCCTTGGTTTCTTTACTCCTCTATTACAGTAAACTGAATATCTTTGTGTGCTGGATAAAACCAAGGGTCTTTGGCTTTGGGAAACACTGATTGACATTTTTCACCATTTTCTGACATTTTATAGACCACTATAACAACTAATCAATTAATCCTGAAAATAATTGACAGATTAATCAACAATGAAAATAATTCAAAATGAGGCATTAAAAAGCTTTGGGACGCACCCCCAGCATGTCATCCCCTTTCCATGTCTCCTCTTCTCTTTTCAGGACTTCCTGATGCAGTTGGTGTGCAACCTGCTTGAAGAGGGCAACGCCTCGTTCCGAGAAGGAGATTGGGAGCGAGCGACTAAAGACTTCAACGAGGGGCTGAATGTCACTCACTACGCTACAGCGGAGCAGATCCAAGTCCCCCAAGCTCTGCTGGAGAGCCTGTATGTCAATCGGGCCTCTGCCTACTACAGCATGGTGCGTTTGGTGTTGTGTGTGTTTCAGAGAAATCGGTTTAGCTAAGACAGACAGAAACCAGTGTTTCCCATACATAAAGGAATTTGTGGCGGGCCGCCACAATAATATTCTGACCGCCACAATAAGATGTTGACCAAATTTTTTTTTTTTTTTTTTTTTTTAACAGTGCACCTGAACGCAACATGCAAGATATCCGCTGAATAAGTGTCCAATAAACGTTCATGTCATTCTGGCCAATACTTCTGTTATAGCATTTCAGTCTGGAATATGGAATATATTTCAATAATCTATGATTTAGCTGCTAAATTGTCAAATACCGCCATCTGCTCGCTACCCAGGCACTTATGTACTTAACCTAACTAACTTAACCTAACTAACTATCCAGTGTGCACAACACTGTCAGCCTAAACTCCGGCTGACACCCCAAAAACCTACAATCCGCTACAGAAAAATGTATATTGTTTGTTTATTAACTGGCCCCTCGCCTTCTATCATTTCACGAAAGTGGCAAAGCAAGTTGAGTATCCCTGACCTATAGGGAGAATTTTAGTTTGTCATTGTAAACCCACAGCACAGTAATGATGACATGTTCTTCATAGATCTAGCCTTTTAATTTTGCTCTTAAGCTTTCTCAAAGTACACCAAATTCATGCATTTTACTTTAAAATGTTTTAAAAAATCTCGCGGGGGGGCACGCCCCCGCACCCCCCTAGGGGGTCTGCGGTCCCCTACCACAAATTCTCAAAATCCTGTGGGAAACACTGGAAACACTGTCTGTTAGCGATGTAGATAGCTCGTCTATAATCTGCACTACCGTACTTCGGCATTCCCTGACTATTGTGTGCCACATAAAACACATCATTAAACACAAATTGTTTGGCAGACACTGACCTCTCCACACCCATACCTGCTTAGAGCGCGAGTCAGTCACCTGAAGATGAAGCTGACACTGGTTCAGTTCCTGGTGGAAGTTCAGTATGATGTTTCAGCCTGCTTCAAGGAACATAGAAATGGATCTATAATATCCAGTGACAGGCTAGTCTGCTAGTCCACCTCAGTTTGTGTTGCAGTTCAGTTTGGCACCAAGCATGAAATTAGATAGTTGTTTGGGAAGAAGGAAGGTAATAAAAGTAAAGTCGGCAGGCATCAGAATAAACTGATGGAGAAGGAAAGGAAGATAATAATTACTGGAGAGGTTTCAGACAGAGAGAGAAAGTAAACTAACGCCATGCTTCAGTTTAGATCAGTGGTTCTCGAATGGGGATCCGGGGACCCCCAGGGGTCCTTTAGGGGGTTCCAGGGGGTCCCCAGCCAAAAGGGGGGTAATTTATTTTGGCTATAATTCCATTCATAAGTAACACAATGACTATTTTGGTCGTGGGTTTTATACACTTTCTGTAATAAAACATCTAAAAGCATCAATCTTATTATCATATGGGGGACCGTGGGACAAAATCCTATCAAATGGGGATCCGTGGTCTAATCTTTGTCAGTTTAGGGGTCCCTCGTGAATTTCTTTTGAGAACAACTGATTTAGATAGTGGTTAGTTTTGCCACCTAACATTTCAGAACTGCATGCACTTGTAATGCTGTCATCATTTGTGCGCTGACCACCAAAGTGTGGGAAGGCAAAGTGAAAATTTAAATAAAAAAGTGTGAAAATGTGTAAGAAGCAACGTTCTCCAAACTGAATATAGGGATAGCTGTGGGTTGAAATGCAAAATAAGATCATTTGGTGACTCGATAACGATAATGCATTTACTAGTGTTAGAGCATGCTTCAAATGTGTTGATCTCATCTATTATTATTATCATTTTCCTTATCTTTAACTTGCTCTGTCTCTCTCATATTTTCCTTTAGGGGGCGTTTGAGCGCGGTGTGCAGGACTGCGACAGCGCACTGGAAGTGTGTAAGGAAAGCCCCAGAGTGCTGTACAGGAAGGCTCTTTGTTTGAAGCAGCTGGGACGCTACAAGGAGGCCTACAACTGCACTACAGACTGCCTGCTCATCACACGGCTGGTAAAGCACTGGGTCCAGCTGGGAGGGTTAAACTGTCAGTTGAAGGACCAAAATAGAGAGGCAAAGTGGAACGTCACTTCCTGCTTCAGCACTGTACCAGAGATTTTCATCCGCCATTTATTTTCCCATAGACATTTCATAAAATGCTTATAAAAATAGTTTTACTTGTTCAAACCAAACGGTGGAGATATATTTAGAAACAGGAGAGATTGCATAACATTTCGCTCGGACCAAAACGTAAAAAAAATGTGGGTATAAAGAAAATATTTTTTCTATGTTTTTTAAAGTGTTGGTCCGAGTGAAATGTTCTATGGCCTCTCCCGATTCTAAATATAGCTGAACCGTTCGGTTTGACCAAGTAAAACTATTTTTATAAGCATTTTACGAAATGTCTATCGGAAAATAAATTGCGGAAGAAAATCTCTGGTACAGTGCTGAAGCAGGAAAGTGACGTTCACTTTGCCTCTATATAACTCTTAACTACGGTACTCTTTCTGCGTATTTACACTGGTTTGTACAGAAAGGGGGTGTTGCAAAGGCCATAGAGAAGCTGGAATAGTTCAATGCTAAAACAGCTGTTAAAGGAACACTCCGCCCATTTTCAAAAAACTGTAAACGGTTTTGAAGTCTGTCATTTAATTTGACAGTTATTGAGTGTTAAAGTTAATAACTCATTAACTCAAATCAACTCTCAATAACTGTTATTGAGAGTTGATTTGAGTTAATGAGTTATTCATTTGAGTTAGTGTGGACCAGTGATGTCACTGGTCCACACTTTAACACTCAATAGAGAGGTCCAGTAACGAGTCCGGAAATCATCGATGCTAACGCCCCTGGTTCCATACAGTTTTCGCCTATGGGAGTTTTGAATGGGTTTTTGGCGCGATGCTTCTAATAATCTCTCTGGGCAACGCTGGCTTAATCAAACGCGAACCAGTGTTTAGTAACATCATCTTCACACATGAAGACCACTTTTATGAGTTTTGAAGCTTTTACATGCCGTTAAACGGGCGGCTAGCTAGCAAACGGCTAAATGAGACTACACTGCTGAGTCGATGTGGATATATACGTCAATAACGTCACCACTTCAAAGGGCGAACACGGAAATTCTCTTTCCCTCACCTGGTTCAGCCCCGTTCAGCCCGAGGTAATCAGTGCACACATCCAACAACAGTCCAGGTTGACTGCTGACGTGACGTGAAGCCTATGCGACAGTGTGTAGTTCAGGATTAGCTTAGCTCGAGCATTTTACTTCTAGGGCTCGCATTTACGCTACAAAACTCATGAAAGTGGTCCTCATGTGTGAAGATTATCCCGCTGAACCTTGGTTCGCGTTTGATTAAACTTGCGTTGCCCACAGACATTATTTGAAGCATATCGCCAAAAACCCATTCAAAAATCCCATAGACAGAAACAGTGTGGAACCAGGAAGTTCGGGACTTCCGCATTCAGCCTACAAAAATACGTCATCCCTGGACCTCTCTATAACTGTCAAATTAAATGACAGACTTCAAAACCGTTTACAGTTGTCTGATACTACTGATGTTCTAATGATACAAAGCTGGTTGAAAATGGGCAGAGTGTTCCTTTAAGGACTTTTTTTTGTTTTTAAAGTTTAATGTAGTTCGACAAACCCAATCACTAAGCCTGAGCACTTAAAAAGTGTGAGTGCTCTTGTTGTTTATGAGTTGAGACTGCGGGACGGTGGTACTATCACCTTATAAGGCCATACTAAGCAAAGCATATTAAGATCATAATTCATGTACAACAACTTGCTTACTAGTCTCGCTGGCCGGCAGCCTCCCCTCCCTACTGTGAGAAGAGTCTGGCGGCACAGGTCTCCATTGTGGGATTGCGATATGCGGAGCAGCATATGCTGTCCCACAACCAAAACAAAAAACATACAAATTTAAAAAGCATTTAAGTAGCTATGCAAATCTTAGATGTTTACTAGTCTCGCTGGCCAGCCTCCCCTCCTTCCGTGAGAGGAGTCTGGCAGTGCTGGTCACCATTCTGGAATTGTTATGGGGTCGTGCTTAGTGGCAGTGCATTTGGAAAATAGTTTCCAACAATCCAACTTGCCATTTTCAGCGTGTAGCAAAGAGCTAGCGTGTAGGTTTCTGGCGTTAGCTTGCTAGTTAGTTAGCATTGTTGTTTTCACTGCGGCAGCAGGGGACTATTTACAGCGACACACAGGGTGGAGGGAGCGGAAGCCGCTCTGATTGACATGGTCGGAGCCAATGACGGCGCTTGTAAGTGGGGAGTGGAAATCTGGCAGCGTCTGAAATGGACGCCTCCAATGGGAGAGCAGCTGTAGAGCAGGGGAGGGCTTATGCCAGCAGCCTGTTTACTTGCAGCCAGACAACTCTCACGGAAGGGAGGGGAGGCTGGCCAGCGAGACTAGATGTTTACTAAGACCATTCTATTATCTAATGAAACCTGAAATAATATTTGAGATAGCAGTAAACTTAATAACTGACTTAATAAATATGACTTTCATTGTTTCCCCGAGAAAAAATGTCAGGCCTGGAGGGATTTCGAAACGTACCCCGACCGCAACGGTGGGGGCCCTCATTGGCAGCGCTAAACTTTTAGCTAACCTGTTCGCAATGGCATCCCAAGTATCATCATACTATTACGGGATGCGATGCGAGCAGTTGTATTATGGGATGTGCGTTTCTCAGACAACGACACACGCTGACATGTTTTGGCACAGCGCCGCACGCTGGCACGATGCTCCTAAAAGCAAAATGCGTATTGTTTTGTTGAATGATTTGGCATCTCCTATTACTGTCAACACCAGTATTGTTGTATTGTAATAATATGCCATAAAGGTTTATTGAAATGTTGGGCAGGAAAAAAAATCGTACAAAAATAAAAAAGAAATGAAAAAGAATTCTGGCCTGGCGTGTGTGTTATTGGCCTTGCGGGCCCGCCAGGCCTGTAGAATGGTAGGGAAAACACTGAGTCTTTGAACCAATTGTGTAGAATGACTCGTGTTGTGCGAGCGTCTGTTTAGAAAAGATAAAGCCAGTGTGAGACTGCATCTGCGGACTCGTCGAGGATCTCCTGGTGAAATGTCTTGTAATGTCGCAGCTCAGTCAGTGTGAAAACGAGCCAAAGACTCCTGATTACAACACAGCAAGTTGCGTAGTGTGAAAAAGAACCGCGAGTCACTGACATCTGGCACATCACGCTTCTAAACGGAACCTTCTTTTTTTTTCAGGCACTGCTGTTCTTCTCTGGCTTCTCTTTTCCATGCTTGTTGTTCTCTGCCCTTCTTTTGGCAAAGTGTAATGGACCTGTGACGTTACAGTGAGGCGGAAACCACTGCGAAATTCTTTGTTGTGTGTATTGCGATGCTTTTTCAAGATGGTTCAGGATTTTAAGTCTAACAAGGTTACCACCAGAGAGATAATCCTAACCCTTTGTTTGGCATCCGTTCAAATAAGTAATCGCTCTTGTGAATGAGCTGGAGATGTGAGAGCGACTTGCAATTTAAACAGGAATAGATTAGAAGGAGTAGCAGTCTAAAGAAAATGAGACAAAGGCGCAGATGACCTAGATCAGTTTCAAGTGTAAGAGCACAACAAGCAGGACTAGCAGGTGCACCACAGGGCAATCCTCCCGGCCTCATTTCTTTTGCCACGGGCTCATCATAGAGACACTGCGGAACGCGTCATCATTCAGAAACCACGCCCAACACGATGGAAAACACAAAGGACCAACTATCGTGCCAACTTCTAGCAAAACAAACCGTGGCTAACCGGGCGAACAAAGGAACTCTCGTCAGATACAGATAGTTTTGCAGATATCTAGGAGGAATTGGCTAGTGTCAAATAATGAGATGTTGTGTGCGTTTACTTCATTCATTTGAACTGCGAACGAGACGTGAGCTGATCACAACTTTTGTCTGCTGACTTTCTGCTTCCTGAATCTCCCCCCCCAATCCTGGCATTCTCCTATGTCGCATGTTGCACACAAAGATCTTATATACGGAAGATGAACACTCCAACTTACTTCATTGACAGCTAGATCCACATTTTTCTTTTTAACGGCTTCCTTGTTTTGCTCGGGAGTACAAAAAAACTTTAATTGGTGATTTTTTTTTACATTTGTTGTGTGCGCAGCCCAGCACACAACAGCTTTTAGCTATGTTTAATTCAAGGAAAATGACGCTGGTGTGTGGGAGTGAATGGAGCGCTATCCCCCGTGATGGGGGCGTGGCCTATTTCATGCAGTGTCTCAATGCTTTTTGTGTTGACCTCTTCCCAGGACCAGCAGGTGAATGAGCTGGCGCAGGAGCTGGCCATGCATCTGGGACTGAAAAATCGAAAAGCCTACGTCAGCACAAAGGTTAGTAGAGAAGCAATTGTTGGCGGGATCTATTTCACCCCTGCATGAAATCACCCATAAGCGGGATCCTGCACCGACGGCTGTGAACACACTCATAAACACACTAGTTTGAAATCGACGTGCTGTATATGAAAACATAGACTTGTGGTCGATGTTTGAGTGAGATCCTCTTCTCCAATAGGTTGAGGCCACGTCTCGTCATAGACGCTGGTTTAGCTGGCTCAACCTGGCTGGGGGCGTGGTCAGGGTGGGGTAAAACCCCCCGTTCTATCCATTCAGCAAAGTTAGAAAGTTAGAAACCCAGCCCAGGCAGACACGATCGGGGATTTAACCACCGCAGTAAACGCACATCTGAGCAGACGTCTTGTGTTCTGCTCTAGACCCCCCAAACCTGTAGTTTAGAGCCGCAGCACCGTCTTTTGGTGAGTCAGCCCATGAGATATATGGGCGGTTTTACTAGCCTAGGTAAACCCAGCCCCCACGTGACCTGCTCTCTCAGTTCCCAGTCACTAGTGACTGAGAACAGGTCTGAGAGCAGGTCACGTGGGGGATGGGTTTACCCAGGCTACGGTTTTACCCCACTGTGCTCTCTGCTGTGTGCTTTATTTCTGATATCGAGTGTGTGTTATGTCGTCTTTCCCAGGAAGAGCATGTTGCTGCCAGAGCGCTCTATAATGGAAGCATGGCTGCTCAAGCTGTAAAGGCAAGTACAACCAACATCTTTGTTCCTCATCATCAGAGATGAGAGAGGTAACGAGATTTCATAAAGACTAATAATCGCAAAGTATACTATCAATTTGTTCAAAAAGACATTTTGATATTTGCATTGAAAAACCTTTCAGCTGCAAATATACATGCATATTTCTTCTGCAGATATATTTTTGTGCATCTAAATTTTGAGAAATGAGGCCCATAGCTCATAATGTAGTTTAGATGCTCTTTATTTGTGTGAATGATAGTGTATCCCTTTTTCTTTCTTTTCACCAGGTGTCAGGTGCTTATTTAGGGAATGGCCCGAATCCTTTGAGTGGTATTGCACCAGGTTTGAATACTTGACCAACTATAGATTTAAATGTTATCACAATAGCCGAAAAGATGATTGGCTACTCAAAAATATGCAAAATCAATTAAAATACTTGCTCTGGTTTTCTTTCTTCCTGCTTCTCTTCAGTCGGTTTTCCCGGCATGCCTCGGCCCTCCATACCAGTCAGTTTCATCTCCTTGCCTTCTCTCTATGGTGCTCCTGGCTCCATGCCCTTCCCTTCTCCCTATGGAGCTCAGGGCTCCTCTGCACCTCTTAGCTGCCACCAACTAGCCGCCCTCTCCGTGCCTGAACCGGACATCCTGGAGGACTCTGAGCTGATCGGAGAGGATTTAGATAGCCTGTTAGACTGCTTCCCTAGTGAGCCAGAGCCCACTGAGGTAAGGGAGGGGTGTGTGTGTGTGTGCGTGTCATTTTAAATCCAAAACCTAAAAAAGCATATACTGTAAGGTGAAATTGATCATCATCTTTTCAAGACCAGGAAATGAAACTGTGGGACCTATTCAAAAAGACGTTTTTAAGTCCAGATACACAGCCGACTGTCCATTATGTGTAGCTGTAGACCGACTGTAATTTCACATATTACATTTGACATGTATTCTAGATTGATATGACCTTAGCAGCATACATCACATTAAACCTCCACCGAAAGCTTCAAGTCCAGTCAAGAAATTGAGGGCCATGAATTTTAAACAAACTAGAACTAACCGCCTCTCGGGTGTAATATGCCTCCACCAAGAAGTCAATTTGCAGATTACATCCATGTCTGTCCAGATACAAGGCAAGCACAAATACCTTAAAGCCCACGGCGCAGTGGTGTGCCCATTCAGCCTTATGGTACTTTAGGCAATGTTTGGGGGTACCTCACCAACAGCTACTCATTTTCAACAGGGAAAATGGCCTTACCCCTTAACCCTACCCTCCCACCACCCACATACCCCTAGCCATCCCTCGAACCCAGACACTCTACAATCTTCCTATCCCTAGCTATGGCCCCTTTCTCCTAGCCCCACCCACTTCCCTTTGATCATCAAAATCTAAAAAAGTTCATCCTTGAGTCCAAGTGGACATTTAGTGAGAAATTTGAAGAAATTCCCTCAAGGCGTTCCACCTGAGATATCTCGTTAACGAGCATGGGACGGACAGACATACAGACATACAACCTGAAAACATAATGCCTCCAGCCACGGCTATACAGCGTAGGCATGAAAATATATAGAGACCCTAGAGCTACATAATAGCTTATTTATTTCACACACTCTCTCTCTTTTCTAATCCATCCTTCTTCACTCATGTATTTGTTTCCTTTCCATGCCTTCCAGACGGACATCCAGGCAGCGTTCCCTGACCCCAGGTCTGAGTCCACTTATGCACCTGCTGCCCCCTCCATCCTGCCCGCGCCGACGCCCCAGCTCCCGCCGGCCTTCTTCAGCTCGGCCACCAACCAGCTCAACTCTCTGGACGCCTTCTGCACCTCAGGTGGCCGTGCGGGTCCCATGGCCTTCACCCTGGATGCCCTCTCCACCTCCGATGGCCTGGATGCTTTAGATGGCTTCTCCTCGGGCCACGGAGGCACCGCAATGAAAACGGCAGCACAGCATACCCTCGATGACCTTGATTCTCTGGACGACCTCTTGGATTCACAGTTAAGCGCCGACTCCGGACAGCATGTTAACCAACCCAGGGCAAAACTGGACTCACTGGACCCAGAGGAAATGTCCCTTGATGATTGCCTAGATGCCCTATCTGGCCCCAGCAGAGATGTCCCTGACATTGGTGTGAACACTCTGGAAACGCTGGACTCCCTTGACGATTGCCTAGATGCCCTGCAGAGCGTCTCCATATCTGGCCCTAGCGGAGATGTCCCTAACATTGGTGTGAACACTCTGGAAACGCTGGACTCCCTCGACGATTGCCTAGAATCCCTGGAGAGCCCTGGCCATAGTGGAGATGGCCCTAATATGGGTGTCAACACTCTGGAAATGCTGGACTCCCTCGATGCCCTGGATTCCTTCCCCGGAGCTTCAGCTTTGCCAGCAGTTGCTATCGGGGGAGGAGGCCTTGACTCACTCTCTGACTTCGGCTTTCCTGGTGATTCATTTTTTTCATGTGATTTAATCATTTGTATTACTATTTGGCAAGGTAGGAGAATAAATAATAATAAAGATAGATTCTAAAAAAGATTACCAGGGTATGTGGGCTAAGGGCATAGGTTTCATTTCAACTTTGATGCGGAAAATATCAAATGTGATCAAACTCAAGGCAGCAACTCACACTGATCACTACTGGTTGTAGCTTAAATACAACTCAGTTTTGCCATACTTCATTAGCAAGATTGAAAGAAGAGAGACTTTTTTTAAAGAGATATACATTTACATGACAAAAGTATGCAGGTATGAAATAGTGAAGAGAATTTTCGGTCAGTGTGCGACGCATAGTAAGACATTGTTATACTGCACCGCTGATCTAAAGGCCAAGGATAAATCGAAATATTGTGGTGGAGAAATACTATGACCCCTACGGCTTCTGAAACCTTTTCAAAACCCATTTGGATGAACTGAAAAATGCATGATGTTCATGAAGCTAAAACCAAGACTGCTTTTCTTGGCTCCTGAAAGGTTGACATTTGAGAGATAAAAGGTTTTGACCCGACGGCCGTGAAATTAAACGGGGAAGTCTTTGGGAAGGGCTCAATCTTTTTTTATTCTTATGGGAAAGGAGTGTTGTTTTACACTAAAAAAGGACAGAATGTGATATGGCACGGTGGCTCAGTGGTTAGCACTGTTGCTTCACAGCAAGAAGGTCCTGGGTTCGAACCCCGGTCCGTCCCAGGTCATTTCTGTGTGGAGTTTACATGTTCTCCCCGTGTTTTCTCCGGGCGCTCCAGTTTCCTTCCACCATCAAAGACATGTACTGTATGTTAGGGTTAAGCCTCCTGTCGTTGCCCCTGACCTAGGCAATGGCAAAACGAACTGGAGTTGGTCCCCGGGCGCTGCACTGTGGCTGCCCACTGCTCCTAGTTCTAGGAAGGTTCCTAGTAGAGGATGGGTCAAATGCAGAGGATGGATTTCCGCATGGGGATAAATAAAGGATAACTTAAGCTTCAGTCAAACTCAACTGTGCTTTCTCCCTGTTGCTATCCAGGTGCCACGCCCTCTCACAGCGCTGCTGCCCCTTCTGTGCATTCGGCCAAGAATAACAACAACAAAGTAAGATTTAATCTCAAGCTTGTATTATCAGCTGTTTACATTTGTCTTCGTCAGCATTAACTAAAAATCTGATTCCTACCATGCCCATGAAGGAGAAGAATAACCAGGTGACCAGTGCAGTCTGTAACCCCCTGTCCCCCACCCACGACTTCATGCAGGCCTGCTCTGCCTGTTTCTCCCGGGAAGGTATGTTAGCAGACGAGACTTTGAGCGAAGTTCAGTATACTAAACTGTTGTCCAGTAAGAAAGCACACTGACCCATGTACTTCTTAGCTGGGATTGACTTTACTGCCAGGCAGGTTTTCATATCCTTCTGTCTTCCCTATACTGGGATATACTGGATACTGGATATACTGTATACTGGAGGGGGAACTTTAGGTGTTATCTGTATCCTGCACCCTCCTTTTAAAGCAGGCAGAAAGGGAAGCAAAATGTCAAGCCATTGAAAGGCCAAGCTCAATGCAAAATTCAATCTGATGTATTTCAGTGACAGTGAGTTATAGTGAGGTCAAGTATCTGGCAAGGTTTTAATAACTCAACAAATAGTATATTTGTATGAGTTTACACCTTCAGCAACAGCAAATAATATGGGTTTAAGGGTTCACAAAATGACGGGTTCGATACATTTTCGACAGCAGAAAAGTAGAAATGCCAGAGAAGTTTCCTTGATTATTATTTTTTTTTTCACAGTCTAGTTCAAAATTCAATTTCAGTTTACAACAATCTTTTCTTTCTTTTTTTTTACACTTTTCGTCTTTTTCGTCTCCGTTTTTTGCTTACCATGATATCCTTGTAGAAGACTTGCACTGTTCAGCAGTGAAAGATTCGTTCAGTTTGCAACACGGATTGAACCTAAAGCCTCGGCATACTTTTACTCGTTGGTAATTCCTTTCTATCTCTGTAGCAGTGATTTGCGATCTCAATCACAGTTTTCTGTATGTCATTCACATCCCCATTTCCCCCTTTATTTAAAAAATATTTCAAATAATAATTTAATAAATAATAATAGTCTCCCTGTATTTCAAACCTTGCTTTTCCCTGTCCCTCTTTTTCCCCAGGCCGAGGGATCTATACATACGTTCACAAGCCAGAACTGGTCCACAGCTGCAGTCGGGACAGCCTATTGTGCAGGAGGAAGGCAGCTTTCCCTTCGGAGTGGACCAGAGTGCGAGCCATGCCAAGCTGGACCGCTTTCACTGGCCCATATAAGATTTGCATAGGTAAGGATGCTCAAATCAGACAGTTGGGTGATAATCTGGGAGGGTTAATGGACATAAACATTAATCATACCTATGTTTTCCATAACACACCACATGTTTTTAGAGACTAGTGAGGGGGACAGAGTAGCCACTGTGTTCAGAAATCACACAAGTTTGTCAGAACAAGTCAGTTAGTATTTCCAATCAAAATTTGTTGAATAAAACTCTCAGCTGTTGTCTCTAGTTGAGCAAAGCAGTTTAATCGTTCATGCAGCATGCATAGAAATACAGTGTATGCCATTTTCTAGTGAAGCGAATAGTTCCATATACATTATGAGTTCAAAAAAGGGGAGTATGTGTCAGGTTTGTTGGGAACTAGTTTTATGACTCAGAAGGAATAAAAAATACTATGAAATTAATACCATTATATTATTCATACAAATCAATACATACACAATAACTAAAGCTTAATGTCTTCCACCTCCTCACTTTCTTTAATCCATTAACTATGACCATTTCAGTCTCATCATTCCTGATTGGATGGATAGATAGCTAGATAGATAGATAGATAGATAGATAGATAGATAGATAGATAGATAGATAGATAGATAGATAGATAGATAGATAGATTTTTATTTCTGTGTCATGCACCATATTCAAGGTGCCCAGCCCGTCTGGGCTTACAAGACACAAATCATTCAAGTTCAACAATACAAACAAATCAACAAACAAGCTACAAAACGCTCAAACATAAACAAGACAGAGTTATATATTCAGATGAACAGCTTCTCCATTCTGAGTTTCCAAGCCCTCCCAATAAACCTGGCCAAACTGAAGACTTCATCTCTGAACAACCATTCCAACTTTGCATCATCTCCTGACCAAAATAGTTCCGGTTTCTTATTTTGCATTAACTGAAATAGAGACAATCTTGGTTCCTCATATAGCGTACAATGAAACAAAAAATGAAATTCATCTTCCACAACACCTAATTCACATACAGTACAAAGTCTCTCCTCCTCAGCAATAGAATTGAACCTGCCAACCTCAATGGCCAAAGGGAGGGTACCCGTTCTCAACTGGGCACATAAAGATCTTCTGGATCTATCCAGGGGTAAAGTAACATAGGGTTCTGGAGTGAACATATTTTTAATTTGAACATATGTTCTAAGTTTTGGTTTGAGCCAGATGTCATTGGCCCATCTTTCTTTATAATCAGGAAATAGCCTATGTTTAATATAGCGAACACTACAACGTAAACTGTTTCTTAAAATAAATTGCTGATCAGCTTCCCTGAACACATCATTAATATCATTACACCATGGATACTTATGTGCTTTATCCCAGTTAAACACTTGTTTTGTAACTCTACTCTCTGGCATATTAGATAGACGGTTCCACAATCTCAACATTTCACCTTTTTGTTTGATCAAACAAGGCTCCCAACCCATATCCCCTTGAAAAGCCAACACAGGTGTAAATTTATGTACGCCCAGAAAACATCGGATTGCACGATTTTGGATGGCATTCACCTTAGAAAATTTCTTTCTTCCCCAAACTCCAGCTGCATAAAACAAAACTGGTGACACACATGCATCATAAAGCTTTGAAAATGTAGCATAACCAAGATTTTTACAAGTTTTCACTTTACTTATTACTGAACCCAGGGCTCTACCAGCAGTGTCGGCCAACACACTGATGCCCTCTTCAAACGTAGAAAATTCATCAAAAGTAAAACCCAGATATTTATTGGATTGTTTCCCAGGAGGCAGTTTGAGTGAACACTTCTTGATAGGAATTGTTTATTTTGTTACTCGAGTTGAGATGAGATAAACTGTATTGTCCCCTGGGGGAAATTTGTCTTGGGCAAAAAGTGCATATAGCCACATCCCGGCTTAACAACAGACCACATCAGAATCACAATCAGAATCACTTTTATTGCCACAGTATGCAAGTTACATACGAGGAATTTGTCTTAGTGTCTGTATGCAGCGTAGCGGTCACATCAATATACAGAGATAAGAAGTAGGAAGGTAACTAAAGACAATCACAAAGTTGCAAGTGCAATCAAATCGAGTAAATATATACAATATGTACATGAGTGGTGAAGTGTTCTGTGGATAATAAATATGAATTTACATGAGATTTACAGACTAAGTTAAATAGGCGTTAAATAGGCAGTGGATTTACATGAATTTACAGTCCCAGTTAACCAGGCATTAAATTAGATATGAGTTACAGTTGTATGGGGGGGGGGGGGGGGTCAGCTAAGTTCAGGAGGAGGTGGGGGGGGGGGGGGGGGGGGGGTGAGGTCCTTGGTGGAGGGGGTTTCCGGGCCTTGTTGCTGAGGCTGATGGCAGTTGGGAAGAAGCTGGTCTTGTGGTGGGTGGTTCTGGTCTTGGTAGACCTCAGTCTCTTGCCGTGGGGGAGCGTCTCAAAGAGTTTGTGGCCAGGGTGGGGGGGGTCGGCCATGGTCTTGCGAGACCGTTTCAGTGTGCTGGCATACAAACAGTCAACAACAAAGAACATAGACACTCTATAATTGCACTAATTTCATCAGAGGAAAGTGTAACCAAGACATAATAGTTACAAAGCCCCATTGCACTATTTGTTCAATTCAGACTTTTCAGGATAACAAAAAAGCAAAGTAAAAATACTGAAAATCCCTCAGTCAGCATCACATGTGCCGGGGGTTGTGCAAAAAGTGTACTGTACATACACTGTGAGGAGATTTCAAACATTGTTACCTCTATGAGGTAGAATAGTAAAAGAAGAAGAAAGACCACAACTAAAACTTCAGAGTAAAATGTAAGATAATAAAAGAATAAAAGTCCTAGAATATAAGATCAGTCAAATAAAAGAGCAATTAATAAGCATAGCAAGAGCTTAACCCAGAGCGTAAGCTACAATACCTCCTTTCCTAGAGAACCTCCTCCTATCATCCTATGGCATACTACAACCGCGAGATAGGGCTGGTTGTTTGTTAAGAAGTGCAATTGAAGTTGAGAGGAAGGAGAGCTTAAAGTCGAACTGAACCTGTTCGTCACGTGCATAATGAGTTCGTTTCAGACTGAAAACATAGTTTGTCTAAGATGACAGGTTGAGAGGCGGGTCATAGTATCATGTCGATGATTTTATTTGACAATTCTGGGGACTGGATTGGGCTTTGGCCAATCCTGGCGTGTTCCGCCTCCAAATCGAGTGGGATTCAGTGTGTTGTGGCGCTCCCCTCGGGAAGAGCCTTTTGACGGGAGGAGTGGAGCTCAGCGAGCCACAGGCAGCCAGCTGCCTTCGTGTTGCCGAGCGGAGAGTGCAGCACGTCGGCCTGGAATCTCCGAAGTGCGACCCCTGACAACCAAGCTCTCGCATGCGCACGCCATTATCGCTGCTGTAAATACGATATCCCTGGAATGCGCGTTTTAACGAGCCAGGTACATGTCTTTGCATTCTTAGAGATTATAGTTTTTGTTTTTTGTTCATGTTTCTAACAATTGGCCAAGTTAGTATTAATTAATACACAGGAGGACAAGATGTTACTATCCCTTCCCTTGGGCCAAAATCCGAGGAAAAACACATTTAGAAGCCCAATCCAGAATAAAACAAGCTAACAGGCTAACAAACTAATAAACAAGACACAAATCACCAGTTACCTACCCTAGCCAACAGCAGTATGAAGCATGTCATTGTGGTTTTCAAGTGGGCACCTTCCTTCACCGACGTTTCGTTAAGTTAGGCCCACGACACCTCAAGAAGCTTAACGGTGTAATCCAGTGTCCTGGAAACACCCCCCTCCATGCTACCACCGCACAACTGCATATTACCTCACTATCTAAGCCTAGCTATCCAGGTCGGTTCGGTATGACATTCCTGACTACACCACCACTGTCAATGATTCAGCCCTGTTGATGCGGACCGTCAATCATGACCAACAACAAACAATCCCTAACTACACCACCACTGTCAATGATTCAGCCTTGTTGTTGCGGACCGTTAATCATGACCAACAACAAACAATCAATCTGACCTTAGTGAGCTCCCCAGCTAGCATGTTTCCTCCTTATCCACAGCCATTCACTTGCTCGTTCTGCTGCCTGAGACATGTTGCTAACCGCAAGTTTCAGGCTCCGTCCCCGAATGCCCAACTCAGTTAGTAAGGCAATAACGGACTTTGCCACAAAACCACGGCAGCCCACCTCTACAGGCCGCACTCGAGCCCTCCAACCTCACTGCACTGCCTCTGCTGCCATTTCAGCATACCTAGCTTTCTTGCGCTCATAAGCCTCCTCAACTCGATCTTCCCACGGGACTGTGAGTTCGATAAAATAAACTCTCTTCTCTACCTCAGACCACAGTAACAAGTCCGGACGTAGCCGGGTGCTAACTATATATGCTGGGATGACTAGCTGTTCATTCAAGTCAACCCTCATTTCCCAGGCTCCACCTACACTTAGCTGCCCTAACTTGTGCCTAACCTTAATTGGTCTAATCTTTTCTCCCTCACGTACACATTTGATCTGTCTAGTCTCTTTGCTAGCAACTAGAGAATTTACTTCTAGCCGCTTTTCCTCAACTGCAGCTGCCAAACATTTCAACACCTGGTTGTGACGCCAGGTGTATCGCCCCTGGGAGAGACTGACCTTACACCCTGACAGTATATGCCTCAGTGTACATACACTAGAACACAACGGGCAGGCACCATCCTCGCCCAACCACTGATTTAAGTTCTGGGGAGATGGCAGCACATCATAGTAGTTAGTTTATGGGATAGGAATTCTGCCAGATGACAGGCACTAGGCGCCATTTTCTACTTCATTTGGAAGAGAAAATTATCCAGAAATGAAGATTTGATTGACAGCTGCATGTCGTGATATGATTGGTTGAAATGGGGTAGAAATTTGATAGTACTAGGTGACGTCAGCAAACTGTACATTACTGTTATCAATGAAATCTTGAAAAATGAACTTTTGATGTGAAAAAGTGTGAAAAACTAAAGAAATTAGATTGTTGTGATTTTGTTTGCATACATTATTAAATAGGTGCACTGCATACCCAGGTATTTGAACTAAAAGAAAAGAAAAGTCATTTTTGGGTTCAGCTCAACTTTAAAGCCGTTACTCTTGTATCGACTAGCTCTGTAACGTCTGCCAGAAGGTAACAAGTCATAATCAGAAAATAAAATGTGTGATGGATCCTTCAGAACTCTATGTTAGTTACCGTGGTTACATGAGTAGCCAACTAACTGTCTGTCACCATGATTGATCAGGAAAATCAAGCCTGAAAGTGTCATTGGTCCAGGTAACAAGGACTTCAGCAGCCTCAATAACAGCCATGCCAGTCCCCCCAAATTCCTGGAAATTCAAAGGGCCTTGTAGTTAAAGCAGGAATAAAAATGCAAAAGAAATAATAATAATAATAAAAATCACGTGCATTCGAGAGACTGAATATTGTTTGTTCTCATTTGTCCAGAGCTGATGAAGTCGGGCGATTTGGGCATGTGTAAGTACGGGGAGAAGTGCACCTTTGCCTTCAACCAGCTTGAGGTGGACATTTGGACCGAAGAGAGGAAGGGAACCTTCAATAGAGACTTTCTGTTTGAACCGGCAGCCGTCACACTGGAACCTATACTTACTGTCATACGGCTTCTGCAAGATCACCTGGGCATGTTCATGTTCCTCTGTCAGGTTAGTACACGTATATGTACATGTTCATGTTCCTCTGTCAGGTTAGTACACGTATATGTACACGCACTCACACAGGAAATACAGTAGAAGCTCACCTGTCTTGGCCATTATGGAATGACTAAATGTTAAGTTATTGGGAGGAAAAAGTAAAATGGCCAATTTGCCAAAGTCTGTTCAAAATAAGAAGCATGGATACGCTCTAAACACCATGTACAGTCTCTTTAAAATGCTTTGATAACTGATCGTTTTGATGTGTGTATGTATAAGTATTTATATATGTATTTATGCTGTCTATTCAATTTGAGCAATTGGAAAAAGGATCAATCAGTCGATGCATTGAAGTGAACTGATGCAAATGGAAGATAGTCATCATGACTATGGTCTGACAATTGATCATGACTGTGCAAAACTCAAGGTTTCTGAAAGACTGAGGCCCTGTTTACACGGCAACGCTACCTGCATAAAATGGCAAAATTCTTTAGCGTTAGTGCCTTCCTTTTACACGGTGACGGCGTTCTTGCGCCGTGAGTCATGATGAACCACCCTGCTGGAATGCACCGGTGAAGCTTTGCATGGGAAGTGTGTGGGCGGTGTACGTGTGCTAGCCTGAGAGCACACAGCTCTCTGTGCTCTCACTATCACACGTGGTCAGGAGTGCAGCTCTGAAGTTCTGCACACAGCTCTCTGTGCTCGACTATCAGACCTGGTCAGGAGTGCAGCTCTGAAGTGGGAGACATTCTGCACACAGCTCTCTGTGCTCGACTATCAGACCTGGTCAGGAGTGCAGCTCTGAAGTGGGAGACATTCTGCACACAGCTCTCTGTGCTCGACTATCAGACCTGGTCAGGTTGTGCAGCGCTGAAGTGGGAGACATTCTGCACACAGCTCTCTGTGCTCGACTATCAGACCTGGTCAGGTTGTGCAGCTCTGAAGTGGGAGATATTCTGCGCAGAATAACTTGCTGATGGTGATATTGTTGACTTCCCATAAATCCTCCAGTGTTTATTCTTCAACGATAGAGCTACAACGATTAGTCGATCGACAGAAAATTAATCGACAACTATTTTGATAATCGTTTTGAGTACAATTTTAAGAGAAAAAATGTAAATTATCGGATTCCAGCTTCTTAAATGTAAATATTTTCTGGTTTCTTTACTCATGTATGACAGTAAACTGATATTATCTTTGAGTTATAGACAAAACAAAACATTTGAGGGCGTCATCTTCCATCCATTTTCTGACATTTTATAGACTAATCGATTAATCGAGAAAATAATCGACAGATTAATCGATTATGAAAATAACCTTTGTTTGCTGCCCTATTCAACGAGCGACTCCTTATTGACGATCACTCAGTTTGCCACGACAGCATATTTTGTTATTGGGCCCATATAACCAAGGTTTTTCTTTATCTGCTTCATCTAGTGACATAACATCTCAACCTTTCAATCTGTCTCTTCTTTCTTTGTTTCATTTCCTCTCTTTTTCCTCCTTCCCTTCCTCTCCTGCCCTCAACCCCCCCCCCCCTCTCTCTCTCTCTCTCTCTCTCTTATCTCTCTCTCTCTCTCTCTTATCTCTCTCTCTCTCTCTTATCTATCTCACCCCACAGGAGTGCTATGACAGTAAACCAAGGATCATCAGTAAGCGTTGCAGAGACAACCGCACCATCTGCTCTAACGCTGGCCACACTTTCGATGCCAATAAGTGAGTTCTCTCCAAAACACACATGCCAATACTAGTCCTCCTTTCACTCTCATTCCATTCACTTACTCATAAGCCAACTCTTTCTTTATCGCTCTCTCACTCACACTCACACACACACACACACACACACACTCACTCACACACTCACTCACTCACACACACACACACACACACTAATGCCTGTTCTGTGCCCGTCAGGTGCTTGACATATGTGGTGATGACCACCACTGTGAACTACAGTAAGATCCGCCCGCTGACTGTCCCGTTCCACTTGGATTTGTGCCGCCAAGCCGACCGCTCCGGCTGCCAGAGAGAGGACCTCTGCCTGTATGCCCACTCCATCATAGAGCTCAACACATGGAAGCTTCAGGAGAACACAGGTACAGTCTGTCAGAGGACCTCTGCCTGTATGCCCACTCCGTCATAGAGCTCAACACATGGAAGCTTCAGGAGAACACAGGTACAGTCTGCCTGTATGCCCACTCCGTCATAGAGCTCAACACATGGAAGCTTCAGGAGAACACAGGTACAGTCTGTCAGACACAAGCACGGACTGGAAGTCATGAGTTTAAAGCAGGGGTTCTCAAAGTGTGACCCGCGGGACAATTTGCGGCCCTCGTGGAACGTTTCTGGTGGCCCGCGATGAGTTAGGTGACATGATGGTATTTGTTCTCTGACATTTAGAACTGAAATTAAAACATGCATGCTCATCGGCATCAGCAATCGGCCAAAAGAGTTGGAAAATACCGGAGCAAAAAAGATCCAATATCGTACATCCCTACTGAAAAGCCTTCTTATTTTCACTTTGCATAATCACTTTCCCCAGTCTAGTAGGAGTCTTCAACCACCTGTGTGTGTGTGTGTGTGTGTGTGTGTGTGTGTGTGTGTGTGTGTGTGTGTGTGTGTGTGTGTGTGTGTGTGTGTGTGTGTGTGTGTGTGTGTGTGTGTGTGTGTGTGTGTGTGTGTGTTCTACAGGTATCACCCCTGACGAGATTGTGAAGGAATCCATAAAATATTATTCGAAGCAGGAAGCCAACCCAGCCAAACAGAATGTGAATAAAGTAAGAAAACATTTGAGTTTCAAAATATTTCAGCGACTACATTTTATTTGACATGATATATTAACATGACACGATTCCTTCTTGAACTTCTCTTGTGTGGTCTAGTTTTCTTTCTGTCTTTCTACTTCTTTCTTTTTCCGTTTTACTCTGTTTTGAATAGTGGGACGATTTCTAGTACTGGACTAGAGTAGATGAGTCCACTTCCAATTCACAATTTGTTTTGTTAATGTTTTTATTCAGTGAATTCTTCACTTTCAGTCGTTTACAGACCTTTTGATACAATGACCCTAAGTATGGTGCATGTACATGAGGTAAAATATGTTATGCAAACAACAAATTGTATTTTCTATTTGCAAGCCAAATTAATAACACACACACACACACACACAATATATATATTATATAATGTTTTGTTGATTTTGCTGACATCTTTTATGTCAAGTGCCTGTTGCTGTGGTGTTTGTGCACCGCACATCCCAGATATCGCCTGTCAACACTGTGTGTCCTCCAGTACTTTTTGCAGTTATGCTTCTATTGATTGATAAAGAAAAGTCAAAGTGAATGAGCATCACTATTATCTCCATTGTCTTTCAATACAAAGCAGTCCCTTGCTGCTGGAGGTGCTGGAGCTGCTGTTAACAAACCAAAAGCAAGAGGAGGAGGAGGGGCCAATCTGAACGTGAAGATGAAGTTCGCCTGTGCTCAGTGCTGGCGGGACGGCCTGATCAGTGAGCCAGGCAAAGCCCTGAAGTACTGCACAGCCAGGGCCAGGCACATGTGAGCAACACCCCCCCCCCCCCACACACACACACACACACACACCTCTATCGCCTGTTTGCTGGCTTACCACACACGGGTCAGGGAGATAATAGCATTTAAGTTCTATTTCTTGATAAGTTTGGTAATCAAGTTGTCTACGTATAAAGGTATGGAAAGATTACCCAGCTATCCGACTGAATACAAATAATGAAAATAAATTCAGCCCTGGAAAATGTATGGAATTTCTTAATGGAAAATGTGTAGAAATGTTTGTTATCGTTTGTTATAGTATGTTTAACAATGTTACAAGTTCATTTATGTCCACATTTGCCTGGATCCAGCTCTGAATCTGCCCACTCCACCAAGTTGAGTGCTTCTGGTCTGGCGTCGTGACATGCAACAGGTCTGGCGTCGTGACATGCAACAGGTCTGGCGTCGTGACATGCAACAGGTCTGGCGTCGTGACATGCAACAGGTCTGGCGTCGTGACATGCAACAGGTCTGGCGTCGTGACATGCAACAGGTCTGGCGTCGTGACATGCAACAGCCATTTCTTGGTTGAAAACATTTTCCGGTCCAATGAGCGCCGCAGGGGTCTGACGATTAGCCAATTGGCGCCAATAAACAGCTCCACAGACGAGACTAATGCCGTTGTCAAGCTGTTGTCAAGTGCACCGGACCAAGGAGGAGTAATAACAACAATTGCGACCGCTATAGGCGAGATAGATGCTGCTAGTATCGAGGCTGTTCTAAATCAATTAAAAGTACCAATTACTCGTACTCTGCGTTGAAGGCATTAATTAAAAGGGGAGATGTTTTTTGTGTATTGAGGCAGATAGGTTGTTGGTCTCTAGGGATTTTAGGGGAAATGGAATTTCCCCTGGAGGACTTCCCCCACAGAAACCGCTTAGCCTTTGTTCACACCTGGCGCTTAACAGAAGCATAGCTGAAGTTGAGCTCAGGCTTAATCGGTCACACAAGAAGCCTTCTCTTTTCCTCAGGGCCTCGCTCGGCACACCTTGAACCTGCCCACAACTTCCATTGACTTCATGCCTGGCAGCTTCACGCTTGGAAAACAGGACTGAATCCTGAACGATCGCTTGAGCACGGCTTGAGCGAGCCTTGAGTGTGGCTTGAGCAAGGCACGCGCGCGGCTGGTGTGAACGGCTTCGCCTGTTAACAAGGACGCCGAAATGAAACTTGTGGCTTCAGCGTAGGTTGAGCGTTGCTTCGGCGTATGGTGTGAACGTGCCCTTAGAGTGGAGGTAATGTCAGACTGAAGAATGTAATGGAGTGTAACAAGTTGACAATTCATTCTGATGTCAGGCTATGTCCACATATAAAATTGATATAAATATAAGAAGAGCAGACGAAAAATGCGCAAAGACTAAAATGAAGAGAAATCCCAAGGCTTGTAAAAGACTCCAGATGAAGACAAAGATCAAAATGATGCAAATCTGAATTTGACAACAAATGAAGTTGACCCGGTCTCTGTCTTTGTCTGCAGCTGGATCAAAGAGCGACGGGTTCTGCTGGTGAAGTCCTTGGACAAGAATAAGTGGGTTCAGGTCCGAGCTCCGCCATTCGCCGCCAGGAGCTACCCTCTGCAGTATGATGTGGGTTTGCTTCCCTGCCTCTTTATCCATTTTTAAACTGATAATTCCCATAAAGCACAGCTAAACGATCTTCAATAATATATCGTAATATTTCCCAAATATGAATATAAGATATACTATATGTCGTCATATTTAAGCATATTCAAGCATAAGATAGACTGCTTGGTTGTAATGTGTGCTGCTGTCTACACGTGATCTGTTAAGTATCTAACACATAAAAGAGCAAACCTACTATGTATTGCATTTGTGTTTGTCATTCACTCTGACTTTGAGTGATATGTAGCGTGACAGTTTTGAGTTTCTTCCCAGTTCTTCCCATCCTTCCTTCCTCCTCTTCCTTCTTTCTTGTGGCTGTAATGTCTGCTTTCTCCTTGCAGATATGTGCTCATGTTTTGAATAAAAGGAAGTGCACCTACATCGGGAACTGTACCTTTGCTCACAGCCAGGAGGAGAAGGAGCTGTGGACGTATATGAAGTATAATGAACGTGAGTTAACACAGTGTGCTGTGTTCACGCAAATCACCCTGCACACTTCATACGACACATGCTGGAAACAGGGATTCCGCTAGGCATTTTTTCACACACGGTAACGTTCCAGAATTCCGGCTATATGGAATATTTACCGGCCAGTATTTAAAAAAGGACATTATAAAATAATTGTTTCCTAAATAAACGTTTTGAATCCATTTATTTGTCTATAGTATTTGTCTATAGTATTCTTTATTCATAGCTTTCAAGGGGCATTACGTGCTGCCGGGAACGCCCACCTGGCGGTCAAAAAACAAACTTGTTCATTCGCTGCCAGCCGCGTCGACTAGTTTCTCATGCTGTTTGTTCAGCCGTTTGTACACACGTCTTTGCAGCCAACATTTCATCAAAGGTAAGCTCAAGTAACGTTACAATAATGATTAAAATACCCCGTTAACGTTACTTGAGCTTACCTTTGATGAAATGTTGGCTGCAAAGACGTGTGTACTTTGATGGTAGCCATTTGCCCTCCCCAGCGACTGAACCACGTCTAATCGCACAAATCCACAACCTCCTCCTTTCTGAGTTTTCTTTCTCCGACGGCATTCTGTAAAAGCACAAGCCAGGCGTGTCTCCTCGTCAGTTAGTGCAACCGATAGCACAACAGGTATCCGGCATTTTGGCTGAACAAACAGCGTGAGAAACTAGTGACTCGGCGGCAGTGGAATGAACAAGTTTTTTGACCGCCAGGTGGGCGTTCCCGGCAGCACGTAACGCCCCTTGAAAGCTATGAATAGCCTCTATAGTCGATCTTTATTCCAGTGTTGTTAAGAGGCTGATTTTGCAGCAAGAATATTTAATTGGTCGGCATTTAACAGGCACGTCGTTCTCGGTAAGGACGCTTTCATTATTGAAACACAGACAACATGCATGCTCCTACTGTAGCCTATCTGCAACACAGACAACATGCATGCTCCTACTGTAGCCTATCTGCAACACAGACAACATGCATGCTCCTACTGTAGCCTATCTGCAACACAGACAACATGCATGCTCCTACTGTAGCCTATCTGCAACACAGACAACATGCATGCTCCTACTGTAGCCTATCTGCAACACAGACAACATGCATGCTCCTACTCTAGCCTATCTGCATTTGCAGACATTCATGAACCAATATCTCCTGGACATTGCCTTGATGAAAAAACAACACAGCTAAAAGTAATAACTGCGACAGTGTCAGTGCAGACAGCGCACAACAGGAAATCTCCAGCAATAGGCTACGCACCTTAATCTCTCCCACTCCACACCTGTTACCTGCGTCAGCTCTCCTGCACTCGCTCTCGGCTCCCATTTGGCTTAATTTGTGGTCAGAATTTTGATTAATCTCCTCATATCATACGCGCGTCTGCAACAAGCAAGGTAAAGGAGGTAAAAAGCTGCTATTTACATCCGCTAAATTGACAGCCTACGTCGGGCGAATCAATCACTCGCGCTTGTTTCCCGACTGCATTTCATTCCAGAGTCATGTTTGGTAGCCTATACGTGAGAGCCATGCACTTTAGTTGCCACTAAACTGCAGATTACTTGGCCCGCCTTGTATTTAGCGCTGTTGCAATTCTAATGAATGATCTGCTCGTTTGTGAAGCGGTAGCCTAATCAACTTGACTCTGCGGTGGGCCTGGCAACAGCCTATATCTTATAGGTCACGCAATATTAGGATAGCCTATTTAATATTCTATTAATGATTGCATTTAGGTCACACAAGATTATGCTATTTAATATGCTGTTTATTTATTTATTTGTTTATTTGGCATATTGCCAACCGGCCACTGAGCCGACAATTACTGGTTAACGGAATCCCTGGATGGAAATCACATGAGGTGGTCACACTGGCCACAATAGACCCTTCTGACAGGGGCCATTTTGTGTCGAAAAGGCAGGGTAAACACAGGTGCAAGCAAAACACTAATGAGGGTTTCAAACTTCCATGATTGGAATTTGGAAACCCTCATTAGTGTTTTGCTTGCACCTGTGTTTATTTGCTTGCACCTGTGTTTATTCTGCCTTTTCGACACAAAATGGCCCGCGTGAAAAGGGTCTATAAAACACTTGAACAGTGTTTAAAAACAGCTGCTGATGATGAGTCTTGCCATATCTGACAATATATATAATTCCACTATCATTTCACATCCTGCCGGTGACATCAGTTTTCAATCTGTGCCTGCAGTGAGTGACATGCAGCAGCTATATGACATGTGGCTGTCCTTAAGCGGCCACAACGACCAATCGGATGGAGCCCTGCTCACACAGACCATCCCATTGGCTGAGGACAAATGCATCGTCATGCCAACTGACTACGCTGACCCTATGGTGGGTAGACGTAGTTTGAATATGCGAGTATTTCTGCACCATTTGTTGTTGCTTCTCTTGTCATTTTAAGCAAACTGCTGATGGTCAATATGTTTGTGTTTTAGGTGGGCTTCTACTGCCGCCTGTGTGGGAAACACAGTAACAGCGAGCGTCAGTGGCAGAAGCACATCTCCTCTGAGAAGCACAAGGACCGTCTGTTCAGCTGCGAGGGGGAAGAAGAGACTCTGACCTGGAGCTACCGCTTCCCCGGCATGCGCTTCCAGATCTGCCCCAAGTAAGAGGTTACTGGTCTGTCAAGGCCGGGCTCACTTTACCAGTGTCACTCAGTGCCAAATGGAAGTTAATGCTACAAGTCCATTGTTTGGTTTATTGCACATTGGAGAATTGCTGGTTCAAATCCCAGGACAACCTAGGAATTCTCATCCAGCCCAACTAATGTGCTGTATTGCATTCATTAAAGCTGCATTCAGTGATTTTTGTGTTCAAATAAGTGTTAAATGGCTCACCGCTCCCCCAGGGGATGGGTCAAATGCGGAGAACAAATTTTGCACACTCAGGTGTGTGACAATCAGTGGGACTTTACCTTTACCTTTATATTCTGACAGCAATCACTGAAATAGAGTGTTTGGTCAGTGACTTGAAACTCCCCACCCCCCACTGTCCTCTATCTCTCTCCTGTAGTCCTGCAGGCAGGGCGGACGTATCTTCGCAACCGTAACTCGTGCCCATGTGGAAAAATACATATAGTCCTTTATAGGCATCGCGATCTGACCTTCCGCTTCCAAGAAAATGGTAACTTTTCTCTGATTGGATAGTTGGAGGTCGCCACCAATTTTGATCCAATCAGAGAAAAGTTGACATTTTCTGAGAAACGGAAGGTCCAATCGCGATGCCTATAAAGGACTGTATTTCTTCACCCCGAATCCAATGCCGCCATCCCTGAGTCTCTACGACTTACGGTTGCGGAGATAGGTCCGCCCTTCCTGCAGGACTACAGGAGAGAGATAGAGGACAGTGGGGGGTGGGGGGTTTCAAGTCACTGACCAAACACTCTATTTCAGTGATTGCTGTCAGAATATAGAGCCATTTAACACTTATTTGAACACAAAAACATTGCTGAATGCAGCTTTAAGTGAATCCCCCAATGTAATTGTTTACAACAGCTAACATGGTTATCCAATCGCTGTAGGTCCTGTGTGTCCATTCTTATGAATGGTTCTTAAGTCATTTTCCACATTAGAATGGGCAGACTTCTATCATAAAGTGCCAGCGGAGTGATGATTACGAGCCGTCAGTGTTTAACATGATCCAGTATCGATTTGTTACTTTAATTAATTGATACTAATTGATTGGATACTAAATAATTAATTCCAACCAGTAGGGTCGTCCCACAAGATCGCTTATTACTGTATGTTGAGAGAATAATGAAAGCTGTTTAAACGATGTAAAGATTGCCCAGTTTGACATGACGGTGTGGATTGACAGCTTGGATAGCGGCTGTGCCGACGGCGCGAGCTGCGACTTCGCCCACGGCGCTGACGAGCTGCAGGAGTGGCTGGAGAGGCGGGACTTCATGAGAAGGAAGCTGGCCAAAGCCAGGGAAGAGATGCTCATCATGCCTGACGAGGTGGACTTTGGGAAGTACAACTTTCTACTACAGGATTAAAAACTATGTTTTTCTGAGAAATTTGTAATTGACAACTTTCTGAAGCTTTTTTTTGTGTGTGGTGTGCTAACCATTAAAATCACACTTAAGGTATGTCTTTTACGAAGTTTGCTAATCCCAATTCCTCGGGAATGGAAATTGAACTGTCACATGCTCAAACTAGCAATGCATACAGTTTGCCAAAGCAACACTTGACATATGAAACACGTGCATTTTCATTCCAAAACATAGTTTAAAGCATAAGTTCAACGACTTTGGACCTATACATAATTTGTTTCTTACATACCTGCAGTATTTGGCAGATAATGTTGGCTCTAGTCAGCTATTGGTTGACGCAACAATGATTCCAAATGGGGTTAGTCAAAATAATAAAATACAAAAGCTAGCCTGTGAAAACGATATGGCAACCAACTTTGCGTGTTTCTATCCACAGCTCACAAGCTCTGTTGTTTATACAATCTGATCGGCCACAAAACTGGATCACGCTGCCGGTTAACACACTTTAACCCCACAGTACACTCTGCCAGTTAACACACTTTAACTGTGGGGTTAAAGTTTAACCCCACAGTAGTCTATGCTGCAGCCAAGGGAAATAGTTATGTGATTTCCTGATTAGTGAAAAAGTGTGTAAAGGCGAATTGGGTCACGTTGACTCTCGACTACATGTGGAGCCTACAAATGGCTTTTTGGAGATATTTTGATGAACCCTGCATGGACTCATTGTTAGCAGCAAGAGACAACAGAGTTTCCCTTTACAACTTTTGGGGGCCAACTACTACATACATGTACCTAAAAGATAAATGACATGTACTGTAGGTTCAAAATTGCTTTAATATGTTAAATGTGTCATCTACAGTATCAACACTCTCAACTGTTGTGCATGGAGTGTATGGAGGATATTTTCACATAGCTGCTTATTATTTTTGCACTATACAAGTGCTATGCTGAGAGATTTGACGGGGTATAAAGAAGAATGCCAATTTGGCAATGGGTGTGAGAAACACTAAGACCACATTCATCACACAGGATCTTAATGCATGTTAACTGTTCATACATCATCTGCATGCACATATTACATCGAAATATTACAGTCACACAAAGTTTGGTTAAAGCAAGATTGTTTCCTCTGTATTTGTATCCAGTTTGTGCTCCGTGAGTTATGACCAAAAGCTTTCATGGCATAGTTTTCTCAACTGTACTAGAGATGAAGTCACTCAGGCCCGGTCTAAAGAGCTGAACAATTCCAATGAAATAAATGTTGATCATTGCCATAATTAACACGAGAGGACGTTCAAGGCCTTAACCAATGCTGCTGTGTACTAAGTACACACAACACACCACAACCAGACATTTCTCATCATAGTTCAATACAAATAATGAAGACTAGAAATTTCGCACGCTCGTTTCTAGGGTGGAGACTCTGGAGACAACGCGCCATGGCCACACTTTTTTGGGGTGTGTGTGTGAGCAGAACCCATGCCAATTCGTGCACTTAGTCCGCTGCGCGCTCAACCGGAGTTTCTCGAGCTTGAGCCGATTTCTTGTCATCAGTGATGTCACTCTATGTGAGTGTGAAGTAAAATACCGGTAACAGTATATTAGTAAAATATTGCTGTAGCGATGGGCGCTCCCCCCCCCCGCACCAGATTCATGCCAGACCCCTGAAAAGTGTTTCGGCAAATTTTGGAGGCGATCCGATCCGCAAAACGGTGCGCCTTGAAACTCCAGACAGACACGCCTCCAATTATTGTCATTTATTAAACCATGGGTGCACTTTTTTGAGGGGTGTGACCAAACCAGAGTTTCTCTAGCTCGAGCTAATTTCTTGTTATCAGTGATGTCACTCAAGCCATTGTTCAGTTCAGTTCACTTTATTTATACAAGAAGGGATAAAAAAATGACATTTCACATGTACATTTAAAACTGGCCTGACTCGGTTACAAACTGGTTTTCAGCAGGTTCCTGTTCTGCAGCACATGAAACAAAATGATTAATATACAAAACAATAGTCTGTTGCACTACATACAATTATACAAACCTGCCAAAACATAACATTTTCGAAACCTTCATTCATTTATCATACAATCAACAGCAACAACAAAAATGTAAAACCTCTGAATGAGTCGTTGTGACATGACTAATGATGTCACAATGTCTATGTGAGTGTGAAGGCCTAAAATACGTAAAATCTCGCTATAGTGCCTCCCCGTTGGGGCTTTCAGTCCCTTCGCATGAGCACTGTGTTCATACAATCAGTCTTCATGCCAACAATTTAATGTGTTACTTTGATTTAATTTGAGAGGACACTTTCACCACACAAACAACTGTTGATCAATGTCATCCTCACGAAGACAAAAACGTCTCAATCAAGTGTTTTCAACTGTCTGTTCTTTGTTTTACTAAACAGAGGAATGCCCTTGCAGCTTCAGATAGCGAAAGACGTTGCTATGGCGAGTTGTCAGGCTGTGACCACTTACAAGGTTCACTTCTTAGGTTTTAATGGCTCACAATCAAGTGATTGACATGTGTTGGTATAAGTCTACCTCGTTAGTACTTACATAAAAGTGCCCTTAAGTTTATACTCCCACACACACACACAACACAAATGCTGTTAAGCTGTCTGTATTTGTAATGCTTATACATGTCCTTATACACGAAATAAAGGATACTCTTTGATTTCCCTGTTGGTTTTGATGCCAAAGCAGTACCTAAGTCCAGCCTGAGGCAGTAGATTGAGGTTTTGTTGTGGATGCAACCTCAGAAACACAAAGGCAGATGGGTACAAGGTTTCTGAATTTTAGAAATTGTTTAATGTTATTATTAATATTATTTTCATTTGTCTTATCTCAAACGTGGAAAGTTCAACAGACATCGAAGATTGTTTAATTTCACTTCATTCGGCAAAATGACTAATCACTGTTGTGAATATCCAGATTGGAGGGAGTGGATGATTGTACATTTTTAGCAGAATAAAAATATTTTTGAGACAATAATCTTAGTTCTATTGTTTTTCTGTTCGTGTTAAGAATGTCATTGTCATGTCCGATTAATGGTCTGAATCGACAACACAGTACAGACTGAAATTTGAATGGAATTTAGAGTATTATTGTGTTTATGAGCCTACACAAAGCTTTGCAAACATGATATCTGAGGTGAGGATGGCTGCTGATGTGTTGATTTACGGATGTTTCATGCCGGTGGTTCTCATTGTGAGGTCCGGGGTCGGGGACCACCCTTGAGGGAGTTCCAGTAATTGTATTTTTTTAAACAATAAAAAAAAATGAATAGGACGAATCAGCGTGACGTCACTTGACACCAATAAATGCGGAACCCCGCGGCAGTTAATAGTATGAGTTGTGCCAAACAAACGTAACTCGATTGGAAAGTTCTCGAACATCTGGGATCTGTTTCTGGACTATTTAGGTGAGGTCAAAAACGGGTAACTTGTAATTTGTATATTATTGCACACATGTTTACACAGGTTGAAAGCACCATGTTGTAATGTTTTTTGTTTTGTTTTTGTCTGTTTTTTTTTCTGTTTTTTTTCTCTCTTTTCTGCCTCAGTTTGAATTTGTTTAGCCTACTTGCTTTCTTGTTTTTGTTTTTGTTTTTTGTTGTTTTGTTTTGTTTTGTTTTTTAATCATTTAAAACAGGTATGTGTCATGAACTGGATATGGGACTAAGTTTACGGGGTGGGAGAAAATGTTTCCTTTCAGATTGAACACTCGCAGTTGGACAATGTCACATTGTATGTAACTTGTTCGATGATTGTTTGTTTTGGGTTTTGTCCCGTCTGCAGTTATACTGTTGAACTAATGTCTGAAAACGAAACAATAAAAATTATATACTGTACATAAAAAAAAAATATATAATAATAGGATGAATCAGCGTGACGTCACTTGATACCAATAAATGCGGAACCCCGCGGCAGTTAATAGTATGAGTTGTGCCAAACAAACAATATCTCAAAAACTATACATGACATCACTTATATTTTGACATTCTGAGTGAGAGCAGAAGTAGCTCAAGAGTTTGATGTATAATTAGGGGTTCAAGCCCCGAAGGGGCTGAAAGCCTATTGTTTTTTTGCTGGTTTATTCTTGTCCTTCTTCTTGTTGTTGTTGTTCATCTGCCCCGACGCAAATTCCCGTGAGTTGGTAAATGGCAGAGACCTGAAATTTGGCACAATGACAGATATTGGTGGCTGGTTTCTGCTCAAGGAATATTTTTCGAATCGGCCTGAAGGTGGCGCTATAATTAAAGGTTTTACGTTAAAGGCCATAACTTCCACGCCGTTTGTCCAATTTTCAAGCATTCATTTTCAACATGATCAGGTGAACCTGCTCTACAAATTTGCCATAAGGACCCTCAAGGTCCGTCTGGAATTTTTTTTAGATTTTTTGAAAAGTTTGGAAAACACATTTTTGACATCTCCTCCTAGACCGTTTGACCGATTGCCACCAAAATCGCCAGGAAGGATCTATGGAGCAAGCTCTAGCTCAAGCTTTTTGAAACTTTTGAAATCTACTTCCGTTTCGAAGATATTAACCCTTAAAGTTGTGAGAGGGCGTGGCCTCTCAGCTAAATTGTCATAACTTCATAACCGATTAACTTAATCTTCAAGAAACTTGCTGGAGATGTTCGGAGACCATCACAAACTGTATGTGTCTTAAATTCTGTGTAATTCGACCAAAGGGGGGTGCCATAAATGCCAGAAATGGGCGTGGCCTAACACAAAAAAGGCCGTAACTCTGCACGTTTGTCCAATGATTGCGAAACTTGGCAGATATATCAAGGAGGATGTCCTAGTCAAAATCAGAAGTTTTTGTCATCGTTGGTGAAAGTGGGCGGGGTCTATGGTGTAAGCATGTAATAGCGGTAAATCAAGTAAATTTGCATAATCGGTTGCAAACTTCTCAGCCTCATCTGGAATGGCATTTCTGACATGCACATTGAAATTTGACCAAAAGGGGGCGCCACAGATGTGAAAAGTGGGCGTGGCATAATTCAAAATATGCCATAACTTCACACCCATTTGTAACTCCCAGGCTGTTTCTCCAATTTTCAAGCAACTTTTTTTCCACATGTTCACCTGAACGTGCTCTACAAATTTGCCTGAAGGACTATGTCAATTTGAGCAAGGCTTGAACCCCTGCCATTGCCACTTGCGGCTATATTTATATACTGTTGTGTTAAAGTTGTGTGAACTGTCTGGCTAGAGTCAGCTGGCTAGAGTCAGACAATCGAGCCTCGCGCCACTTGCGCTCCATTTAATTTTAATTTTATAAAACAATAATTTGGAAGACTGGCTGTTTTGGTCATAGTTCCAATATTGTCTCTGTCCAAGTTACCTACAATACAGATAGTCATGGAATTCTGGACCATTTTTGAGATTTCGGTCTGAGACACAAAAGGGATCCTGGCCACAATGTAGACCAAATTAGGGGTCCTTGATATGGACAAAGGTTGAGGATAACTGTTTACCTACAGGGGACTAGTACGAAATGCCACTTGACTTGTTTTATGGACTACAGTCAAATCATTCTTCTTTTTAAATTGTGAGTGCGCAATGTGCCATCTGTGTTCGAACCTCCTCTCTCCCCACATGCTGCCATGCGTGATGAAAATGTGCTCGCACGCCCCCGGAGCCCGCCCCTGCTCTCTGATTGGCTCGGCGCTGTGACTGACAAACGCGACAGCAAATGGGCGTTGCGGACTGTTTTAACTCTCACGCATTTGATTGGTTCTCGGACAACAACATTGAGGCTGAGGGGGCGTGGCTTTGGCTGCTCATAATACAAGTTGCTGGGACATGGACACACGCAGGCATCCCCGTGACATGACCTGAGAAGTTGTTGCAAGTAGTTACTGAGCTGCACTCATCTCTCGACATTAGCGGAGTGTTTGGGCTGTCTGATACCTGTCGTTTACAATGTCCACAGCAAGCGAAATCTTCGTCGGAGACAGGAGCGACCTTCCTGATCTCTTCAAGTCCTTGGTTGACTACCCGTTTTCCTTCCTTGCCTTTGATGACAACGGTAAGATTTTTTTATTTTCTATTGTAAAATTATTATGTTGCTAATTAATCATGCGATGTAGCCTACTAATTCCTGTCTTGTGAAATCACTTGTTTTGCAATTAAATGTGTATTTACGAATGTACTTTTCAATGTTATTATAATATGATTATAATAATGTTATAACATTATTATTATAATGTTATAACATTATTATTATATCTTATTCTTGACAATAGAAGTCACATAGCCTACAGTGAAAACAGCCTGATATGTTCACGTGTTAGGCTATTTCAGGTCATACACTAGACAGCAAATTAGTTATTGATGTATGGCCAAAGTAGGCCTACAACTAAATATGAATGGCTATGCGTTTCATTTCATGTTGTCAAATTACTGTCTCACATGTAGCCTATTGTTGATACTGTAGTCAGCTTGATTGTAACATGTTGAACATGAGGCTAGATGGGAAAGTATCATCCAGCTCACTCACACCATGTGGGCCTACAGGTGGTCAAAAACTGCCTCATATATGATGATGCCTCACTGCAGCCTCAGAAACAACCTGCACCTGATGCAACCGTGTCTCATGAGTTCCTCACATCATAGTCTGTTCTTCCTGGCATTGCACTTGTTGAGCCTGTTTTGTGATGCATCAGTTTCCTCACCTGCTCCGCACCAGTCTCCATGCTTTGTTCAGACAGTTAGGTAGGCTAGTAATGTTTCTAGGATTTGTTGCCACCCCCCATTTTGAGGGTTTTATTTTTTATTTTATTGTCTTTTTTCCCCTCAATAGTAGGCTAATAGAGATTTTCTCAGTGATTTGCAGCTATTTTTGTGTCCCGTAGCTACTGTTAATCTTGGTACAGGGACTTCAGTTGATCTCTCATTATTCTGCCTTAAAAGATGCGGGCACGTGTAGAATCTGAATACAGCTCTACCAGCAGTGCCTCTTTCATGCATGGATTGACTTTTTATATTATATTGATTTATTGAAAGACCTTTAGAGTTCTCTCTCTTGGTTGATGGAGCTCCTGATTACTGCTAAAAAATGGCATCTTATGATGGGTTATGATATGAATGTATTTCATGGATGTGTGTGAGTTATTGTGGGGTCATAAGATTGTGAATAATGTGATAGGCTACTATAAGAAATCCATCAACAGAGATGTCAGGGTGAGCTAGGGAACAACTGGTAGGGACTCAGTGTGTTGCTCAAGGACACTTCAGCAGAGCAGGCGCTTGCTGTCAGGTGTCTTGAATCTAGTCCTGTTCCACTCTGCTGCACTGAAGGCAACTATGCTACATTAAAGTGCAAAAACGAATTAAGTGTTCACAAACGTGTGCAATGTGTTGGAAGTTGGAACGCCCACTTCAAAATTATTTTCACATATGACTTTAAAATCAGCCTTAAACAAACTGCAGTAGACGTCGCTTGCGTTTTAGGACATGGCTTTTTTGTTGTTGTATTACAGTGTCTGCTGCTTGTGCTGACACACTAATGCAATGTGTGACACCAAGTGGGAGATATCAGGGTGCAAAAAAACATCCACATGACATGTCCTATACTTGTGATTATTACTAGGAACCTGGTGTGAACAAGTTTCCCAGTTAAAGCAGTAAATACTACATGACATGAATGCAGCAGCATAGAGAATGCATTTTACTTGTGTGTTTGCTTATGCTTTAAGCATGGCGAAATTGCACGCAGGTGTAGTTTATTGAGATCTGACTGAAATGATACAGCAACTTAGTCGAGCTTTGCCTCATGCGGGTCTCCTGTTAACATAATTACATACAACCACAGCAACAATATATTAATTAAGATAGAAAAATAGAAAAGAAAATACATTATTTAGAGTTCTATGGCTCAGCATTCTAGTTCTTATTTATTAGTGATGGCAAGCCAAAAATGTTGGGAACCAGTGAGTGATATAGAACTCATTTAGCCTACTGTTTTTATGGGTAGGGCACACACTTGCAGACATCTCTGGGTTGAGAAAGTTGCTATCCCTTAGTAAGGTGGTCAAAAAAATGAAACAGATACAATACTCATTTGCAACTGTATTGATACCAGCAGAGCTTTCTCTTCATGAAAAACCAAACACGCTACAGATTTTGCCCTCCCTATCATCTGTTGCTTCAACAAGCTAAAAGTATTCTGATAGGCTGATGACTAGAGCATGGTAATCTGCTGTGTAAATGCAAAGTTTTTAATGAGTTTGAGCGCGTCTAGATTATGGAGAAGCGTGCGTCTGTCCGCCCATCTTGGTTTATTTTTACGCCTATTGATGTGTTGTCATTTCTCGCCTTGGTATCGAAAATGTATTGTATTTTTATTGTATTAGTTTGACTTGGCAGGGACAGAGCATATTAATGAACATTTAAAATAAATGTAAATACGCCAGATTATAGCCAGATGCTCATCTCTAGCCCCTTGGCCAGGTTGATGTATCGGATAAAAAACACACAACATAATGCATCACACGCATCATCAACAACAAACAACAAGACAATACATGAACTATGTGTGCTTGTGTGGTGCGTCAGATGTAAAGTGAGACCACAGATACACACAGTACACACATCACACAAACAGCAGTACAGTGGTGAAGAGTTAGGATGGCAGGTTGCTGGATTAGTGGTCACAACAAGTCTGGTTTGCCTTGAGCCGTCCCTTCAGATTAGTTGACAGCACAGTTTGTCCAAAGGTGGTACGCCTGAAGGCCACCTCACAGTCCCCTCTGGTGGAGGCCCTGGTGGTCCTGGTTATCGAGTATCAATATTTTTCGTGGTTATCGGTATCAAAGTTAGAAATTCTCGTATCGTGACACCCCTAGTCCCTTGTCTTGTTGTGTCTCCTGATAATATGACATGGCATTGATGGTTCACCTTGGTGTCTGTCCTTCTCTTGATCTGCTGTCAGTGAAAACACACTGCACATTCTTTTCCGTCAGTCTCTTGCTAAGGTGATGCTCACGTTTCTCATCCATCTTTACCTTGTCTTTGAGCCTCAACAATGTAGATTTCTTTTTGTTTTATCATCCATCAACAATGCACAGTTCCCATCAGGAGGAAACAAGAATAAGACTTTTCTACTCAGTCACTGGCCTGGCCTGTGTATCTTGTCAGCACTGAGACGATTCCAGACGGGATGAGTCAATCGTTGCCTTATTTTTCTCTTAACGATGTTCCTGCTGCCTATTTCCTTATGAGGAATTAAACTAGCTGTATTGGCTTGCTCACACTGTGGTAACTGTAGAATAGCCCCTCCTGCTGGCTGCTGTAGACACTGGAATAATACTGCGTAGATCTGTTTGGCTCAGATAGCCTACAGCAGTGGTTCTCAAATGGGGGTCCGGGGACCTCCAGGGGTCCGTGGCACTTTGCCAGGGGGTCCACGAAAAGTTTTCAAGAAAATAAAAACAAAAACTTTTTTTGTGTGTGCAAAAGCTTCATAGTTCAACGAAAACATTGTATGCTTTAAATCTAATGTAACAAACCTATCAATTTAAAAGTCAAGCATGTTACCGTGGAAACAATTAAGCCTAGCCCAAAATCACAAATCAGAATGAGGGGGTCCCCGGTATATTTTCTATCTTGTAAGGGGTCCTGGGCTGAAAAACATTTGAGAACCTCTGGCCTACAGTACATGTTCTGCTCATTGTGGTGCACAGACATCATCACCCACCTCTCTGCTCAGGGAGAGTAAATACATGAGTTTTACAACCAAATGAACTGACAGCAGAGGGCACTCAAGTGTTGTTTGCTGCAAATGATCAGGGCCAGTGGATGTTTTGCATGTTCTGTATGCCAGTGCTTCTCAGAGTGGGACCCCCAGGGGGCCTTGAGGCGGCTCCTGCAAAAAAGCGGGATCATTTATTTTCTCTATGATTCCATCATAAGTAACACAATGACAGATTGTATGAGTATTTCGGTCATGGGTTTTATGCACTTTCTGACATAAAACGTGTAAAAGCAAAAATCTTATCAGATGGGGGTCCATCCATGGTCTAATTTGTGTCAGTTTGGGGGGTCCTTGACGTGAAACACTGAGAACCACTGCTGTGCTGTGAGTGTGCACACAGCAGACTCACAGCCCGTGTGTTTCTGGAAGCAGAGGAAAATGTGAGTTTGCAGCACATTTGCAGCACCTTCTGTCTGTTTAACAAGCAGTCATGATGAATTTGTGATTATTTTGAAACTTGGATGTTATTGTGAACAGACTGGCCCAGGAACTTGTTATTGTGAACAGACTGACCCATTTATCCATGCAACGTGATAGCTTGATATTGATCTGATCCAGGCTACACAAAGACACAAGCACAAGTAGCCTAACCGGATTCAGTTGTTATGCCTACCTTGGGTACATAGTGTGTCTCACACACACACACACACACACACACACACACACACACACACACACACACACACACACACACACACACACTCTAGATAGCCACACACACACACACACACCTGTTTCCTCAGACAGATTCAATGAAGTGCAGTGCAGAACCCTTGAAGAATGGGATTTAGTGCTTTGCTTAAAAGCACTTGGGCAGCAGTATACTCTATCGTGCCATCATGTGTAGTGTGTTGAACAGCATGATGATCAGATCGGGTGGTTTGCAGAAAGATGCTGCTATTCTGTTAGATGACCTCATAGTAAACAACATGGAATTGGTTTATTAGGCTGGCTACAGTGTGTTTATAGGTGATCCCACTGCTGAGGATCGCCGCCCGAATGACATGAGAAAAGATGCATAATGTCACTGTCCAGTAGAACAACAGATCAACAACAGATCCGTCTAGCCGTCGAGATCCACTGGATTGCTTTTCCTGGCACCCTGGATTTCCCTGGTTTCGCATTCATTTAATTTCCTCTGAAACCGTTGACAGCGGGCACGCGGACGTGTTTACCGCGCATGGTTAGAAACTGTGCACAGTTGATGACAAAGAGAGATTAGTGGTGAAGGTGGAGTCTCATGTGCGGTTAGAACACTGTGTTCCTGAACTCAACAGCCTGCTGAAAAAAACAAAACACTGTCGCATGCTAGCCGCCAGCAGCCCCAGCACGCGCGTGCACGGAAACGTGCAGACTGTTTTGGTCCGGCGCGCGCATTTAGCGCGTGCATGATTTGTACCATTTAAAACGTGTGGGGGAAAATGGTGGAATAATCGGAAGAACAGTAGTGATAATAAAGAGGTAAATAGCCTACTAGTACGATACGTTCAGATCCTCCTACAGACGCACTATGCATGCCTTTTAGGAATATTATAGGAACGTGTTTGGTGCGGGCAGAGAGCGCACTGTATTCAGATGCGGTATGCCAGCTGTTCATAGAGCGCGCCCACTCCCACCACCTTGGCCCGCACGTGCAGTAGCCACGCCCCTCGACAGCTTGTGCTTTCACGTGAGGGGGTGGAGGCACGTGCTTGGCCACGAGGAGAGTGTACATACACACACACACACGCACACACACACACACAGAGTAAATGCGCAGACAGCATTGCATTGCATCTATTGATTGATGAGAAATAAATAGGACGTAGACTTGCAATTTGAATGTCGGAGTGCAAATATGCGTAGTAGTCGTAGAATATGCATATCCAACTAGTGTGCGGACTTTATTTTATTTTCCTTGTTCTTAGACGCCCCTTCTCTTGCCCTGCCAATGTGCGTGTGTCCAATTGAGTGAGGGGAAACGTTCCCACTGAGAGGATAAAAAATGTTCTGTACTATATGTTCTAAACCCTAAACCCGTATATTGTGCACAGTACCGCCCTTCCCATATAAAGGATGGACCTCCATGTGGACAACCTGTGGCCAATAAGCAGGCGCAGTGCTCCCACCACACACACAAAACTGCACCCTGTGTACTTTCTGTGTAGCATTTTACATATTCATACAGGCGACCAATCCGCGTCTACTATTTCCAGAAGGGGCGTGACACAAAGCTCATGAATATTCAACAAGCGCTCTCGGCGGATACGGACGGAGACAGGCGAGTCGGTGTAGTGTTGTTTTAGTTTTGCCCCCCTCTCCGCAAAAGCGCTAATATTGACAAACATTAACAACGGGTTGACAAAGCAGCGTACGCGCAAACAGCAGAAGACCGAAGCGCCCCGCACGGTTGTGTTTTTGTTTCGCTTTTCAGCCCCGTGGTCTGTCTCGGTAGGAACATCTCGTTTGGTCGGGACTGTCTGCAGGAACAATGCCTGGCAAAGACGCGGTAGCAACGGCTCTTCTTCAGCCGAGCAACGTTAAATGCTTCCCTTTTGTTTTAAAGAAGATTATGGACATTCCCCCTCCTAACATACTGGAGGAAGGCGACGACGGTAAGCGAGAGGCGCCCCATATCTCTGACCTGTTATTACGAGTTTATTGAGTTTATTCCTTTGAGATATGCTATCTGTCATTTATAGCAACTAGTGCTGGAAATATAGAATTGCACCTGATATTTGAGTGAAACGTCTGCAATTAATGTTGAACAAGGAAATAGGAAGAGGACACATGCCAAATGTTGTGCCCGAGCCAGTTCAGGTTCATCCCAGGCGCTGGTGCCAAGTGAGGAGGCTGCGAGGGAAAAGAACAAGAAGTTCCAGTTGCTCTCTGCTGGTCCCTAAGCAGCGCATCCAAACCATCAAGACCAAGCAGGGCGAGCAACTTGTTGCCTTTGCAATGATCTAATTAATTAAGTATTATTTAAAGGAGCAGTTCACCAAAAAATGACAATTCTGTCATCATCTACCCTGATGCCAGTCGTCACCATTGACTTCAATGGTGACTGGTTTTCCTCTCAAGTTGTGCTGGCAACCTCCCTGCGTGTTATATGGACACACTTCACCTGTGTTTTACTGGCATGATGAGATGATGACAGAACTTTAATTTTTGGGTGAACTGTTTCTTTAAGTCCTAGTTACTTTCCGGTCAGGTTGTGTCTACAGCGCCTTTTGTCTGGTGCGTGACCTATCACTCCCTCCTCCCTTTGTCTACCTATGGCCTTCTCTGGTTTCTCTGAAACCTCATTGTGTCTGCCTCTTCTTTCACTTCATTCTCTTCCTGCTCTCTAACGTTACTTTCAGGCTTAGTAAAGACGCATTTTGGCTGTAAACCCACCTTTGTTTACCCGCAGTTGGCTGGCAACCACACCTCAACCCCTCTCTCCACCCCTTCCTGTATGTGTGTGGTCTGAAAAGACCACGGGAGTCATGAGTGCACGGGAAAACCAAATTAAATTCACAGCAAGCAGCCAAATAATAAAACCACTGTCCCCTCCTTTCTCTCCTGCAGAAATAGAGAAGGAGAAGCTGTGTTCCTCTGAGGACGTTGAGGGTGGAGCGCTGCCAGCTGGCAGCACTGGAGGTGTCTCTGGAGGTATGGTAGCGGGAGGCGGAGTCTCAGCCTCCCTGACCCCGGCCATCTGGGAGAAGACCATCCCGTACGACGGGGAGACCTTCCACCTGGAGTACATGGACCTGGACGAGTTCCTCCTGGAGAACGGGATCCCCGTGAGCCTGGAGGATGAGGAGCTGCAGAAGAGCCTGAGCCCAGAGGAAGACAAAGCTAAGATCGTCCCCACGGCTCCTACAATCGCTACCACCGCTGCTGCCGTCGCCACTGACCAAGTCTCAGGTTCAGCGTCCCCGCCCCCTGGCGACACCGCCACTCCCACGGAAGCCTCCGAGCCGGAGGAAGCGGTGACGATCACTACCCTGCTACCGGCTAAGATGAAGGAGGAGGAGGAGGAGGAGGAAGAGGATGATGAAGATGAGGAGGAAGAGCAAGAGGAGGAACAGGAGTCTGTGTCCATGGAGGCTGCGGCGGATGAGCAGGTGGAGGAGAAGAAAACAGGTGAGCAATTCCGTTTACATTTAGTGGTTTACAGACGATTTTAAATGTTTCAGGTTGCTGCACATTTTAGGTGATTTATTTGTACTATATTCATTCATCTATCCATCCATTCATTCATTCCAGGATTTTTGGACAGAATTTCTTTTCCCCTTTCTTTTTAATTTTTTTAAAAAAAATTCCCCTGTATCATATTCCCAATTACTACATACCATCATGGTAGGATTTTTTAAAAGACAAAAGTTTTCTATGAGGCTCAGAAGCTTAAACTCTGTACATAAAGCTTTACTGGAGACTGAGCATTCCCCCGCAAGCTAAAGGCCTATCTGTCGTTATATACAGTTACACTTAACATGTTGTTCACACATGTATACATACACTGGCATAACATTATGTATACATGTCATTTGCAGAGACACACCCTAAATTAGATCTGGCAAAAGACGTCCCCCGGGGCCCGCACATCAATATACAGTTAGGCTTCCATTTAGCAAAGTCGCAGGGAAGGGGGAGGAAGTCCTTTATTTATTGATGTATTCATAAGGAACATGTAATTGTGTAAATAACATGTTTGTATTACCGGTATCTGTATGATTAGTCAAACAAACACCATGATTAACAATTTCAAATTTAGCAGTGTCCACTTTTTGTAGGTGCTGTATTAGTTTCCCTGTTCTTTTTAGGCAATAACATTGGTAACTGTTACCTGTAACCATATGCCTCGTGGCCCTCTTCTGTCGCCACACACACGCACACACACACACACACACACACACACACACACACACACATGCACATAGGAGTACGTGCAGTGACATGTGTGTTGGAGCTCACATGGCACTGAAATAGAAGAAACAGAGTGTCCTTGCTTGGGAGAGGCTTGGGTAAACAGCTATGAGTTTTCTGTTATTTTAGACGCCGGTCGTAGTGTCGTTCTCTTACAATCCACCATATCCGCCTCAGAGTTCTTTATTAAAGTCTCCTGCAGCTCAAACCAACTTGTCTGAATGTAGGGAAACACAACCTTCTGGCACTTAATGCCATCTGTTTCCCTCGTTAATAACTCTGAGGTTTTAGCAAGCATTCACAGTTGTTTGTGTGTGTGTCCCATTCTCATCCCATAGAAGATAGTAGCAGAAGTATGTGGGGCATTTCCTGTATTTGAGCCAGTGGCATTTCTTGGAGCCCAAGGTCACTCTCGTTGACTGTGCTTCTCACTGTGCCCCCCCCCCCCCCCCCCTCAGATTGTAACACACCCTCCCCCATCGACCCAGAGGCCATCGAGGTGGATATGAATTTCCAGCCGGACCCCACAGACCTGGTTCTGTCCAGCGTGCCGGGAGGAGAGCTGTTCAACCCGCGCAAACACAAATTCTCCGACGAGGAGCTGAAACCACAGCCCATGATCAAGAAGGCCAAGAAAGTCTTTGTTCCCGATGAACAGAAGGTGGGCTGATTTGGACAGACTTGTTGAAAAAGCTGATCTGATTTTTTTGTTTGACAAGCACAAAGGAAATTATTTCACGTTTCAAAAATGCAAACCCCCGCTCCCACCTTTCACTACTGGTAGAATAAAACTTATAAATAATTAATCCAGGTCTGGGTTGTTGATAGGTGATTGATCGCCATAATGATATATTAATGACATAGTGGACAAATAATGTATTAAGTGTACTGAAATATAAAAGTGAAATAGTTTTAGCAATTAGTCAATTGAGTATTTTGATTTGAAAACTGTAACTGGATGGTATGAGGTTGTTTTTCCACAAAGATGTCAGAATGCTATTGTGTGTTGGGAGCCAGACAGCGAGACAGGCCAGGGTCCTGGTCAGCGCTGGCGGAGATTAAAAGCATTTTCTAGCAGAGTGAGGGCTCATTGAAGATTAGCGATCAGAGACGGGGGCGGGGATGTTTTCACAACACAGATGTTCGTTTGTTTCAAACCCCTGGTTGATGTTCGTCATGTTCGCCCATCCCTTTCCCCTCTTATTTTCTTTTCTCTCTCTCGGTTTTTGCCCTTGTTCCAAACAGGATGACAAATACTGGTCAAGGAGAAAGAAGAACAACGTGGCGGCCAAGCGGTCCCGCGACGCGCGGCGGCTGAAGGAGAACCAGATCACGGTGCGCGCCTCCTTCCTGGAGCGGGAGAACGCGGCGCTGCGGCAGCAGGTGGCCGAGCTGCGCAAAGACTGCGGCCGCTGCAAGAACGTGGTGGCCCGCTACGAGGCCAAGTACGGCCCGCTGTAAAGCACTTTGGAAACGAAAACACAAAACAAATATCACTGATGAAGCATCACTGATGATGAGACAAAAGCAGAACTCCCTCCCCCACTGAATACAACACAGACACCAACACCAAGGGAATGTAGAATTGCACTGCTGTCTTGGCTGCTGACCTGCCCGCCCGGGTCACTGCGTCAGGCTCACGAGCCCGTGGACCCCGAGGCGGGCGAGGCGTCTACATCAGGAGCGGTGGTCACAGGAGTGAGTGGCCTGTGGAGAGCGCCTGGCTCCTCCACTCAGGAGAGGACGGGGGAAACCTTCTGGACATTCCCACGGTCAAACACACAGGGACAACTGGAAAAACTGGTCTGTCTTAAGACGGCTTCGCCAATGTCAGGAGAAAGAGCAAGAAGGAGGCAAAAGAATTGCAGGCCTTTTTAAATGTTACACTTTTTTTTTTTATCACTGCATAGCAATGCGTTTCTAAGAGGACCAAAGCATGACTAACATCTGCTATAAGTTATTTGTATTGAAAGGTGCACTCATCTCTCACCCTTCCCCTTGTGTGCACTTTCTGATCTGGTCTGTCCTGTTTATTTTTATTTATTTTTAATACTCCCTACGATTTAGGCTGAGAAGAAAGGGGCCATGTAAGATCATGATGGACTCATCACAGGGCAGCAGAGGGACACGTGGACACGTGAATAGAGCAGCAGGGGACATTGAAAGTGGCACTTGCAGACCCTGAAGCGAGCAGCAGAGGTCTGAGCAGGCAGAGGGAAGCAAAGAGTTCAGGCCCTCAGAAGACAAAGTGTCCTTCACTCACAGCTCTTCCTTCTGTGTTTGCCTTTGCTTGTAAAACACACACACACACAAACAAAAAACTCTGTGTATATATAGTCATCTGATCTCCCTGCACCACATGGATATGTGTGTGCATTTTTGCGTGTTAACCGTTATTGTGAGGATTAGACACAGTAGTGTGATCGTTATAGCGGTGGTGAGCCGGTACCGTACGTGTACCACAAGTTCCACAACCACCTCGGAAGAGACGGTAGCTGAGGAAGAGACGGTAGCTGAGGAAGAGACGGTAGCTGAGGAAGAGACGGTAGCTGAGGAAGAGACGGTAGCTGAGGAGGGGAAAAAAGACGCATGAGCCACAGTTTGAAGCTATTGTGTTTTCTTTTTCTACTCGACTCGGATCAGATCAGCCTCCAGAGTCTCACAGGCGATTTTTTCGAAAACAAGCCTGTTTGGGATTTGCCCAAATGATGAAGACTTTACACACGGGAGCGCGAGCAGGACTGGGGGGAGGGGTTTCAGGACTGGGGGGAGGGGTTTCAGGACTGGGGGGAGGGGTTTCAGTGGGTCATTGGCTGTTGATGAAGGCATAATGTTGGGTGATTCCCGGGCCCTCACAGGTGGAGGGGTATGTTATAATATGTAAGGGATGTTTATTTTACTGCACACTGCAAGTAGAGGGCGCTAGAGCCGCTGCAGTCATGGCCGGATTTTTTTTTTTTGCCAGACTCGAAGATGACTGCTCCTAAACCTTGTAAATAAATGACTATGTCATGGTCTGTTATTCCCTAACTGTGATACAGGGATTCTGTCTATCTTTACTAACCTAATACTATTCCTTACGTTTGCCAAATAGTCACATTATGGTGATGAGTGCCGTATGTATTCTGATGGTATTAATGCATCTATTGATTGTGATGTAGAACAATACATCAGATTATTATATTTCCTTTGAGGAACGATACTCGTAATGGAAACAATGACTACGCAGCAGGGACTTCAATGGGTAAACTGTGCTTTTAGATGTTTGTTTTGAAAATGGCTTTATATATTAAATAAGGAGTTGTATTGGATTATTTTTCTTAATATCTATATATCAAGGACAGGGCAAGTTCATATTTACCTCATCCGACACTTCCTGTATTAAATGGTCCAGCAGGAAGCGATGTTAAGGATTTGTCATCTTTTGGATCATGCAAAAGTGTGGCAGGGCTACTCGGCAGCGTTGTCGACACACAAAGCACATATTAATACAGCTTAGTTCCATATTTGGTAAAACCTTGGATCGGACACGACAAACAAGTTATTTTGCCAAATTGGCTGAGTCTGTGTCTTAAATTAGTGAATACATTTCAGACTGTTAAGCAATGGGACTCAACATCTCAAGTGTCTTTGGCTGAAGGGTTTTTGTGATCATTCAGCTTGTGTTTATTATCGTCATTGTAAACTTGGAAAGAAAAATACATTTGGCAATAATACTCTGTGTTATTCAATGCTTGTTTTATTTCAGTGATGTTATTCTATGTAAAGTGGCTATGGTGTACTAAATGGAGAAATGCCCCAAAGTCATTTGTGCTTCCAGTTTAGATCCCCTGTAGTTTGGGATTCTAATGCATGACATGCAGTAACTGTTTGAACCCCCCACCCCCCGAACATTTTTACACCAAGTGTACTTATGTCTGTCAAACTATCAGTGAAAAGAATTAACATTGTAGACATGTTGGATGGGTAGAGATGGCCAGCCTCATTGTACATGTTGCTGTTCTGTCTGAACTGGACAGAACATCTGTTCATGGCCCATCCTCGTGCAGTCATCTTGACCTTGGGGCCAGCATCAGCATCAGTTGAAAAGGGATTGTTTTGTCACTGTGTGGATTATTTTCTATTAAAGATTGATCTATATCTAGATACACTGGACATGTCGATGCTTTTCTGCTTTCTCCATAGACTGTTTGTTTCAGTTTCCTGATGGTCCAGTAGTAGCTCTTCAGCAAGGTGTTATATTTGCATTGACATTCAAACTTGACAGGTTAGGGTTATTAATGACTACATTATGCTGTTGATTCATAATCGTAGTTGATCTATGAAAGCTAGTTTATTTTTTAATCAAATTAAAAGTATTGTGCAGCGGGCTGAACTACAGGTACTGTCAGAACACTAAATCAAGGTCATATAACAGCATAATGTAGCAGTCTCACATTTTTTTACTATACAAAATCGCTACAATAGTCCTGAAGAGAATATGTAAACCTGTTTATTAAATACATTTTAATGGTCTTTTTTGTTTGTTTTATATTTGTGAGGGTTTGCTTTGTTTTCTTTTTATATATATATATAAAAATATGCGTTTTGTTGTGTTTTTTATTGTCCTTATCAGGTATAGGATACGTGCGATGGCAGTACCATACCATGTCCTAACTGTATCTTGTATCATGCATATGAAATAAAGTGGGATCTAATGAAACGTGAGCTCTCGTCGTGACCTTGCTTTGAGTCATCATTGCGGTGGGAGGCGGGCACGCTGCAATGCTGAACGACAGAGAGGAGGAGGAGGAGGATGGGAACAAGAAACAGGTGCACAGTGTGGCGGACAAATGAGCCCTCCTCGCACGCATGTACACGCAGATTTATTTTTGTTGTTGTCCTGTCCCCTCCTCCTCGCCTTGTCCTCTCGCTCATCAGCATTCCAGAGGAGTAGGAGATGTTACGTAATGATCACAGCCACACACAGGGGAGCAGTGTTGCGTAACAGCAGCAGCCTCAAAAGGATGGAGAGGGGAGTGAGGAGGAGAGGGCAGTGGTAGGGGGAGAGGAGAGGGTGGTGATAGGGGGAGAGCAGAAAGGGTGGGAGGGGAGGGAGGAGAGGAGAGGGCGGTGATAGGGGGAGAGCAGAAAGGGTGGGAGGGGAGGGAGGAGAGGAGAGGGCGGTGATAGGGGGAGAGCAGAAAGGGTGGGAGGGGAGGGAGGAGAGGAGAGGGCGGTGATAGGGGGAGAGCAGAAAGGGTGGGAGGGGAGTGCGGGAAGAGGGGGTGAAGGAGAATGGGAGGAGATAGAAAGCGGGGGTGTGTGTGTGGGGGGGGGGTAGGTGATGAGGCAAACATGATAGCATGGGGCTGCTGAGAGTCAGGGATGCAGGGGGAGTGGGAGAGGAGAGAAAGGGAGTGAGAGAGAGGGTAGAGAGAGATCAGGTAGATAGAGAGAGGGGGGAGAGAGAGTAGATACAGCAAGACGTGTGAGCTGAGGGGATGAGGGATGCAGTGAGGGGGCGATGAAGAGATGGTGGAGAGCGGAGGAGAGCCAAGGAGGAGCCCAGCCATGCATGTTAATGTCAAACCAAACCACTACACACCACTATAGAGCACAGCCAAGTACATTCACATCACATGAGAGAGAAAGAGCCATAGGCGACCTGGCTCAGCTGCATCTGACACACACACACAACACACACACACACACACACACACACTCAACACACACACAATACACAGATAGGCAGGGGATAGAGCTGGGGCATTCTGCTAGATAGGTGGTTCTCAACATGGGGTCTGGGGACCACCAGGGGTCCTTGAGGTGGTTCCTGGCGGTCCCCAGCAAATTGGTGAATTGTTAAATATCACCATTAGAGTTAACACAATTAGAGCATGTAGATGAATGACGATGTGTTGATGATAGTTGCACTGTTCTCTCTTTACCTGCAATACAGATAAGTCATGGGATTCTGGACAAAATCATATCTAACAATAAAAAATATTCTCCGATTTGGGTCAGAGAGAAAAAAAAACTCATCAAATGTGCATCTGTGGCCCTGATGGGGACTAAATTAGGGCTCCTTGATATGAAAGAGGTTGAGATTCTCTGCACTAGATGATGAAATATCAGGTAACATCGACATGGGATGGGTCCAGCATCTGAGAGGGCTGGTGAGCAATCTGCTTGTTTACCATACGAGGGATTTCATCTTTTGCCTTTGAATTATTGATCAAACTTCACTTGGGTTTGTTTACTGCTATAGCAGGAGGCACTGGCCTTGTCGCTTGAATTCGAGGCTCTCACCACAACAAGGGAATGGACTCCATCATCTTTGATGTGTAAAATGTGCAGCACAGCACGGACTGGGTTTGCCATGCAGATGTGCTAGGCCCTTTATAGGGGTGCATGACGATACATCAGCAATCATATCAGTATTGGCCGATGTTAGTTATTTTTTAATACCGTATATCTGTCCGATGAGCAAAATAACCAATATTAATGTCAGTAATTTTCATATTGAGAGGAAACAATGCGGTGAATCTATGTTTTATGGACTTTTTCAAATGTTTTGGAAATGAAGATAACTTTAAAATTCAGTTAATTCACAGTGTTTTTCAGTATGTACAAAATTTGATTATTGTAGAAAGTGTTTTATGTTTTTTATGCCTCGTCATACTATTATGTTTTATGTGAGGACCACAATGGAAATAAGCCTTCGGGCTTTTTTGTGTTTTTATCCTCGGTGATTGATATATTGTCTGTTCTTTCATTACTATATGTACTGTTGTGTTCTTTTATTTTATCACCAAATAAATTCATTCATTCATTCACGTGTTTTTATACAGATCATATCAACATCGGTAACTATCGGTTATCGGTGCATCCCTACTTATCTTATTCTCTGATAGGCATTTCAGAACTACGTATGGACAATGAGGACGAGGCAATCAGATTATTTTCCATGCTTATTTTTGCCATTCTGTTTTTATTACAAACTTAAAAAAGAATCTGATACAATAAGAAACCGCAGTAGTAACTCCCCTTTACCAAGGGGGGGCAGCACAGAAAACAGGTCATTGCATTTCAGTAGTGAAAGATTCATCATACATCTACAGGGTGTACAGATCCCATACAAAATAGGAAAAATGATAACAAAATACAGGCAGAAAAGAAAGCACTATATTTATATATCATCTGAACTTTTAATTATATATCCATTTATTCTTAAATGTTAAATCTTACATAGAAAATAAACTTCTTTTATGACAACAAAATATTCCAAAGTGCAAAATAAAATGCACACGTAAGCAAAGGACATCAGAATACAAAATTCTTGTTTTTCCCTCTTCAGTAATGGTCAACCCTGGTTGTGGAATAGCCTGATATTGGAGTTTGAAAAAAGAAATAGGAAAATAAAAACTTGAATTGCTGTATGGAGAAGATCATCCAATGACAACCAACTGACAAAGATTAAAATCCGCCCCCCCCCCCCTCGGAACCACTTTCCTACGCAGGAAATTAAACACATCTGCTTGCACTGAGTAATCTGACAAATATTGAAAATATGAGAGTGAGAGCTGGAGACACTTGGGACATCTCGACTGGGACGAGACCAAAAAAAAAAAACTAAAGAAAGACAATGAAATGAGCGGTTTCCCCTCCGACACAGGCCATCTCAAGCAGGATTGACTCATTACTGATCATAATCACATTCACAGCAACATTCATTTCCTTCATCTTTTCAAAACCTGCCGTTAACACTGTCTTCTTATTGAAGAGATATATTGGATTTGTTTTTTTTCCAGGGTGGAGAGAGGTAGAGACCCCTTGATTCCCTCAGGGCATTTGAAATCATGGCATCACACTGCACTGGAGAAGGGTGAGTATCTGTGTAAGCAAAGACAGTCTGGGATATGGCTATAGTATCAGGACCAGTGGGCCAGGCTGATGGGGACGGGACAGCCAATTTAAAAAACAGGAGGTGAAATCAAATGAAATTTGATGTGTTGTTGCAGCAGCTTCTCTGTGTGAGAGCGCAGTTATTCGTATAATTCAGAATATGGTTTTAGTCTCTGGAGAGGCAAAAAATATATAGAGGCGATGGAGATTTTTGGTGACGGAAAAATTGGAGGGACGACTGAGAATTTCAGATATACGTCAAATATCAATTGAATTCAAATGAAAAGGAAGGGAAACGTTAGCCTTACAAAAATGTATTTGTGTTTTTGGTTTAAATGCACTGCCGATGAGAACAGGGAGTATAGTGTTGTCAGACTGCCTTAAGAGCACAGAAAAGTGATATTAGCCATCTTTTCCTACACAAACCCATTGTAAACATTCACTTCTGAAACTCTCCAAAAATCCAACTTGAAAAATGAATACATTTACCCGTCTTTTATTAGACAAATGCTGTACAAGGTACAATACACATTCAATACTTTATTCTATACATCTTTATTTTTGTCTCAACTTGCATAATATTCATTGTCATTTCTTTTCTGTAAAAATAACTTCAGCACATAAGAAACTAAACAAATCATTTGAACATAAAACTTTTTATACTGTATATATATATATATTCCTGGAGTTATATTGTAATTTCTTATCTTTACAAATGTACTTGATAATTCCTCTGCAAAAACAAGAAAAATATAGAAACTTGGAAATAAATTACAAACAAATGTATAAATGCATCTTTCCCTCACAATCAGAACATTTATAAAGAGATATGTGTACCTCCCCACCCAGCCCCTTGAAAGGAAATCAAAAAAAAAAAAAAAAAAAAAACTAGAAATAAAACTTGCACAAGAGCAGAGCACAAGTCAAGGGTCCTTGGGTCAGCTTATACAAAGACATTTATGGGCACAAGTCTAGAAAACATTCAGATAACAACAGACAAGACTGAGAACATCGCCATGGCGATCCATCTAAATACAAATGTCTTACATCTTTGAATCTCTAAAGCATTTCATGATCATCGGCTGGAACTAAATGTGCCATTTAACAAACCCGGGGCAAAGGAATGAGAGCGCTTCCCTCCCGAGACGGCGGGGGACACACGCTGTCCCTCCCGAGACGGCGGGGGACACACGCTGTCCTCGGGAGCCCAATAATATAAAGTGCTGGACAGCTCAAAACGGGACATTTAGCGACTGACCCACAGTCACATGGACCTGGCAGGTCAACATCACATGGACCTGGCAGGTCCAGAAACAGGAGACTGCCCGTCCAGAGACCTGACAAGGGGCGTCACCATAAAACGACAAAAGCCAAACGTCGACAAACGAACATATCATCCTTGTACGTTTATCGCCGAGTGCTGGGAACTGGGGAAAAAGAGGCGGCAAACAACCTCAACTGTACAACGAACAGCCAGAGGAACAGAGATGATTTAAGAATTTCAAGAGGGGGAGAGAGCCTTTGGCTTTGATACCATTTAAGCCGAGCAGAAACGTGCTCTGGGTTTCAAAGTGTCGCTCGCTAAGCCCAGGCGGTGAAGGCACCCTGGACGCCACGGAGGAGGTGGAAGCCTCTAGCTGCCTCTGTCTCACACTTCTTCTGACTCCCTGATGTCTCCCTCATCTCCCCGCAGAAGAAGAAGAAGCCCTCTCTCCTTCATAGTCAAAGTCATGCTAAGCCATTTATCACAATCCCTACTGCACCCCCTCCCCCCCTGCACTCCTACTGTCTGTTCACCTTCACACACTGCTGACTGGAGTCCTGTGCATGCAGCTCTGTTTGTGTGTGCATGTAGGAAACAAGTTATTTACATCCCGGTGCGTATTTAGAGATGTCCGCACACCGTTAGCTTCCTAAAACGCAAAGATGCATTTCACATTCGGCAAGGTTTCCCCGTCTTTCCCAGCTGCAGCTGACAGCTACATACAGCATCACTACACTGCTGCCTGAGCGTCCCAACGCCTCCCCTACACTGCACGCGCCTCCTTTACATCCCTGTCATGCACACAGTATTTCAGTTGACCATAAGCGATCGCTTCTAGTACACAGCCAGAGACTAGCAACGACTCGCCACAAACACACAATCAGACAGCGCATGTGGAGGCTGAACAGGCCCACCACACAAACGACGAGTCGACCGCAGTCTCTCACACACACACACACACACACACACACACACGTATTTGTGGCAACTAGGGCAGAGCAGATTGCAGTGCAAAGTGCTGAGCTTTCCCACAGCCGTCGTTCGCTGCAGGACTTGGCTAGCTCCTTCTTCACAGCGTGACAGTGCAGTGCAAAATGGAGTTATTACAGATACTGCTATCCTCACCCCCCGGGTCCATTACACTTCAAGTGAAGGACGTCAATCTCTCTCACATTAACATTCAATGCAAAATAATAAACATCTCTGCACTAAGAGATTGGCAACTACTCATGGTAGAAAGGAAATTACCCCAACCCTCCCCCCCCCCCCCCACCACCGGGATCCGCGCTCCGCCCACTCCCCATCCAACCAACAAAACATGAGGGGGAACAGTAAGGTGCAGGGTGGGGGTGGGGTAATGTGGAGGACCAAAACAACACACGAAATACGCAGTGGATGTGGTACTGTAAGTCTTTGTAGTAAAACTAATTCTTAACTTGTATTAGTAGTAAGAACAATTCCATTAGAAAAACTGAAAATATCTGGAGCATCACCGTCCGATTATCAACTCCTGCTACAGCGACTCCCATCAGCATCATCAGCATCATCCTCATCCTCATCCTCGTGTTTACAAGTAAAGGCTTAATTGGCCAGCACGACCGGCTGGAAGGACTGGCTGGGATATTGCAGGTTGTAGCTCCCTAAACCCTCGACGAACGGCGGCTTCTCCATGTAGGAGATTCCGCCGCCGCCGCCGATGATGCCGACACCCGGGGCAGGGGGCGGGCTGGAGAAGGGGTCAAAGGACGGGTGGGAGGTGACAGAGTGCGGCGGCTGGAAGGGGCTGGCGTGAGGCTGCATGGGCTGGGTGTCGGCGTCGAAGTAAAGGGGCCCCGGGGATCCTGGGTAGACAAACTCTTTGGCGTTGGGGGAGAGCTGGCTGGGGATGGGACCGCCGAGGGAGTGCAAGGACAGAGACAGGGGCTTGTGCTTCAGCAGCTCCGGCGCGGAGATGGCGGTCGGGGAGCGGGAGAGCATCCTCTGGGCGGGTGGCACGCCGACGCCGGGGCCGCCGGCCGAGCCGGCGCCGCTGCACTTCTTCATCTTGGTCGAGCCGAATTTGGTGGCGGCGAAGCTGGCGGTGGTGAAGGTGATGGGCTGGATGGGAGGCCGGGCGGCGGGGAGAGCGGAGGACGGCTGCTGAGCGGAGAGGTAGGGCAGCCCCCCGCTGGGAGGAGACGGGCTGGCTGTGTTGGAGGAGTGGGCGGCGCCGGCGAGGTCACCGGGCGCGCCGGAGCTCGGATAGCCGAAGAGCCCCGGGCAGGACTGCGCCGAGAGGGGCGTGGGCGAGCTGGAGAGAGAGGGCAGGAGCACCGGGGACACCTGCCCCCCGATCGGCACGAACACCTGAGCGTCCGGGTTGAAGGCCAGACTCTTGGCCTCCTCCAGCAGCTCCGCGTCTCCTTGCTCATCTCCGTTCATCACGCCGTCGGCCCGTTCGCCCTCGCTCCCGAGGCCGGGGGGGTCCTCCAGGTACAGCACCTTCACCACCCCCTTCTCCCCGATCTGGTAGGAGACCTCGTACGGGTCGATCCACACGCTGAGCTCGGCGGGAACGTTGGCGCGCACCTCCTCCGTGTCCAGGCCGCTCCTCTTGGCGGCCAGCTCCACCAGCGGGTCGCGGGGCGCTCCCAGGTGAAGGCAGCGGAAGGCGGAGCCCCGGAGAGGGGAGTCGGGGTACCAGTGGCCCTCGAAGCGCGACACCAGGATCCTCTCCAGCTCCTCGCCAAACAGGTCGGCTCGACGGCGAGGCAGCTTGTTGTACAGGTAGGACACGATGAAGTTGAGGGCGACCTTCACTTCCAGATGCATGGTCTTACCAGGTCTTGGTAGCAAAACGTTTCAGATAGTGTTGAAACCGAGGCGATGCGACAGCGGAAACAGGGGTTCGCTCTCTGGCTTATTGTAACGTGGATGACGCCTTCATTGTCAGCATGGTAAAGGCACCTTGAAGGCAGGGGGCGCTGTCCAAGCCTTTAGGAGCTTCCCTGAAAGGCCAGTCGTTTGCTTCCTCGGTAATGTCCAGCAATGATGTCAGGTGCCAACTGCCAGGACAAAAGGAGAAGGAAATGTTATTTTACCAAGTAAGAACCAGAGGAAGATTTGAGGCTATATGAAAGGAGATGGAGCTCCTGTGTCGCTATAAGGGAAAGGTGAGGAAAAACAATTTAACTGGCTCATAATCCCCTCAATAACACATACATGGCAATTATTCTTGTACCAGCTGATACAGAGTACGGCAGGGATGACATAGGCTTACCCAGAAGTCCCTGCACTTCCTGGTTCCTACGCATCAATAGAAGCTAATGCACACCTTCAGTTTCTTGTGGACAAGTGCATAGGAGAAGTCCATAGGAAAGAGAAGAGAGGATTCCAACACACAGTCTTTTATTTGCAATCAACTTTGATTAGATACGTTTCGGTCCTTCATCACCTTCATTAGACCTTCTGTTAACCTGATGAAGGTCTAATGAGCGAAACTTATCGAATACAAGTTTATTGCAAGTGTAAAGAACAGTGTGTGGGAATCCTCTCTTCTCTTGCCTATGGTTCCTATGTGTACAAGTCAAGGGGTTTTCCTATGGCAATTTCAGTTAAATGCATGAAATAAGTAAGCTTGCAAGCCAGCTGGATTCTTGCGAGATCTTGATCAAAAACCACCCATCTGGCAGCATCAGGTTATGAAATAAGGCCTGTGGTTAAGTTGATGAAACAGCAGAGATTGTGCTCTCAAGATAATCAAAGCAAGATAATCTTCACAAATGAGGACCACTTTTATGACTTTTGAAGCATTTTCTGAAAATCTCGTAAAAAACAAACAAACACATTTACGCTTTGAAAATCCTAAAAGTGGTCCAATTGTGAAGATTATCTTGCGGAACACAAAGTTCGCCGTTTCATAATCTTTCGTTAACAACAGAACCTTACTTCAGGCATTTAACCAAAATCCCCATTCAAAAACCCATTGACTTTTACACGTAGGAACCCGGAAGTGCTAGTTGCATCCTGGGCCCAAATGTATAAACCATACACGAAAAGTGTGCTGCACCACTTTCCACACAGATTTCAGAATTTATAAAAATCCACGCGTTGTGAGAATGTGCGTACTATAGCCTGGGTGAACCCAGCCTTCAACGTGACGTCAGACTGTGTCTGTAGCGTACGTTTCTATGTGACTGATAGTACATGGAGGTCACGTGGAGGCTGGGTTTACCCAGGCTACCGGTACACGTCTCTCACACCATGCATACTGTAATACAGTCTTCTCTGAGTCGGTCCCACTAATGTGATGTGACAAAAAAGGATAATGCAAGCCTGAATGTATGACAGCTATGTTCCCTTTGTCTTTTCTTTGCTGTGTGAGCCAATTATTTGTGTGTTGTTGGATTGGGGGGTCCCTGCAGGGAGGGGGTTATGTTTTTGTTTGAACTTGTTTGTGTTTGTGTATGTATTTTGTATTTTGTATGTTTTTTGTAGATGTTTGTGGTTCTTATGTTTTTCTTGTTGTATGTTGTATTTTTTAAATAAATAAAAAATTGTGAAAGTGTGAATTTGGGTGACATTTTATTTAGAGCTACACAGATTTCTACACCTAAATATACGCAGAGTTTTATACATTTGGCCCTAGGTCTTCCGGACTCATTTCTGCTGTACACCCTGTCAATTGAAAGATGCACTGATGGTGGTAACAGATGCTGTGAACTAGGCTCCATAAATCCTTTATAATCTGAACCTGATCCCAGAGTCACTCCTGCTAAATGCGTTGCCATTTCGAATGATACAGAAACCATTTAATCACCATGCAGAATCTAACTGAATGCTAGTGATGCAAATAAATAAATAAATGAATAAATGAATAAATAAATATCACAAGAGTAAAATGGCAGGGCAGTCTACAAAAACATAATTTCCCATCATGCAATGCTGTCCACGTCATCACCACGTGCGACCGCCCCCTCGCGCCCCGCACCTGCCCCGCACATAAACAATTCAGATTCACTCGCATTCACTTCCCTGTGGTGGTATTCAACGACCAAGATGATCGAAACGGGCACGAATAAAGCCAACCAATTCTAATGTTATTGCCCATAAACGTGTGCAAGTTGGATCTATAGGCATCAGGAACTGAATTGCGGTTTAAAACGTTATGTGTTATTCGCTTAGAATAAAAAAAGGTGACATTGAAGGGGAAAATGGAAGGGAGCTGGGAGATTGAATAGCCATCTCCCTATTTTGCAACATATCTGTAACAAAATAACGCAATCCGATCGGTTTGTTCACGCCCCCTCCTCCACATAGGAGTTGAAGATGAGTGTATAGGATCTTTGAACACAAGACAAGAGGATCAGTCCATCCATCTGTTCAGCTGCAAGCAACGGACTGCCATTATAGCACTTAATCTAGCCAGGCTGCCTTTGGCTTTGAGTCCCCACACAGCTAGTGCATCTTCTTCCACTACAATATCTCTTCGTGACAGACATGGCATCAAAAATATACAACATCCAATGTCATTCAATGTCATTAGAAGCAATTGTTCACGTAATATCTGCAGACGTGATGTGACAAAAGAGTAATTACCCCCCCAAACATCCAACTAGCAGTTCGTTTTTTGCAGGCCTGCTTTTGTTTTGGGTCACGAGTCACGACCGTGGAGCGACTAGCAGGCCTACGGTATATATTTGTTTACACTGGCTCAGAGCTGCATAATGTGCATGTGCTGCGATGCATCCGAACCAGCAGGTCGGCGTTTACTGTACCCCAATGTGGTTAAAACAGTTAAAGCAATCCTACAATACATTTGACAAAGATAATGACAGACATCACAGTTAAACTAGAAATGTATGAAGGGATGTAGCTATAAGAAATGTAATTGTGATGCAATCAAAAATACAAGAAAATGCCATAAATAAGTCACACTAAACTCACCACAGACACACAAAGTCCCCATTCAAATATTACAGGAATATTATTATGATTTTTCCTTGGGGTTGATAACTTTAATGGTCTAATTGTTTACAGGCCCGTTGAGATGGGAATATTTTGTACACCTATATGCCCGGTTGCATAGAATAGATTAAAGGACATTTAGCCGACATGCAACTGAACCCCTTGAACAAATTGTCACCGAATTGAATTATAAAACGAATTGAATATTGCAGTAGCCGAATATCGAGTAGAGGACCATGGCTGTAGGCCACTCGGAAGATAGTCCATTAGGCCTATAGCATAAACAACAGAGCACTTTTGAGTCACTTCAGCTAAAAATATTGGCAAAGAAAAAGCTGAATCTAAAATGGATGGCACACATAGGCTATGCATTACAGACCCATTCATTAGGCCTGTACAGTGCAGTCAGTGCATTTTGATTGTTACTGTAAACGAAATGAAAACAAATGAAATAAAAGACAACAACGACAGGCTGTTCCGAATAAACGCGCCTATATTAAAAGGCAATTAGCCTGTTTCGTGCAGAGAGAAGATAGTAGGCTACTGTTTATAGGCTACTTACTGACTGCGTGACTCCTGCTCCTGCGTTTCAGTGAATTCCCGTGTTGTCGCGGATTCAAGGTGATTTGTCGTGTCAAACGTTCCTCGGCAGACAGCTTTTCACCTTGGGGTTTACCTCTCGCCTAATTGTGCGATGGCAAAGGCTTTCCCAGGCTGACAGTTAGCAGAGCGACCAGACAAAACTTTACTGTTTGACAACCCGGCGTATTTATACAGTGTGACTCGCCCACACCCCCAGCGCCGTGACGCTACCACAGGAACTACTTTCTCGATTATCATAGGCTGCGTAGCCTTTCCAAATAATGATGAATGCATCTACAGTATTTTGCTGCCACTTCACCACTAAGGGCATCTCTCTCTATTAGATATAGGCTACACAAGCAGAGCAAAAATAATAAAAAATTATATTAATAAAATACTACTACTACTACTAGCCTAATAATAATAATAAAAAAAATATCAAATCTTCAGCTGCCAAACTCCCAGACACAATGCATGATTGTGTAGCTTCAATATGTTTTAATGAAATTAAATCAAAATAAATTGCACCAGAAAAATAACTTTGCTTCCACCACCAGATTATTCGAAGATGGGAAACTGTCTCTAGTTTATTTGGCGGAGGGATATTCGTAGTTTGCTGCCGTGCTGAACCATTGCTAAAAATATAAGCGGTGATAGCAACAGAGTCTCTATTGGTTGAGATGGGGGAGGACCCAGAGTTTATTGGGTTGCAGCGTCCATTCAGCAAGTAAAGCAATATGCCATTTAGCAGAGAGCTTGTGGGTAATGGCGTTCAATGAATGAGTTAAATGATGTGTGGTGGTTTCTGAGGGAGACACAAGAGAGTAGCCTAACTAAATTACCTTTGCTTTAGTTACTGTACCCGACTATATTTGGATTTTTATTTTAGACTACTTTTCTTAGGAGGCCTACTTTCGCACATTAGTGATTTTCCACTTTTGTTTACATCACTGTTTACACAGATTAAGGACTTTACCCAAAGTCCCTTTAAATAGCCTATATAGGCCTACCTCCCATAGTATGAATTAAAATGTGCGCATCCTCAAACATTTCACATTCACAATAACATGCATCATATTTGCACAAACCATGCCAAATCAATAACACATCACATTATTTGCACAGACCATGCCAAATCTAATCATAATTTGGACAATATTTTTAGAACACACACAAAATCTACTTTATTGTGCTAATGTAACAGAATACGCGCCAGTCATAGTGACTGAGAACAGGTCTGAGAGCAGGTCACGTGGGGGATGGGTTTACCCAGGCTACCCCCACCCCCCATAAAATGAGAGAACATAATTATTATAAAATATAGCCTATATAGCCTATATTTTTCTATAGCTACTTCAAGAGCCTAATGTGCAAAAATACCAAAATATCAATCAAACAATATAAAAAATAAGCAAATTGTGTCTGTGTGTTCACTTTTTTTGTTCGACATACGGATCAATCGATGTACAACCAGAAAAGGAGGACTTAGAGAACGCAGATGTGAAATTGATCAACTAATCTTTAGGGGGAAGTGGGCAATCTCTGTCTGTTCTCTGTTTCAATTTAGTCCCGGAAGTTATGTCACTCAAAGTGATGTCATTAGTGATGTCACTTGATCAATTGTGCATTGTGACATCACTGATTATGTCATAGGCATTGTGACATCATCAGTGATGTCATGAGAGCAATTGTGATATCATCAGTGATGCGAAGTTGTGACATCATCAGCGATGTCATAAGAGCAAGGGAGCCCGCACAGCGGTTGAGCTGCAGGGTGAGCTGCGTATGCAAGCTGCCGCGCCAGCTCGGCGAGCTGCAGAGCGGGCGAGGCCACGCAGCAACCGAGCACAGCGGGCGAGCCTAGGAATCGAGCACGCATAGCATGCGAGATGCCTGGTAGTATAAGATTTGTTGTGTAACTTAAATTTATATTAGTTAATATATTTGATCATAATGGTTGTAGTGTCCAGTCTTGTTATAAACAAACTATGTCACTCCAAAACACAGATGATGATGAGGGTCAGTGACTAATGCTGGCTCAGCTCTACAGGTGCTTCAACTTATTGAATGTTTTTGTTCAGTCTACTGTATATGATGCAAATAAAAATGTAATGGCTACTGCAATAGAAAAGTTCTTATGCATGTAGTTATGTAAACATTATTTAGAATAGGATTTTAGTGAAAGAATAATATCATATAATAGGCACATAATCAGATTTTTCCCACGTGCGCAGCCTGCGCAGTACATGGTCGAGAAGGAGTTTTGGGGAGAGTCAGGCATTAATTAATTAATTGATTAATTAAGGGATTAATTAATTAATTCAGTCAGTCAGTCAGTCAGTCAGGAATGGATTAAGGGTGATGATGTAATCAGTGATGATGTCATTAGTGATGTCATCAGTACCAAACTGTTGAAACGGTGATGATGTCCTCAGTGATGATGTCATCAGTGCCAAACTTGGGCTGTTGACAGCTGTAGTTCCTTGAATGGGCTTGAGTTGCATAAGGTCGCCTGGTTACTGCAAACCACTCGGCCTAATCTTTCACGTCTTGGAATATTTTATTCAAATAAAAAAAAGTATCATATAATCAGACTGTTTTCCATACAGCCCAATAACCATGCCAATAACGGGCTTCTATAACAAGCGCCGCTGACGTCACATCACAGCGACACCCATCTTTGTCAGTGAGCAAAATGGCGTCTTACTGTTTGACAGTCACTAGGTTGCGGGTAAGAAACCGTTATTTTACATAAATATACATGTTTAACCCTCTTGGTATCGATTGCATGACTTAATTTCGAAAGGGTTCGTGTTGTGTTACAATCTCCATCGTTTAAAACTTAGCGATAGTCGTTAAACGTAGAGAAGAAAGAGTCTCCACCGCACAGCTTTCAGTCAGGTCACAGCGTCCCCGTTTGACTCTTGATAGCAATGTGTTGCAACGGGTTATATCACGCCCGACATGACCGCAATGTGCACCGACTCTCCGCTTTACTGATAACGTTGATTTCAGTCCGCATTCAGCTAAACAGTGGCCGTGGTCGACCCGGAGTGCCCAGATGTTAGCAAGGTGATCGCAAGGTTATTGAGTACGCACTTGCTCCGATTCATCTCCTGTCTCCAAACAGTCGACCGGAGTTGATGACAAGTGTAGTACGTCATGCCCGCGATGATGATGTCAAAATTCTCAATGGTGATTGACAAGCATTTATTGTTGTTTATTGTGCGATTCCTTGCATCCTTTAAACACGTTGTTGGTGCTACGCAGTCTATTCCAACAGTGCTGGGTTTATTGTTTGGATGAATGTGAGATGGATAACATTCCTTAGCACTAGTTATTTAGACTGGTAAGCTATTGCGAGTCAAACATACTTGGCAGGTAATACAAGTTTTCTGGTTTAATTGGCGTAGTAGAACCTGTAGGCTCTATTTGAGTGATGTATCGCCATACTGCCTATGGTTTTATGATAGTCATGTGATGTGTATCACATGCAGATGGCAAAAACCTTTACAGTAGCCTTTATTGAAACGAGCTGATTGTTTTATTGATGTATATCATTGTGGTCCTCTTGTGTATCATGAGGGCATCTTCTTCATTCTAAATACCAACCATTGAGCAGTAAGATGATCATGTTGCCTAATGGTTTGACCTATTTGTTAACAAAACTTCTGTAATTATAGTGAAGCTGTGTGGTTTACAGTGTAGGAGACTGTTGTCTATCCACTCATCAGTCTGGCAATAACACTCCCATAACCCTTGAAATATGAGTCAAATGAACTTTCACTCAGTTTACTTTGAAAGCAGAGTGATTTTCCATTGAATATCAAGACTTACGGGTAGACATGAGGCAACTGATCATAGCTGGCTAGAAGGTAATGTGATCCTATAATAGGTGGGAAATGTTACCCACCTATATCATAATAGGATCACTCAGTGGCAAGTTCAAATCCGGCCACATAGAGACTTTCTGTGCTGTTAAAGGCAAAAAAAAAAGAAGGCAGTAACTACTCTGTGAAATTGAGGAAAGGCGACTTTATTTGTTTTATTGCCCAGTCAAATGACTTGTGAGGTATTTGAAAATGTGTTGGTTTGGTGACTAAGTGAGGTTCTCTTTTTCCTTGTACTGTATACAAAATGACTACATTCCTTATGACCAAAATTTAAGTTACATCCTTTTTCCTCGGTAGGTAGGACAGCATTGTTTCCTGGCTCATTTTCAAGACAAGCTGAAGGATTGTTAGGCCATAACTGTCTTCACTTGCCTTGGCTCCTGGTCATGCCGTCCCCTTCTTGCACAATTTAATTGTCTTCTTCCTCTCCCCAGTCTTTATAACTGAAAGTTAATGTGTTGTAAAACCTGATAAGTGTTGTCCCTAAACTGTACATAAAACTGTGTTTATCATGGCGTCGCTACACTCTGAATGGTCTTCTCCCCCTCCTGGTGCAGCTCGCCCTCGGAACCGGGGCAAGGCGCTTCCATGTCTCGGCGGTGTTCAGCGCCAAGGCGAAGGTGGCCATGAGCCGCTTTGAGCCCGGCTCCAGCATCAACTACCAGAAGATGCACGAGAACATCGCCATCGTGCGCAAGAGGTCAGCAGCAGCCTCTTTCGCCGATTCATGAACGTACACGCCCTTATACACAACAAGGTCCTTACTGTTTACAAGCAGGCCTATGAGGTATGGCGGCTGGTGTTTATTACAGCAAGCGGGATAGTAAACCGTTTTGACATTTACAGTGTTGACACCTCACAGCCAGCAGGACCCACCCCCCTTCCCCACTGGGCTAACTTTAGATGATGACCAGGCATTTCCTCTCTCACTGACCTGACCACTGGCTGTCATCCAGGAATAGGAAAAGCATTTCCCCTGGCTGTTAGATGGCTTCTTTAGTTGTTAGTCATTTGAAGTGATATTTGACTTGGATGGAACTTTAACAGGTCATGAATTCATGAATGGTCAGCCCCCATGCATTTGCCTTCCTGGCAAGCCATTGGCATCTGGTGTTCAGGCCTTTCACACTCTATGCAAATTACTCTCCAGAAGTACAAAACATAGAAAATCAAATATTAACTGGGATATATCCGCAAAAAATAAAATATGTTTGGCTTTGGATAATATAAGTTTGACATTTTGGGCAGACTTCTAAATGCAAGCATGATGTGAGTAGAATGTCAAAAGATACCAAAATTTCAAGAAATGAGGGCTAAAAATCTTTTTATCAGCTGGCTTTCATCAGTTTCATTTTCTTTCATCAGTATGTGTGTGTATAGCCCAAGGTAAACCCTGTTCTATCGAACCTTACCCTACAAATTCCCATTCTCCAACTCAACTCTTAGGCTGAACAGGCCACTCACCCTGTCTGAGAAGATAGTGTACGGCCACCTGGACGACCCGGCGGGGCAAGAGATCGATCGCGGCCGCACCTACCTGCGCCTGCGTCCGGACCGCGTCGCCATGCAGGATGCCACAGCGCAGATGGCCATGCTGCAGTTCATCAGCAGCGGGCTGCCCAAGGTGGCTGTGCCCTCCACCATCCACTGTGACCACCTGATCGAGGCCCAGATCGGTGGACCCCAGGACCTGCAGAGGGCTAAGGTGAGGCTGGAGGGGACGGGGTGTGTGTGAAGGGGCTGGAGGGGACGGGGTGTGTGTGAAGGGGCTGGAGGGGACGGGGTGTGTGAAGGGGCTGGAGGGGACGGGGTGTGTGAAGGGGCTGGAGGCGACGGGGTGTGTGAAGAAGGGGCTGGAGGGGACGGGGTGGAGGGGACGGGGTGTGTGAAGAAGGGGCTGGAGGGGACGGGGTGTGTGAAGGGACTGGAGGGGACGGGCTGGAGGGGACGGGGTGTGTGAAGAAGGGGATGGAGGGGACGGGGTGTGTGAAGGGGCTGGAGGAGACGGGGTGTGTGAAGAAGGGGCTGGAGGGGACGGGGTGTGTGAAGGGACTGGAGGGGACGGGCTGGAGGGGACGGGGTGTGTGAAGAAGGGGATGGAGGGGACGGGGTGTGTGAAGGGGCTGGAGGAGACGGGGTGTGTGAAGAAGGGGCTGGAGGGGACGGGGTGTGTGAAGAAGGGGCTGGAGGGGACGGGGTGTGTGAAGGGGCTGGAGGGGACGGGGTGTGTGAAGGGGCTGGAGGGGACGGGGTGTGTGAAGGGGCTGGAGGGGACGGGGTGTGTGAAGAAGGGGCTGGAGGGGACGGGGTGTGTGAAGAAGGGGCTGGAGGGGACGGGGTGTGTGAAGGGGATGGAGGGGACGGGGTGTGTGAAGGGGCTGGAGGGGACGGGGTGTGTGAAGGGGCTGGAGGGGACGGGGTGTGTGAAGGGGCTGGAGGGGACGGGGTGTGTGAAGGGGCTGGAGGGGACGGGGTGTGTGAAGAAGGGGCTGGAGGGGACGGGGTGTGTGAAGAAGGGGCTGGAGGGGACGAGGTGTGTGAAGGGCACGTTTCACATTGGAGGAAGTGAGGTGTCGTGGGAGGCGGGGGAGGTGGAGGAAAGGACGAGGAGGAACGGAGGGAGATATGTGAAGGAATGAAGACAAATACTGGCAAAATAGTTCTTCCATACTTGCCATTTTAATTTAGAAATCACATAGTTATTCAACCATTGTTTTTTTCCTCCACTTTGCTGGAGTATATTATGAAATATCAAAAGCTTGCATTCTTTTGAAAGAAATTATTAAAATGTATGACTAAGTGGTTATTTTCATTGAAAAGAGGGGCAAATGGTTGTCTAATTGCAGTGTCCCATTGGCTAGGCGCAGGTGATTTTCGATCGCACTTGAAACGGCGTAGCTGTGGCCGGACACGGAATTGAAACATACAAACATAAATATCGCCCTCATATTCAATTTTATAGACATAGATTATTATCATACTGATTATATAAGGAGATTTGATCGAGCCCTGGATGGCAGATTGAAAGCATAAAAGGCAAAGTGCAATGCTTTTTTGGTATTTATACTACTATACATACTCCTGATGCTGTTTAGTCCACTCGCCTTTTCTTATTTATTTGTGTATGTATGTACAGTATTTACACAGTTGTAAAGTAAAGAGGGACCAAGCAGGACGATGCAGACAAGGTGTGGTGGGATAGGATTCATGTGGCTCCAGACAGAGCCACAGTTGAAACTCGTGATTGTAAAGTTGTGCTGCTTGTCATTCATCTTGGTGAATGGAGGTCGTAGTCTCGCAGTAGCCCGCCGTAGATATGATACATCTACGTCTGGAGCACAACTCTGAAAAGTGCTTAACGCCCGCCCCCCAAAAGAGGCGTGACAGACATATGAATTGACCAACCACGGACGGGATGTCGGACTTCCATAACAGCCCAGCCAATCAGATTTCGCCGCACGATTCCTGTCGGCGGAACCTGGAAATTTGACTTGTGAGTTCAGACCCTCCGTCACCGGAAGGGTGTTGATGTAAGACGTTGGGTCTGACCACGTGAGACTAGGAGGTCAAGCTGGATGACAGGATTATTAAGAATTAAGGGCTACAGCCAAATGTATTCTTTGGATGTTACATAAAGGACATACTCCTATATATCTTGTCCCAATAGGAAATCCCTAACTCCTCCCCATTTACTACTCTTACTCAGGATGTGAACGAGGAAGTTTACAACTTCCTCGCCAGCGCCGGAGCCAAATATGGAGTAGGCTTCTGGAAACCAGGCTCAGGGATCATCCACCAGGTACGGTGCTGTGATGTAAAATGATGCTAAGATAAAAAGTGTTGTAACAGGCAGGACGGTGATATCTTCACACTACATGTCTCTGGATTTAGACGATCAAAAAAGGTACAGCTCAGGCACACTGCCTGTTTAACAAAAGGCTAAGATGACAGAATAAACACTGGTCAGTGAATGTGTGTCAGCACACACATTTGACATAGAATCACTATGCAATCCTAAACTCTTTTTGTGCTCGAGATACATTCCAATCCTGGGTCAATGGTTCATATGCCTTTTGAAACACCCCAGTTTGTTCAATGGTGCAAGAAATGTTTATTCCCCCCCAAAAAGGCCCCTTTTCCCTTTTCTTGACCAGATTATCCTGGAGAACTATGCGTATCCAGGAGTGATGCTCATCGGTACAGACTCCCACACACCCAATGGCGGCGGCCTGGGATCCATCTGTATCGGAGTGGGAGGAGCTGACGCTGTTGATGTCATGGCTGGGATCCCTTGGGAGCTGAAGTGTCCGAACGTGAGTTCTTTCCATCTTTTGGTATCTTATGGTTTTATTTTATTTAGATGTCATTAAATCTGACATTTCCTCCCTCTTTTTTTCCGCACACTGTCCAAACTTGCAAAAATAAATTTAATAATTGTAACGTTTCGGTCTCAGACCTTTTTCAAACAAAATTCTGAGACCGAAACGTTACAATTATTACATTTATTTTTGCAAGTTTGGACAGTGTGCGGGACTCTCTTTATTTTGTGTGAATTATATCCTTGTCCTACGCACCTGCCCCGTAAGAGAGATGTGCGGAGTTTTCCTTCGAATGTAAGCCTCCCTCTTTTTTTACCATTTATTTCTATCACAAATGTCTGCTCTCTTCTGCTCTCTCTGCAGGTGATTGGTGTGAAGCTGACTGGCAGCCTGTCCGGCTGGACGTCTCCCAAGGATGTCATCCTGAAGGTGGCTGGCATCCTGACTGTGAAGGGAGGCACCGGCGCCATCGTGGAGTACCATGGTCCTGGAGTCGACTCCATCTCCTGCACTGGTGAGGACCAAACGCATCAAAATATACCGATGAGTGTAAATGGAAGAATACAGATATTATGGATGGTATAAGTCCCGTTTTTTCCAAGCAGATTAGGGAAAAAGTGGACTTTGGTGCGATTTACTTTGCTCTTAGACTTAAATGTCACTTTGTTTTCTTCATCTTCCAGGTATGGCCACTATCTGCAACATGGGAGCTGAGATCGGAGCCACCACCTCTGTGTTCCCCTACAATCACCGCATGAGAACCTACCTGGAGAAAACTGGCCGTGCAGGTCCGTGCAGACACGCTGAAACCCTCTCTACTGAGCCACAGATTGCACACCACAATTAGTCTCCGTAATGTTCAGTAGTCATCCATTCTACCTTCACTCCGTCTTATTTTCTGTTGTTTCCTTCACTCCCTGTCAGAGATCGCTTCCTTGGCTGATCAGTTCGCGGACGACTTGGTCCCAGATAAGGGCTGTGAATACGACCAGGTCATTGAGCTTAACCTGAGCGAGGTGAGGACGGAGACACTCGGGCTTAGTTTCCCTGACATTAATAATGTAACCTGAAACATTATCGTATTTTCATTTCCTGCCGCTGTCATGGTGTGTCTGTGTGGAGACACATTCTTGTGAATACAGTAACTCAAGAACATGATAGAAACTTCATCCTTGCACCACAAACGCCCCCAATCGAGTAGATGATCTGAGTTCTGATTAGATTTTGGATCACCTTCCTGCATACATTTGCACATTAATGAGGAAAAACAGATTTTCTTGAGACTTCAATAACTCCTCAATGCTTTAAAGTCCCTGGAAACCAAAATCCACAAAAATGTTCTAACTATGTTATTTAGGGTCTTATCTTAGTAATTTTGTGCCTCCGAAATTATTATACATTACTTTCAACCCAAAGCCTTAAAATCGACACTTTTCTACAAGATTCTACAACACACACACACAGTACGAGTGCTGTGTTCGACACAAGCACTCGATCTCTTTCTCCGTTTCCCTCCCCCCCTCTGTCTCGCGCTCTCTCTCTCTCTCGAAAAACCTGCTGCAGACGGGACACGCCCACACAGTCCGCGGGAGAAAATACACTCTAAAAAATAATTGATTCTCATGAGTTTTGCCACGACTGTCAAACCTAAATTTATATACTTTGCGACGTTCATCATCGTTCAAATTTGGCTGGTGGCTTATTAACATAGGGTCTTGTGATGTGATGAACTCAAAATGCTAAATAATAAAGAAATATTTCTGGTTTCCAGGGACTTTAAGATACAGAGTTCATATTCATACCACCCATGTGTTATGTGAAGACAAGCATTGGGGGGGGGGGGGGGGGGGGGGGGGGGGGGGCGAAGCTTGTTGGCATAGAAATATTTGCACTAATACATTACTTAACTTAAAGGGGGACTGACCCCCCCCCCCCCCAGATTTCTTGGTTAAAAGCTAAAAAAAAAAGTGTTTTGGGGTAAGTTACACTTTAATTAGTGTGTGATTATGGAAGGACATGAGGCTGCTTACGTGCCTCTTGTTGTTCCCCTGGTAAATGTTTTTATTCACAAAACAATATTTTGCAGTTATGCTCACCCAAGTCCCACATGTTCCGATAGTATCGGACTGATACCATTTCTTTCTTCCCAATGCCGATTCTGATACCTGAAATTGCTTATCGGCCGATACCGAGTACCGATCTGATACCAGTGCGTTAAAAAAAGAATCTATTTATTATTCTTATTTTTTAACAGCTGTATAGAACTAACCTTATGGCCTGGCTCAAGTGTTTTCCGGGTGAAACTACTTTTTTCAGGGCTATTAAATTACATAATATCGGATGCATACTTTGCATAGTAGTATTGGTGCATGCATAGACTTGCGTACTCTCGTCAAAAGGGCCTTTCTGTGTGGAGTTTGCATGTTCTCCCCGTGCCCCCTGGGGGTTTCCTTCATATAGGAACCCCTCACCAAAAACATGCAATATCCTGGTCGCTGAAGTGGTGCCTCCTCTGGTCGTTTGGGGTGCTTGTTTTGAGGGAGGGGAACTTGTTGGAATAGCGTGATCCTCCCACGTGCTATGTCCTACCGGTGAAGCTTCCCCTGTCAGGTGAAAAGAAGCGGCTGGCTACTACTGCCCATGTCTCGGAGGAAGCATGGAGCCAGTTTTCGGCTCTCCCCAGATCGGCAGAGGGTGGAGCAGCAACCAGGATAAATAAATTAAAATTAGCACTAATATGAGGATAAAAATGGGATAAAGAAATCTGGGGAAAAAAAAAAAAAAAAAAAAACGTGTACTTGCGAATACCCGATCCAGCATTTTTAGGCAGTATCGGAGCCGGAGGCATTCGTGATGCTGGTATCGGTATCGGCACAACTCGACCCACATTGTGATTGTTCCTCATTGCTCGATGCCGTGTCTCCCTCCTGACAGCTGAAGCCCCACATCAACGGGCCGTTCACGCCGGACCTGGCCCACCCTGTGTCTGAGATCGGGGCTATCGCTAAGAAGAGCGACTGGCCTCTGGAAGTTAAAGTTGGTCAGTATCTGTGTGACAGTCTTATTAAATTACCAGTGTATCTGTAATGCTTTGTCCTGTGAAATTAGATATTTCCTTCTTGGTTTCTACAAGCTATGTTATTATTGACCACATATGATCAGTTTACATTACAATTCTGTCATCTAGCCCTGTGGTTCTCAAATGGGGATCCGGGGACCCCCAGGGGTCTGTGGCACTTTGCAAGGGGGTCTGCGAAAAGTTTTCAGGAAAATAAAAACAACAACTTTTTTGTTGTTGCAAAAGCTTCATAGTTCAACGAAAATATTTTATGCTTTAAATCTAAAATGGTTCATGGATTACATTCTAATCTAACAAACCTATCAATTTAAAAGTCAAGCACGTTACTGTGGAAACAATTACGCTTAGCCCAAAATCACAAATCAGAATGAGGGGGTCCCCGGTATATTTTCTATCTTGTAAGGGGTCCTTGGCTGAAAAACATTTGACAACCTCTGATCTAGCCGATGGTCTTCCAAAGCGACTTAATCCTAGGATGTATATGGAATAGATATAATTCCAGTCTCTCAATTTGAGTAGAATTTAATTACAATATTCAAGATGCATAATCTGACTCTTGCTGGTCTTTTGGCGACTTCTCCTCGACTATTTCCCTCCCTTTTCATGTACACGCTGTGTTATTAAAAATAGACGAGTCGTTCTATATCTGCCACTGTAACTGTACTCTCCGTCATTTCAGTTTCCTCTTTAATGTCAGTTCTCTTCTTCCAAGCATGTCACCTGACTCTTGCTGGTGTGTTGTGACCAAGCATGTCACCTGACTCTTGCTGGTGTGTGTTGTGATGTCGGCAGGTCTGATCGGCAGCTGCACCAACTCGAGCTATGAGGACATGGGCAGAGCCGCCTCTCTGGCCAAGCAGGCTCTGGACAAGGGCCTGAAGTGCAAGGCCCTGTTCACCGTCACCCCGGGCTCCGAACAGATCCGTGCCACTATCGAGAGGGACGGATATGTGAGTCACAATCTCAACCATGTGAACTGAAACTCCAGTATGACCTGTGACCCGTAGTGATGGCTAATTAGTCCTAGTCTATTTTTGATGTTGTTGTTTTTCCCAGCAGGACCTTATTGTCCTTCGTGCTTTTTGACTAAGTTGTTCCTTCTCCTCCGCGAAGATATGTTCTGGCACCTTTATACTTTCTATGTGGAAGAAGGCTATAACCAAAGTCATGGTCGTCTTTGTTGTATATCTCTCTACATTGTGTGATTTTGAAAGATCCTGGAAATGATTTATTGGAATTAGCTATGTCTCTCTTCAGGCTAAGATCCTGAGTGATGTTGGTGGAGTGGTCCTTGCCAATGCTTGTGGACCCTGCATCGGACAGTGGGACAGGTACGCACCTCGTTCATGAAGGTCTTTTCTTACTCACTTTGAACATTCTGCACTGGGCAAAGCGGGGGGAAAATTCTGCGATGTACCATAAACGTTACACACCTGACTAACCGGCTCCGTCTTTTGACCTTCTTCAGGAAGGATGTGAAAAAAGGAGAGAAGAATACAATCGTCACGTCCTACAACAGGAACTTCACTGGTAGGAACGATGCTAACCCGGCTACCCATGCTTTCGTCACCTCGCCTGAGGTAAGGAGTAAGGAGTACGGCGGTAAACTACACTGAATGAAACCTTTCAGTTCCAGCTGGAGCAGAACGGGATGACTTTGATGATGATGATGATGATGATGCTTTTTGTTGCCCCCCCTTCCCCTCCTGTGATGTCATGTAGATCGTCACCGCCATGGCCATCGCCGGGACCCTCGACTTCAACCCTGAGACCGACTACCTGACCGCTGCCAACGGAGAGAAGTTCAAGCTGGAACCCCCGACCGGCGATGAGCTCCCCTCCAGGGACTTCGACCCGGGCCAGGACACCTACCAGCACCCGCCGGCCGAGGGCGGCGACATCAAGGTGATGTGAAGATATTTACTTGAAACGGCAGCAAGTACACAAGAAAAAACAATCACAGACATTCATTTCCATTTTGAAAAACACTTTGTGATGACACTGACAAATGTTCTAGCGTTTCTTTCTGGATAACACATGAATTCGCTGCTGTTAGGTTATCAGGATTAGAATAGAATTTCAAAAGAAGGATCAGAGTGCCTTCAACTTGCAGATGAAAGAGAGATCCATGATTGAGGCAAGCATCCCGTGTCGTAGCCAAGTAAGAGTATGCAGCTGTGTATGAAAGGGTGCGCAAGTGTAAACTGACAGGCTGATGAAAGCTTGTTTAGGCTGTAAGGAACCGGGTCGTTTGCTTCAATAAAACCCTCTTTGATCTGGAAGTGGATGCCTCGTTATCCTCTGAAATACACTCTGTGATGAACCTGTTTGGTTTGAAGCGCTTCCACGTCTGATCCTGATTATTTGCCGCTGCTCTCAGGTGGATGTGAGCCCCTCCAGCAACCGCCTGCAGCTGCTGGAGCCCTTCGACAAGTGGCACGGGAAAGACCTGGAGGACTTGAGGATCCTCATCAAGGTGAGGAAAGGAGGGGGATGGGAGTTGTGAATGGATTTGTGGAAGTACTTCCAATTCATTTGATAAACTAACGGAGAAGATCTTTCCAGGGTTCCCTGAAATCCGTGTGAATTGAGCTTGTGAATTTGAGAGAGAAAAATCAAGAGGTTGATTTTTTTAATGGACATGATTTTTTTTTACCGTTATTTATACAGGGGTAGTCTCACTGAGAGCAATGCTCTCTTTTTCAGGAGCGCCCTGTTCACATTCACACACACATTCATACCTGGAAGCTGACCAGTACAACCACAGTCCGATCTACTGGCCAATGATCAGCTCCACTGGAGCGGTTGGGGTTAAGGGCCTTGCTCAAGGGCACCTCAGTGGTAGTAATGAGGGAGGGGCAAGCGCTGCCTTTTCACTTTCCCGACCCAGCTTTATCCTGCCGGTCCCGGGGATTGAACTGACGACCTTCCGGGTCACAAGCGTGCTTCTCTAACCTTTAGGCCACCACTGCCCACTGAATAGACATGGGTAATTGAAAGTGCTGGAATGTATATAGTTTGTGCAAGAATAGAAATGGAAGTTATTTTGATATACTATTTTTACGCAGTTGAGAAGTGTTCACACACATTCAAGCCTCTCTATCTCTAGTTGTTGTCTGTTAGCTTCTGTAAAGACTGCTAGTTGTCATTCTTAGTTTTAACAGTAATAAACCTTGATCCGTGTCTCAAACTATAGAGACACTGCGGAGCGCGTCATCATTCAGAAACCACGCCCAAAACGGGGGAAAACAGAACCCCCCCTCCAATCCTGGCGTTCTCCTATGTCGCGTGCATGGTTGCGTGTTGCACCAAAAGATCGTATATACGGAAGATGAACACTCCAACTTACTTCCTTGACAGCTAGATCCACATTCTTCTTCTCGCCAATTCTCAATGGCTTCCTTGTTTTGCTCAGGAGTACAAAAAAACTTTAACTGGCGATTTTTTACATTTGTTGTCTGCGCAGCCCACCACACAACAGCTTTTAGCTATGTTTAATTCAAGGAAAATGACGCTGGTCTATGGGAGTGAACCGAGCGATTTCCCCCATGATGGGTGTGGCCTATTTCATGCAGTGTCTCTATACCATGATGGGTCCTTGAATTTGAGGGAATTGGGCCTGGAAGAAGATGTGGGAATTCTGCCTTTTTGTGTACAAGTGTTTAGATGTTTTTGTTTGAGCTGTTTTCCCAGAAGCCTTTGTATAAAAGGGAGTGAGCTACCATTGAACAATCAGGCACTAATGGTTGATTGCCTTTGTTTTCTTTCTCGTCTTGTGTTCTTCCTCTAAGGTGAAGGGCAAGTGCACCACCGACCACATCAGCGCCGCCGGGCCCTGGCTGAAGTTCCGTGGTCACCTTGACAACATCTCCAACAACCTGCTGATCGGCGCCGTCAACCTGGAGAACAACGCCATCAACAAGATCAAGAACCAGCTGACAGGAGAGTACGGCGGCGTGCCTGACGTGGCCCGCCACTATAAGGTGAGTCTGACTGGGCACGGCGTCTGTTTATTTAGAAATATTTTGGTGACACTTTGAGAGATGCTGTAGCATGCAGTGTGCTTGTGCTGCATAATTAAAGCCACACCAGGCAAGATTTTGTCTGTAAAAATACACCCGTCTTGTCAGCGTAAATCACAGAGGGGGGCCTGCAGCAGCTTTTGGTTAAGACTGCGATATTAAGCAGTTTTATTTTAACACCATTTCATTTAGAATACCTGCCATAGCTGAAGAGGTTGATATAACTCAATGCAATAAACTGATTATGCTCCATAAATCGTTGTTACTAATAATGAACTAACATGATTTAAAATTGAGATCAAAATATGTAACAAAATGATTGATTGGGATTTTCATTCTAGCCATAATCTTGCAGCCCTACTTGGCTATCAGGCTATGTCGTTACAAATGTTCCCAATACAGTTCGGCCACGTCAGCACAGCGTGATGGTTCGTCTGGTCTCTCTGATCTTTGTCCTCTCCCCAGGCTAATGGAGTGAACTGGGTGGTGTTCTGATCTTTGTCCTCTCCCCAGGCTAATGGAGTGAACTGGGTGGTGTTCTGATCTTTGTCCTCTCCCCAGGCTAATGGAGTGAACTGGGTGGTGTTCTGATCTTTGTCCTCTCCCCAGGCTAATGGAGTGAACTGGGTGGTGTTCTGATCTTTGTCCTCTCCCCAGGCTAATGGAGTGAACTTGGGTGGTGGTCTGATCTTTGTCCTCTCCCCAGGCTAATGGAGGGAACTGGGTGGTGTTCTGATCTTTGTCCTCTCCCCAGGCTAATGGAGTGAACTGGGTGGTGGTCTGATCTTTGTCCTCTCCCCAGGCTAATGGAGTGAACTGGGTGGTGTTCTGATCTTTGTCCTCTCCCCAGGCTAATGGAGTGAACTGGGTGGTGTTCTGATCTTTGTCCTCTCCCCAGGTTAATGGAGTGAACTGGGTGGTGTTCTGATCTTTGTCTTCTCCCCAGGCTAATGGGGTGAACTGGGTGGTGTTCTGATCTTTGTCCTCTCCCCAGGCTAATGGAGTGAACTGGGTGGTGTTCTGATCTTTGTCATCTCCCCAGGCCAATGGAGTGAACTGGGTGGTGTTCTGATCTTTGTCCTCTCCCCAGGCTAATGGAGTGAACTGGGTGGTGGTGGGAGACGAGAACTACGGCGAGGGATCCAGCAGGGAGCACGCCGCCCTGGAGCCCCGGCACCTGGGAGGACGCGCCATCATCGTCAAGAGCTTCGCCAGGATCCACGGTGAGTTTCACAGCGCTGAGGTGACGAATACGCAACCCAAATCATGTCACGCGTACACTTCTGAACAGTTTGGAGACATTCTTGCTTCACTGGAGACAAGCAGGAATGTTATTATGCTAACTCTCAAATAGTTCAAAAATAATTAGTTGTGTTCGGTATGTACAGTGTGTATTTCCTCCAACCCCTGCCGTCCTCATAGTCTCAATTCGTTTAAAATTTGGTTTAAAAATAAGAGTTGCTGTTGATAGATACAGTTTGAAGCTTTCAATGTCACCTGCTCTTGAGGGAATTGATTTTTGGTGACATGGATTCATTTTGTGGAGAGGGAACAGCAAATTCATCATAAGACCTGTTGCTAGTCAATGACATCCTGACACACAAACACTCAGATGCGGACACAGAATGTGTGCATTGTTCTCCATGACCTTGTGTTGCTATGTAATAGATCCACTCCACCGAGGCGGAGAGCCCTTCTCTGTTTACAAAATGGAAGTATGATGTGTGAGCAAATATCTCACTCTTTCTTCCTTATTCTCTCTCTTTCTCTGCCATCCCTTTTGCTTTCACATCTTCTTTTCTTCATCCTCCTCCTCATCACAGAGACTAACCTGAAGAAACAGGGCGTGCTGCCTCTGACTTTTGCCGACCCCCACGACTACGACAAAATCCGCCCCGACGACCAGATCTCCATCACAGGACTTGGTTCGTTTGCCCCCGGCAAGGTGAGCAACACTCACTGTTCATTTGGAGACAGTGAAAGTGGTGAGACATTATTTCCATGAGTTTTATATTTTTATTACATGATATGAGTGATGCGAACATGAAAATACACCTGACAGAACTGTCTTCAGGGAGTCTGTTTCTGTTTCAGATAATGTTTGACCCAAAAGCTAAACCAAGCTTAAAAGTGACCTGGTACAGAGCAGGCTAGTTCTGAGGCAGAAGTTACCATGGTTACTTAGTGGGGATTCAGATAAGCCAGGTTGATGGAATAGCCCCGTGGACCACCACAGTCCCACTGGTGTTCAGTCCACGTAAATTGCCTCTGCTTGCCTCCTGTCTCCTCCTCCAGCCCCTGACGGCGGTGGTCAACCACAGCGACGGCAGCAAAGACTCCATCACTCTGAACCACACCTTCAACGAGACGCAGATCGAGTGGTTCCAGGCCGGCTCCGCCCTCAACAGGATGAAGATGCTCCAGTAATCGCCGACGAGGAGGAGGGAGGCGGGACCTGAACGTGGCCAATGAGGGGCCTTGGTGGGGGTTAGGAAGGGGGGGGGGGGCATGTGTGGGCCTGGATATGTCGCGGGGGGTGGGGCTTCGCAAAGAGGAACCGATGATGGGGGGGAAAGGTAGGCGGTCAGATTTCTTTGTGCTTTGGCTGGGGTAGGGACAGCTGTACACATGCTTCGGAACAGAAAGGAGTGTATTTACGCAGTCCACGCACACACATACCCACACACACACACACACACACAATACCCACATGCACACACTCGCAAGGTCGCTGTACAGATGAAAAGCGCACACACACATACACACACACACACATGTACACGCGCGCACACAGACAACATTACTGTGAAAGCACTCCTGGTTGGCAGGCAGAACTACACACACTCGCGCACATAAACGGGCACAAAAACACACATAATCACAGGCAGCACTCTGTTCTAGATGGTGTTGTTCATATTGGCAGCACTCTGTTCTAGATGGTGTTGTTCATATTGGCAGCACTCTGTTCTAGATGGTGTTGTTCATATTGGCAGCACTCTGTTTTAGACGGTGTTGTTCATTTTGGCAGCACTCTGTTTTAGACGGTGTTGTTCATTTTGGCAGCATTTCCTCGTGTAAATCGTGTTTGTTTGTTGTTGTTTATCGACCGTCATATTCACACACTCCGGTCCTCGTTCTCTGTCGATGTTTGTTGTTTCCACTTGTTCCATCCACACAGTTAAATAAGCTGGCAAACCTCAAATGAATGTATTGGTCCAGTAGGTGGTGCCGATGGAATGATTGACTTGATGTTAATTGGAAACAAACAGGTCTCCACACTGTACCTGAGCAGCCAGGCTGACATACTTTCTGTACCTGAGCAGCCAGGCTGACAGTATGTAGAATAAGGATTTTGTCGATTCCCCGGGTCCCCATCATGTGTTTTGAACCCAGAGAGCTCACCCAGCCTGCGGTTCACATGCCACTCCCCCTTTCACCTGACACATGGTACACTCCACTCCCTGTTGCTCTTCCCATGCTCTCTCTATCCCTCTCTCTTTTTTGGGGGAGCTGTTGCATGATGTTACATCTTGTGTGAAAACCTTTTCTGCACGCTTGTGTCTCGACAAACCAGAACACACACTGCTATTGTGTTAGCGCTAGTGTTGCCATATTTGCCGGACCCGGAACAGCTAAGAAATGTCTCGGGCTGACTGACTGACTGACTGACTGACTGACTGACTGACTGACTGACTCCCTCCCCATTGTTGAAACACACGTGTGAGTGGTGAGCGGCAGCAGTAGTACGGACATGGCTTAACTAGGCTTGCCTAGTCTTGTTTCCCTCCATCCATGTTTGTCCTTAGTACGTCTGAGTCTGTCTTGAGTGTGACACGTGCTTGTTCTTGTCGGGTCAACATCGGTCTGCGTTCCCGTCCGTCTGTCCCTCTTCGCCCGTTCCGCCCTCCTCCTCGTTAAGTTTTCACCAGGTCCTCAGGCCGGCTCGGCCCGGTCCAAACCTCAACCTGACGTGTTTCGGTGAATTAGGCTGTAATGCGTTTGGTATCGCTAGCGGCTAGACATTAAAGCTGCACTCACCTGTTTTATTAGCTGAAATCACTTTTTGCTATCCTTCAGTTCAGTGTCACAGATCGATCACAGACCGATCGTGATCAAAGTGCAGCTTTAAAGGAAGGCATTGCCGATTTTCAACCCACTTTGTATCATTATAATCTCGGTAATATAAGCAGATGGACAGTGCTTACCTTTTGTGTATGTTTTCAACACAGAGAAATATCCGTTTGTCTGCCTGCAGAAACTTCGCCCAGCCAGCTGGTATGAGTCCATGCGATTCTCCGTGGATGTTCGCATACAGAAAAAATAAAAAGAAACCATCTGTAGTTTGAACTCCCGCCCTCGAGCAACAGCTGTTCACTTCAGTGTCCAGAATGACGCGTAAAACGCATCGCACGTCATTCTGATACGGAAGTGCTGGAATAAACTTCAGCGCTCTCGGCGCAGGAAAACATGAAGACAAGGTAAAGGCTGCTCATCTGCATATTAGCGACATTGTAATGATACAAAGCGGGTTGAAAATCGGCAAAGCGTTCCTTTAATGACACTGAATGTGTTTGTCAGGTCGGGGTTTGGCCCTCTGTATCGTGTGAAGGCCTGCTCTCTTCTTACAGAAACTAACGCACAATCTAGTGTCCGGACGCCTCTACACTACTACTGTAGCACTTCATAGAGTTGGAGACGTAGATAGCTGTGTGCTTTGCCATGCTTTATTTATCCTCTGCAAACATGTCGCTCCGTCTCAGCATTGAACTGTACTGTGCGTGACATTACCTACACAAACTGACATACAACAGATCATATTCGTTATCGATAGATTTTAATTTGACCGTACAAAGTATGCAGAAAGTCTATAAATCTGTCCTGTCATCGCAGAGGTAACAGCTGGTTCTTTGGATGAAATATTAGCCATAGTTCTCAAGCTGCATGTAAATGATGTGATATACGTAGCTGCACTGTGTATAGGGGGGTATGTACATAGTAAAACATATATATATAAAGGTATAGAGAGAGCAGGAGAGATGCTGTACGCTACCTGTGTAAATGCAGAGCCTTTTGCTCTGTGGGACCCCCTTGTAAGATAATGTAATGAATTAACATCTCCAATAGAAACAAACTAAGTGTTTTTGGATTTCTTTGCCCTCCCCTTCCCTACTAGAATAGTTTCGCAATACCACTTGTAACCGTCAGTTGTACTCAATGTTTTGGGATTCCCGGTACTTGAGTGTACCTAACATTTTTATGCTGCTGCTGGGTCGACGTCTTTTGCGCTTTGACAATGAGAAGGGAGTGTTTGTTTTATCACGGTGACTCGTGATGGCTTCATTTAGCCTCATTTTCCTTCTTTTCTTTAGATTTTCGGTTGTAAGGGTTTTCAGAGACTGAGGTGATTGGAGACAGCAGCAGCCCAAGGTTAAGACTTGTTGGACACAAATGACTAGTGTTAGTTGTACATGTTAGATATGTGGTGTTTAAGCATGTAAACCCTATTGTTCAACACGTTCTGGATCATCACAAACACTGTTTTATCCTCCCCTCAAGCTCAGCATTTTGATGGTGAACTGCCGGTACTTCAAATAGCCCTCATATGCTTATTACAGTAATTGCCAAAGATGCCTCATGAAAATACTCCATGACGAAATATACAAATGAAGCAGAATGTAATCGCTAAAAACACCTGGGTTGTTAATAAAAAAAAAGATTGTCCATTTGTTTTGTTGCTGAACTGAATTTGTTACTCATTGTGTACTGATCATGTGACATAAAAAACACATTCTCTTTCCTGTGTCTGCAAATGTTTTTCATTCATAACAAGCACTTGTGGAGCAGTTTGATTATTATGCTGTAATGTGAGCTAATATTTTGTTGTTCACTGGTTTGTGTCTTTGAGTTTCTGAAGCGCTACTGTAGTGACAAATATACAATGGTCAGCCTCTCATGTGTTTTAAATGAATTCTTCAGTATAGTGTTCCATTAACAGGAGTGATTTGTTCACATGTAAAACATGAAAATGTAATGATCTAATATGAACAGCTGTGGTGATTGCCATCTCTGTTTTAACTTCAGCCTTGATTTTGTAAACAAGTGATATAAAATGCTTGCAGTTTTATAGCGTACAAGGTTAAAATGAGATCTCAACATGTACGACATAAATGGTAAATTAATAAATATATATGATTTCTGAACTGGATGTTTTTGTGCTTCTCTTGGTTATTTAATTATTTCAATGTTAATGTAATTTGCTTATAGGGACTGACTGTCTACTGCCTATCCATTATTACATCCTGTTGGAAGTATTTGCTACAGTATTATGCTGCCTTCATGTGTTGCATGTTGGAAGTGCTCTGTAACAAAACGTTTCAGTCATTCAGTGGCTGTTTTGTTTTAGGAATCAATTGAGAGTTCTTTTGTGCAGAATGTTCTTGTTCATAAGTTCATTGTTCATTTGAAGAATCACTAACGGAAACGAGTAAACGACAACATGATTTAGGACTATAAACACTAAAAAGTGCACTGTGCCTTTAAATTTGCGACACGCCGTAAACGATACTTTACTGTCGTAGTTAATCACATGTGGATGGGAGAAACAAAATGCTGGAGAAATGTCGATTTTGCTGGAGATTATTTTAATGTATCTGCCTGATTAGCTGTTCAACCATAGAATCGATGCCTTGTTATCGACAGTAACGTTAGTAGCTAACGTGAGTTTTAAAGAAGAAAAACAGAAAATGCTGTCGTAAAGAAAAACATAAAATTAAGCACAGGTAGGAAGGTAAGTAACGTTTCCAGGCTGACAGCTCAGAGTTGCAGCTTCAGTTAACTGTCTCTAAACTCATTTAATAAGACCGCCGGGTAATTTAAAGCAATTTGTTTCCGTTACTGTACAACAGCTGCTTACAAAGTTAGTATCTGAGTCGTGTTGTTTGCCCTCACAGCTCAGCCTGAGTCATGTTCGTGTTGGTGGAGATGGTGGACACGGTCAGGATCCCTCCATGGAACTTCCAGAGGAAGCTGAACGAGGCAATATCTGAAGAGCTCAACAAGAAGCTGGCCAACAAGGTAGGTAGAGGTGTGTGTGTGTGTGTGTGTGTGTGTGTGTGTGTGTGTGTGTGTGTGTGTGTGTGTGTGTGTGTGTGTGTGTGTGTGTGTGTGTGTGTCGTGCATGTTTGTCCTTAATAGCTCAACTATGCCTTGGTCTCTACCCTGAAGGTGGTGTTCAATGTCGGCCTCTGCATCTGCTTGTATGACATCACTAAGCTGGAGGATTCCTATATATTCCCAGGAGACGGAGCCTCACACACTAAAGGTATGAGAATGAGGAGGAGGATAAACCGTGTATTTCGACCTCATCTTAAAATATCATTTATGGATGTCACATCTATCTATCTTATGCTTTTTATTATAAAAGGGAGCATGTGGGCATTCTCTGTTCTCTCTCTGTTTACATTTTTTGTCCCACTGATGATGTCATCATAAATCACTGATGATTTCATCAGTGATGTCACTTGAGCAATTGTGTGACATCACTGATGATGTCATCAGTGATGTAATCAGTGTTTCAATGATGTCATCAGTGATATCACTTGAGCAGTTGTGCATTGTGACCATAGAGATTGTGACAGAGACTGATGATGTCATCATCAGTTTGATGTCATCCTCAGTGATGTCATAAGACTGATGCATGTAAACTTAAGGGCAATAACATTTTGTGAGCAACACACAAACACCCGTGCGCACCATTAGAGCAGGCGAGGCCACGCAGCAGCCGAGCCGAGCACTTGATAGACACTTGATGGTCACTGATGATGTCATAGGCATTGTGACATCATCAGTGATGTCATAGGCATTGTGACATCATCAGTGACAGTGATGTCATCAGTGATGCAAAGTTGAGCAAATGGGCGCTGCACATGCTAATAGCACAGACGATTGTGCGCTGCGAGGCCATGCAGCAGCTGAGCTGCGTGCGGCGAGGGTTTCGGCCCTAAACCCCAGCGGTCTAAATGTCCTTTCCGCAGTGCCAAGATTAACAATCTGCGGGAAACACTGAATAGATACAGTTGGCTTTGCTGCACCTAGCTATTTAGAGTTAAGGTTGATTTATTGATTCACTTTGATCTTCTCTTGGTCTTAACTCTTACTACTGATTCACTTTGATCTTCTCTTGCTCTTTCTGTCAGTTCATTTCAGATATGTAGTTTTTCACCCTTTCCTCGATGAGATCCTGGTTGGTAAAATCAAGTACTGCAGTCAGGAGGGAGTTCACGGTGAGTACTGACTATATCATTTAAGCTGCTTTCCATGAGTCATCCGGGTTCGTCATCTCTCCCATTTATAAGCGGTGCAGCCACTTCTCATGCTCCGTTTGGAGCATGAGAGGATTGACCAATCAGGAGTGGCCTATGCATATGGAGAGGGGGGCGCAGCATTATGTCACGGCCAACGCACAGCCCTGGGAACATACAGTTATTGTCGGGATATTCACTCGTGTCTAGGGCTCACTTCCAGTGCTTGGTCGCTGCCCATGCATGTGGTGTCAGGAGATGAGTGTTTGGCTGCCCGGCTAAGGTCGTGTGTGTGACTGTGTGCTTACCTGTTGCCCCGCAGCCCTGTCCCCGACTATGTTGTGCAGGTCGGACGCACACATTATGAATGTTGTTGTTAATGTTAGTTTTTTCTTTTAGTTACCTGTACGTCTGCTATTGTTATGAATGGGCATGATTTGTGTGTGATGTTACTTTTTGCAATACATCGTTTTTGTACAGGTAAACAACACATATAAGAAAAAATGTGATAGGCTTGGGCGATATGCAAATTTAAATATTGCGATATAGTCCCGCCCAAATATCACAATATATATACGATCTTCAGAAAATATTGCAATATTCGGGAAATATCACGATGTTGGATATGATCTAAAATCGGCCCAAGCCTGCCACAAAACTTCTATTACATTTTGTCAGATGAATGCTCCAAACCAAACCCACATAGCAACACATAGCATATTGAGCTACATGCACTACAGATGGCTTAGTCTTCTCTCTTGTGTATTCGTGATGCCTGTTTTGGACTGCAGAGTTGGAGTAAGATGTGGGCTTTCAAGGCCGTTTTCTTTTGGAACTTGTGGGTCTCCACCTCAGTTGTGCATTTGTTTTTTTCATCTGTGTTGGAATACTATGGAGGCCGTGGTCCATATAATCCAAATTAAACTTCAGCCCACAATCTGAATCGTGCATAAAAGTACTTGAATAACTTTTGAACAGCCTTTACTTGGCCTGAAAACTCAATGTCCCTCTAGCCCACCCCCCTTTCTCTTGCACTAGATGTAACCTAGACTAGAGCGCTGTGGTAAACACTTGATAAGAGAGGAGATAAGATAATACTTTATTGATGGTGACCTTTCTGTTTCACAGTGACGATGGGCTTCTTTGACGACATCCTCATTCCACCAGAGTCACTGCAGCAGCCTGCCAAATTGTATCCTCAACCTAATCTTTAATGAATACGTTCTTATCATTGGAGTTAATTGTAAGTAGAGCTGCAACGGTTAGTCGATTAAGTCGATCGACATAATTCATCGTCAGCATTTGTTTTTTATAAAGAACTAATCGTTTAGACTAATTTTAAAGAAAATAAAAACTATAAAATTATCTTGTTCCAGCTTTTTAAATGTGAATATTTTCCGGTTTCTGTAGTCTTCTGTGACACTACTACACGGACTGTCTTTGGGTTGTGGACTGTCGGTCAGGACAAAAGAAGACATTTGATGATGTCATCTTGGGCTTGGGGAAAAAGTCATCAACATTTTTCACCATTTTGTGGCATTTTATACACCAGCCGACTAATCGATTAGTCGAGAAAATAATCGACAAATTAATCGATGATGAAAATAATCCTTAGTTAATTGCAGTCCTAATCCTGTGTTATGATTGACTTGTGTGAATCATAAAGGAATTGAATCTCACTGAACTAGAATTGAAAGTAATTGTCTAGTCTAGTGTAACTGTTAGTGTCATGTAACTTAGTGTAATGTAACTGTTAGTGTCATGTAACTGTAGCTACTGAGCGACGTAGCCTTCCTTAGCCTCTGCCCCGCCCCAGCGACGAAGCGGAGCAGGTTTGGGTGTGGGAGTACGAGACAGACGAGGGGGCCCACGACCTCTACATGGACCAGGGAGAGGAGATCCGTTTTCGGGTGACGGACGAACTCTTCCTGGATACGTCGCCGACGGGCCCCTCTGCCGCGGCGCCAGAGACCCCGCCTCCACCCGGACAGTCGACCGATCCGCCGGCAGAGGAAAGCGAGCAGAAGAAACAGGCTCCGTACACTCTGATTGTAAGAAGGCATTTCCATGGTGAACAACAACACGCGTTTTAACATGGCCAAGGATGCTCTTTTCTCTCTTTTTAACCAAGCACATCACATTGTCTTTGTAATACTAAGACTCTTCTTATAGATGACGCTTTGTGTTTGATAAGATATACCTCCTGTCATATCAAATGTATACATTCGAATACATTATTTAAAGGGTAATACCGGCCATGGTGAATGTTGAGCCCATTTTACAGACTGCTCTTTCCCTTAAGATTTGTTTCCTGTTTGGTCAACTGTAGCTAGATAGACTTTGTATATGTCCTAGATCTGACCTATATTTAAACTAGCTAGACTTCGTATATGTCCTAGATCTGACCTATATTTAAACTAGCTAGACAGACTTCGTATATGTCCTAGATCTTACCTATATTTTCAACATTTTGAAATGGTGTCGTGGGAAACAAGCGTTTTGTTTTCACATGACATCGTTTGCACTGGAGTCTAATCCATTTGATAAGGTTCAGGTTTAAAACCTCACTCCCTCAGCTGAGAGGCTTCAGATGTGGCAGGATGTGACCGCAGAGGACGGACGATTCGTGAGAAGTGCCGTCTGAGGGGGATTTCCGACATTAACAAAAACGTGTACCATTCTCAGAAATTTGATGTGGTATCGTTTGGAGTTGAATGATAGTGGATGGCGTCTAGTAGAGAAATGAGTTGTGATAACCACAGGGACCTTCAGAGGGAAGAGAGGACTTATCGTTTGCTGACTGTACCGTATCCAACTGACTCCTTCCTCTTGTTTCTGTTGTTTCCTTTCAGGGGACGATCTGTGAGCCCGGGCTGGGGCTCCTGTCCTGGTGGAAAGACTGACAAACCCTTTCCCAAGTGAAGAACAAGGACTTTGACTTTGATAAAACAGACCAAACAGAATCACAGGAGAGGAGCGGATAATCAGCTGTCAGGATCTGATGGTGAAGGTGAACACTCTTTGAGCTGATGGACATGATCTATGCCAGTTTTCATCCCACATCAGGATCATGTTGTCGTCGTGGACGTAGAACCTTGTTGCCGTGGACACAGCATCCTTGACATAGGGACCTGTTGCCATGGACGATGCCAGAGAGCTCCAGTGAGAGGAACTAGAAAAGCACTGTCAAGTCTTCAAGAGGGGCAGAAGTGACTGATGTAAGCCCTATGTGGAGCTCTGTCACACAGACTCATTCTGCTGGTTCTATTGTAAATAAAGTCACTACTGCTGTCACTGCTAGTAGCTCGTACAGACTAGCCCTGGTCGGTCACTGTTCTTTTGAAACTATACAACTTTCTGTCTTGTAATCTGGAGTCTTAGGCCCAATCCCAATTCCCCCTTGGCCCTACCACTTAGCCCTTAAACCCTGTGTTTTGCGCGTTCACATGGAGGGGTCGGGTGTCCGTTTTGAAGGACAAGGGTCAAAGTGAGGGACACTCAAAAATAAGAATTGGGATTGGGCCTTAGTGTTGTGGTTTTCACACTATATGACTGAGCTGCAAAAGTGGATCACACATTACAAGATATTCCACACACAGTCTCACACAGGTCTGCAATGCTCACCGCTTTATTTCCAAATAGCTCACAACATATAGGATTATTCTACAAAACTGGTTCAAAGTCAGACTTATTGAGTTTGAAATATTATTTTGGGTTTCATTAGATAATAAAATTATCTTAGTAAACATCTAAGATCTGCACAGCTACTTAAGTGCTTTTTAAAATAGTTTTTTTTGGAGGTGGGACAGCAGTTTGTACCAATGGCTCATATACTTTTTCTGTCAGACCACGTCAAACCACTGTCTGCCTGTAGCGTGCTGCAGACAGCAGACACCGCCGTGTCTGCCTCACTATGTTGTCCTCTCCCGACACAAGCAGATATTTAGCAGGCTAGATATCTGATGGGCCTCTGTGACTCATCACGGAGCACTTGGCGAGCTCCTTGCTCGTGTCTGTGGACAGTTCACACTTAACAAGCGAGTGCCGATTTGTGAGCACCGAGCCAACGTGACTTACTTCTGATCTTGGAGGCATGGAGGCATGGAGGATGGCATGGAGGTGCACCAAGCCGAGGGCTTGGTGCACCTAATCTGAGCTAGACATAACACACCTGCTGACTCTGAACCCAGAAACTAACAATTCTCAAAACTGAATGCATTTCACATGAGAATTTGACCCCCCAAATTGTAAGAATTTAAGATATTGATTTGATCATGTCATGTCATCACTAATGGGTTTGACTCACCAGATTAGATGGGTTTTCACTCTGATAGGCCATTGCCATGTATAATTTATATATTCTGAAGCTGCTGAGCTTGGGGTGAAAGTTGAACATCATTTGTCTGGATTATAACTGTGATGCCAAACTAACTTGCGAAAACTGGTGTATCAACACCCCGGCTTTTAGTGAGTTTCCTCAAGCCAGGAGAAAATGATCATGGGTGACATTCTCCTATCAAAAATTTAAATTTCTGTGATATGGAACCTCGTGGGTCAGACGTGCACTTCCATACAATGTATTGTGCAACAATAATAGACCAGTTTTCCATGGGAGTCACCTCTGTTAATCTCAGTGGATTTACTTTTAATTTAAAATATAAATCTGCTCTAGTAGTTTTGAGTGAATTCTCCCTCAAGTTTAAAATCCTTAGCTTTTCTCTTTTGTCAAGCAGTAAAATGTGTCATCAGAGTGAGTGGTTTCTGTGACTTTTCAATTGACCATTGTGATTATAGGAAATTATCCCAAAAGGGATTAGTGGCAATCTGTGTAAATCCCTCCGTTTGAAGGACAGTGAAGGACTTGTGTGTAAGGGATACAGATCTGCCCTTTGTACTGTAAATGTTAGTGGAACGCCGTACAGTTTACAATACACAAGTGTTTGCTGTACAATCAAAACCCCTGTGTGCTGTTTCATGTGACAACTGCATTCCCAATTTATGAATTTGTCAGTACGCTTTGATTAAAGTGGGGCAGACAGTTGGATTTTGGTCAATGGAAAATGATGGGTTGCATGAGAACACACACACACACACACACACACACACACACACCAAAGACAGTCAGTAGGCGCAACACACCCATTCTCTATTGAGAATTATTATTCTCCACTTGGTTCTCCCATTTGTATTTAAATGTAGCTATATTGCCTGCTGAAAGCTTATTGATTGAGAATGTGACTAAATTAGTTCTACTGAAAAGTAGAGCTGCAATGATTAGTCGATTAGTTGCCGACTATTAAATGAATTGCAAACTATTTTGATAATCGATTAATCGGTTCGAGTAATTTAAAAAAAATCTACATTATCTGATTTCTCTGGTTTCTTTATTCCTGTATGACAGTAAACCGAATACATTTGGGTTGAAGACAAAACAAGACATTTGAGGATGCCATCTTGGGCTTTTGGAAATAGATATTTTTCACCATTTTGTGACATTTTATGGACCAAACAACTAATCGAAAATAATCAAACCGATTAATCAACAATGGAAATGATCGTTAGTTGCAGCCCTACTGAAAAGACACTGAAATTATATCAAATCAATATATTTTGGAGATCTGAGAATATTTCCCTTTTTATATCAAAACTATGCTACCTTATATTTTAATAAACCCAGAAATATTTCTAGCCTATACACAGTAGGCCTATGTGATTATTTTTGATTTGTGTTGATGCGTGGAATAGCCTATTGTTTTTAATAGCATCTTAAAGAGTTAGAAGAGTTTCATCATCAAACTTTGATTTACATACTTATTCATGAAAACAAATACTGAAAATGGCTCCTGTAGCCTACATAAAAGAAAAAGACAGCCCATTCAACACAGTATGGCTTTATTACACCCTGTCCTAGTGTCCTTTGTCCCTGGCAGTAGGCCTATAAAACAGAGATAAAAGAAGGGTAACACTTTACAATAACGTACACAAATCCTATAGTAGTTACTGATAAACTAACCATTAACTAATCGCCAGTTAATCATTCGCTAATGAGAAATTTGGCATTAGTTTATCACTAGTTAATCATAGTTAATGAGTAGGTAGTCATTAGTTAATGATTAGTATCTAATTTCCTGAGTAGAGTAGTTAATCAGTACCTAATGATTACTAAATTTCAGCTCGTGAATAGAGTAGTTAATCATTACTTAATGATTCCAAAATGTCAGTGCGTGAATGTATTAGTTAATCATTAGTTAATCATTAGTTAATCTTTTTGTGTACCCTATTGTAAAGTGGTGCATCATACTCAGTAGTTTATGAATACTGAATCATTACCTGTCCATTAGTTACTCTTTTCGCACCCTAATATAAAGTGAAAGATATCCTTATCAAATAAACACTCCCTCCAGGTGAGATTCGAACCCTGAACCCCAAGATTGTTAAATTGTAAGTCTGGTTCTCTACCATCTGAGCTAACCAGCCTGTTGCTTGTTCGAGCCATACTATTGAATGTAGAGCCTGAGACCAAGTATTATAGTTTAAAGGTATATTCCACCCAAATACTACTTTCTGTCCAAGTACTTACAAGTACTTAGACATAAGTAGTATTTGGCTGAAACATACCTAAGTACTTGGACATGAAGTAGTATTTGGATGGAATATACCTTTAAAACTATAAGTATTTGGAGAGAAGGTAGTATTTGGGTGGAATATATCTTAAAAACTATAAGTACTTGAACAGAAAGTAGTATGTGGATAGGACATAATACTTAGTCTCTGACTCTACAGACCTATAGTATGGCTCTACCAAGTAACAGGCTGGTTAGCTCAGATGGTAGAGAACCAGACTTACAATTTAACAATCTTGGGGTTCAGAGTTCGAATCTCACCTGGAGGGAGTGTTTATTTGATAAGGATATCTTTCACTTTATATTAGGGTGCGAAAAGAGTAATTAATGGACAGGTAATGATTCAGTATTCATGAACTACTGAGTATGATGCACCACTTTACAATAGGGTACACAAAAAGATTAACTAATGATTAACTAATGATTAACTAATACATTCACGCACTGACATTTTGGAATCATTAAGTAATGATTAACTACTCTATTCACGAGCTGAAATTTAGTAATCATTAGGTACTGATTAACTACTCTACTCAGGAAATTAGATACTAATCATTAACTAATGACTACCTACTCATTAACTATGATTAACTAGTGATAAACTAATGCCAAATTTTTCATTAGCGAATGATTAACTGGCGATTAGTTAATGGTTAGTTTATCAGTAACTACTATAGGATTTGTGTACGTTATTGTAAAGTGTTACCAAAAGAAGTTTGAATAAAAAAATGTAGAAAAAAACACCACATTGATCACACTGTGCCAGTAACATAACATCCGATCCAACACACACACACACACACACACACACACACGCACACACACACACACTCACACACGGTCACACACACACGGTCACATCACGCCATAGGAATCTCCGCCAGCTGCGCAGACTCGCCAGCCGCTTACATCAGGGCTTTCCATCGGTCTATACGCGGATTTACTCCACCGATTTATTTCATTATATCTCGTTATATAATACACACGCCGTCAAACACACACATCGCTCGACCTCAAGCCGCTAACGCGCCCAATGCAGTAAGTAACATTTCAGTGAATAATAGATCCTAAAATGCCTGCAGGGGGAGTGTGACTGCTATTGTTATTTGACTGGGCAAATGTCGCCTATCACTCGCATGCTCGATAGATTATTAATAATAACAGATTAATGAATGGATGACAGGTGTTTTTCGGAGTCGGTGATCCATCGAGGACCGATCGATGACACATTGCGACCAATTTGAGCGCTGATATAAGGCTTAATTTGAGCGGACCTCTAAACCCGTCGTTAGTTATTGTCTCACCATCACCATCGCCTGCCTGCCTGTCTGCCATGCAGTGCCACCTTCCCCATATTCTCTCTAATATCATTTGCTGGCAGATCGGGGGAAAGGACACAATGTAACCGTTACATTGTAACGTTTGACGGATGACTGTGATGAGGCTGTGACTCGGAGATGTAGCCTACTACCGGCGAACAACCTTTTCTGCTACGACTTGGAAGCGTGACATTGATGATATATTAGCGTGTATAAAATGTAGATAGGCATTATACACACCCACGCCCATGTAAAATGGTAAATGAATGGATGTGCTGGGATTTGTGCAGCTGAGGAAAGCGATATGGGATTCATTCAGAGCTCTTGGGACAGCTTTCTGTTTTCACACATTCTTCTCTTCAGTCATTGTCAGACTGGCAAACAAATGTGTCATGGACCCAGTCTGGACCATTCTTTATATTGTTGTTTGTATTCTAAGAACATCTAAATCTGGATTTGCAAATTGAAAATCAGATGTTCCTAGAATATTCATATAGGAACTTGTAGATCTTGTGTGTGTAATTTGTGTGATTACAGGGACCTCTTCATAGCCTACAATTTTTTTTTTTTACTCCCATGGCATTGCTAGAATATTCCTATATTCCTATAGGTTAGTCAACAGTTCATTTGGGGATGGGGTGCTGACGTCACAAGCGCACCACCTGGAGGCGGGTGCGTTGTGCAGCTGATGTGACGTCACGACCCCTGACTGTACGAGTGTAGCGTGTGTAACCTTGATGATGGTGGTGGTGATGATGATGTGGGCGGAGGAGGAGTGGGAGCAGCAGGGAGGTGGCAGGAAAACAACAAAGCCATCTTGAAAGCTGCTGTACTCCTCACGGCACGCACGCACACACACACACACACACACGCACACACACACACACGTCACACACACACACACACACAGACACACTCCACACACGTTTGTCTGTTGGTTCCCCCCACACGTGATGCTGTGCGGCCCCGAAGAGCACAGTGAAAGCACCGTGTCATATAGACTTGCTATTTATCATCTAGGCCGGGTTGTTTATTTATACTGTGTGGATGTCAGCTGGTGTCTCCTGGCTGGATTTGCCCTTGAACACTGACAAGAGATCAGCTGACTGACCCTTATCCTCACCTTCAGCAGCACTGTGGAGAAACGGCAACAAAGGATATTTCAAGATTTGACTCCTATTTTCAGATGGGAATGCTGGAATGTTCTAGCCTAAATGTTATGTTTTTGAGTAGGCCTATCCTAAACCATGTTGTGCGCCTGGTCGCCAGAATAAAACGTTGGCATTGTATTATGTTTCTGCAATCCACGGATCTGTAGAACGTCAACGTCTCTGAACCCAAAAATATGTTGCATCAACATTTCTAGATGTCAACATTATAGAGACGGCTATTGAAATAGTGTGGTGACCAGTGAGGGCGTTGTGGTTGGGATGGGTCACCCCACCCCGGCAGCATAACCATATGCTATTGGAATTCAGATACAATTGAACTGAAGGGGAATGTCCAGGCAAGGGCCCAAGGAAATAGGCCTGTCTGTGCTTTTTCACAGCCTAATAGTGGGGAAGAGTACTCTGATTGCTGCCTGTGCACTTTAACTTGTGGTTTCCTTCTTGAATAGGCTTTTTGTTAGCGGCCTGTGCCTTCTCCACCCTCCTCTCCTCCATCAATATAGCCGTATGACACACTGTCCTCTCCCTCTGGCCTCCCCTTACAGCCAGACCTCCTGACAGACTTGAAACGACAGCGCTGACCTGGATACGGCCTTGTGAAAAAGACTCGCAGAGACCCTACAGACGGACAGACAGACGGACAGACAGACGGTGGTGTCGGCAGCGGTCCGCAGTGTGAAGAGCAGAGCCCAGAAGTCCGACAGGCAGCGTCCTCCCTGCGCTCCGCCCCGCGCCTCCGTCCTCTGCCTCCCCACATGGCGGACCCGGGCCTGGCCTCGTCGCCCTCGGAGACCCCCCTGCGGTCGCCCAGCGCCCCGCTGGCCCTCTCCTTCCCCTTCCTGAGGGAGGGCAGCCGGGTGTGGGAGGCTGGCGGGGACCAGCCGCGGCCCCGGGAGCTGCCCAGCCCGCTGCCCACCAAGCGCACCCGCACCTACTCAGCGTAAGGACACTCTTCCAAGTGCAAAGGCTGAGCGATAATTCAATATTATTGTTCATCGTCTTTCAGTGGAATCATATCGCAATGATATGGTGATTTTTTTTAAATATAATTCTGTTGTCTAAATCAGTGATTCTCAATCTTTTTCATATCAAGGACCCTAATTTAGTCCACATTAGAGCCACCGACCCCCATTTAATGAGATTTTGTCTCTTTTGTCCAAATCCCATGACTGACTCTGTATTGTAGGTAGGAAGATATCAGAGAAACTCTGACCAAAAATGTCATTCTTTTACATTCTCTAATTGTGTTAACTTCTTGTAAATGAAATAATGGTGACGTTAACAATTCATCATCTTGCTGGGGACTCCCTGGAACCAGGACCCCTGGTGGTCCCTGGACCCCACATTGAGAACCACTGGTCTAAATTGATCATAACAAAAACACATTTTATTAAAAAAAACTCCCATTAAGTCACATTTGTTTTTTTATTTAAAGGAACACTCTGCCCATTTTCAACCAGCTTTGTATCATTAGAACATCAGTAGTATATCAGAAAACTGTAAACGGTTTTGAAGTCTGTCATTTAATTTGACAGTTATTGAGTGTTAAAGTGTGGACCAGTGACATCACTGGTCCACACTAACTCACATTAATAACTCATTAACTCAAATCAACTCTCAATAACTGTCAAACTAGATGAATGATGAATAGTTTGACAGTTATTGAGAGTTGATTTGAGTTAATGAGTTATTAATTTGAGTTAGTGTGGACCAGTGATGTCACTGGTCCACACTTTAACACTCAATAACTGTCAAATTAAATGACAGACTTCAAAACCGTTTACAGTTTTCTGATATACTACTGATGTTCTAATGATACAAAGCTGGTTGAAAATGGGCGGAGTGTTCCTTTAATATGTGATTTTGCATACCTACACCATATCATGATATATATCGACATTGGGGGGAAATCCTAATTGTCATGATATGATTTCAACAGTATTGCCCAGCCCTTCCTATACTCTGTGTTTACTGTGCATATAGAGAGGCAAAGTGACCGCGTACTTCCTGCTTCAGCACTGTACCAGAGATTTTCATCCGCCATTTATTTTCCCATACACATTTCGTAAAATGCTTATAAAAAGAGTTTTACTGGTTCAGACCAAACGGTACAGATATATTTAGAAACAGGAGAGATCGCATAACATTTCACTGGGACCAAAACGCTAAGAAAATGCGGGTTTAAAGAAAATATTTTTTCAATGTTGTTTTTTTAAGTTTTGGTCCGAGTGAACTGTTCTATGGTCTCTCCCGATTATAGCGTTAGCTGAACCGTTTGGTTCGACGAAGTACAACTATTTTATAAGCATTTTACGAAATGTCTATGGGAAAATAAATGGCGGATAAAAATCTCTGGTACAGTGCTGAAGCAGGAAGTGACGTTCCACTTTGCCTCTCTATTGTAGTATGTTGGGCTAGTCTGTGGCATGTGCTTACTCTGTCTCTCTCATGTAACCTGTGCATATTGTAGTATGTTGGGCTAGTCTGTGGGATGCGTGGGACTGAAGAAAGCTTAAATACTGTTTACTGTGTGAATCACCACAGGGATGAGTGCTCTCATCGTGTGGGAGTGCATTTGATCATCACCACTTCATCTCCCTTTCTCTCTCCCTCTCTGTCTCACTCCCTCCCTCTCTGTCTCTCTCCTCTCTCTCTCTCCCTCTCTGTCTCTCTCCTCTCTCTCTCTCTCCCTCTCTGTCTCACTCCCTCCCTCTCTGTCTCACTCCCTCTCTCTCTCTCCCTCTCTGTCTCTCTCCTCTCTCTCTCCCTCTCTGTCACTCCCTCTCTCTCTCCCTCTCTGTCTCTCTCCCCCCCTCTCTGTCTCTCCTCTTTCTCTCTCTCCCTCTCACTCCCTCCATCTCTGTCTCTCTCCTCTCTCTCTCTGTCCCCTCTCTCTCTCCACAGTACGGTGCGTGCTCACTCAGGCCCGGTGTATAAAGGTGTGTGTAAGAACTTCTCCAGGTCACAGGGTCACGGCTTCCTCCGCCCCTCCCACGGCGGCGAAGACATCTTTGTTCACATCTCAGAGTGAGTGGCACTGCACACACTTCTCACACGCAAATCACACGCACGTACGCACACACACACACACACACACACACACACACACACACACACACACACACAAATCGCACGCGCGCGCACACACACACACGCACACGCACACGCGCACACACACACACACACACACACACACACACACACATTATACATCTACTATATCACACTGCTGCTACTATTATAATAGGAGAGGACAGTATTCGGTTGTTAAGACTGACGACAGACGTTCACCGCGCGTCACCTCAGGGGGCAAGTGGCATCGCTCGCCTCATTCAAAACAACTATGGTGGAACCTGTGAATCTTTTTAGATATCTTTTTATTTAAAAAATTGTTTTACTTAACATAACTTTTTATAGATAGTCTATTTAGACTTAGCGGCAAATGTTGTTTTTCTACGTACTTTCTCCGAATTGTAACGTACCTTATTAACTGCAGCCATTTCCTCTTCTCTTTCTCATCGCAAGGAAAGTGGTAGAATGACAGTTGAATCGTTTTTTTTAGTCTCGTATCTATTCCAACAATGAGGGACACAGCACTGCGGCATATTGACAACGCAGAGAGGCTTGGCGCTTGGACCCGGAAGTAGTATTGTCGCGAGGTCATACGTCACAGCTTAACAACCGAATTAGTCATTCATTTTGTTTCACTTTGCAATACTATCTGAAATGTCTAACCATAACCATAACCAAGCAGTTCACTAATTTCAGACAAAAATGCTGAATTACAAATAGCAGCTCAAATCTGCTCCAAATCTCAATGCACTCTGTTAGCATTTTAGGAACTCAACAACTTGACGTTTTTATGTTTTATTAAAGTCATTATCTGCTCACCTTAATGTCGCTCCAATAGAAGCATAATTATAATTAAATATATTGCCCTGTGGGTGCAAAAGTTCAACATTTACCTCATTATGTGCTAGAATGTCATTGACAGCTCTGTGGAAGAGTCTGCTCTGGATTATGTGACAACATTTTGGAGTGAACTAAAATCCTTCATGTTATTACGAGAGCATTTCTCTTGAATAATTCACCTCCCGTACATTTATATCATATTTTTTTCACCAATTAAAAATGATCAATTCTCGTCAAAAAGTCTCAAAAACAGCCAGTAAAGGGTTAACTAATGTAGGCGGGACCACCGTGGGAGTATGTGAAATAGCAGAGTCTCAGAGCTCTGAGAGGCTGTTTACAAATGAGCCGCTAAACACCAGCAACTTGTCTGAGCTGGAGATACCGACTTTGAGGGCAGTAACAACATAGATCTCTAAATACCTTAAATTCTGTTTATTTAACATGCCATCATGTAGAAAATGATTGTTCAAACAAAACGTATGTTCAATGTATTTATTTATGCCTAAAACCACCGATGAACGATGAGTCGACTAAGATGCACAGCGTCGACTAGTGGTTTTGATAGTTGACTAGTCTGTGAAACCCCCACTTATAATAACTCCTCGTCCTACTTTCATTCCTGTTTCAGCATCGAGGGCGAGTACGTCCCGGTCGAGGGCGACGAGGTCACGTACAAAGTCTCCCGGGTCCCCCCCAAGAACCTGAAGGTGCAGGCGGTGGAGGTGAAGATCACACATCTCAACCCCGGGAGCAAACACGAGACCTGGTCCGGTCAGATCATCAGCTCCTAGGCCGGAGCTCCAGGCTCGCTGGGGCACACCGGGCACAGGGGCCGCGCCAGGCTGGGGACGTGGGTCTGGGGTGGGCATGGGGGGGCGAAAAGGGGGGGGCATGGGCTCACAGGTTGTGGATGATGACGAGGGTAACGGCAGATTTACATTCTGAGTTCCAATCTTTTTCACCTTGCATCTGCACATAGCACATTTCCCAGTGTTGATTTTTCAGTCACACTTGTATTTGGTGTTGATTGGAGAGTTGTTTGTCCATCATGGACCCTTTTCACAGCAGCCGTTTTGAGGTGGTAATTCAGGAAGTAAAGCAGGTGTAACTAATACCATTAATGATGGTTCCATTTCATTTAGGTGTTCCAGTGCCAGAGCCCTCATTCATGTCATTGGTTACACCTGCTTTACGACCTCAAAACGGTTGGTGTGAAAACGGCCTATAGAGCTGCTATGGCTAATTAACTCTAACGGGCGTGGACTTACACTTACAACACTCACATACTCTTAGAGTTAAACTAACGGACAATTTTGCTGTGTTATGTGACACTTTTCATTGCTGTCAAATTAGGCAAAAGTCTTCTTTTCTCTTCATGTTTTGACAGCAGTGAAATGAAAACAGATTTATCTAGGTGGAAAAAGATTACCGGTAGATCTGAGATGGGAGTGTAAATCCAGCCAGTTACCAGCGGGGGGGATCAGAGTTGCAGGTATAGGGAAGAGCTTGTGGGTGTGATTTTGCTTGGAGATCTGCACTCCAGTCTGACGTGATACATGGAGACCTCACCTGTATGTACTATCAGGCTGTTGTGATGCAGATCTCCAAACCAAGATGTGACTGTAGAGTGCGTGTGCAGCGAAGAGAGGAGCCAACGGCACAGACGAACGCTGAATTACGATTTACTTCCCTTCTTTTTCGGAGTTGTCCTGCACCTGCAGGTCAGATGAAGTGTGATCGTAGTGAACCTGCACTTCGCTGTTCTTACATCAAGTGCAAACTTCAGGAAGACGGGGCGGAAAATGAGAAATTCAGTAGAGATAATGGATAGGAAAGGAAGTAGGAGAGGGAATGGAGGCTGTCGAGATCGGACCGATGGTGTTGCAGTGGAAATGGCATGTTGACAATCCTTAGAGCTGTGATTCTCAACTGTGTTGGAGGAACCAAAATGTCATTGAAACCGGTGATTCTCAACCTTTTCCCTATCAAGGACCCTCATTTAGTCCACATTAGGCCACAGACCCCCAAATGAGGAGATTTTTGATCTCTTGGACCTAAATCTGAGAATGTTATTTGTTAGATATGATTTTGTCCAGAGGTCTATGACCTGTCCATGATCTGTATTGTAGGAGGTAGAGCGATAGCAGAGAAACTTTGATCAGAACAGTCGTTCTTCTACATCCTCTAATTGTGTTAACGTCTTATAAATGACATAAAGGTGACGTTTACAATTCATCAGTTTGCTGGGGACCCCCTGGAACCGCCTGAAGGACCCCTGGTGGTCCCCGGACCCCATGTTGAGAAACACTGATCTAACCCACAATATCAGAAATGATTTTCTGTCTGCGGCCAGGACAGAACATCTCATGATGACCCACTTTTGGGTTTCAACCATAGGTTTCAACCCACCAGTTTAGAAACATGACCTTAGAGGACGAAAGCAAGTGGAACTTTTTGTTTGTTTGTTTGTTTGTTGAGATGGAGAGAGGGATGTACTGAAGGTTAGAGGGACAGAGAGTGAGAAACACAGAGGTCTATCTGTGTGTGAGGAAGAACAAGCATGAAGGGGATTGAAGCGGACAAAACAAGAAACCAAGGCATGGGCGTTTGAAAAATACTTATACTTTACTGTGAATGGAAAAGCGATTACATGCGTTTTCCTGGCAAATGCATAACCTTGTGTGTATTCTCTCCTTTTCGTTTATTTATTTAATTTATTTATTCGATGATTTGTTTCGATTTGTACGCGTCTTGGGATTGCCACCTTTATGTTTTGGGGGGTAATAGAGTCAAAAGCTGCACATAAAATGTTTTCAACTTCCACAGAGAAAAACTGCCACAACCTTCCAGACTTCACTATCAGGGTTATCGGGTTCAATTTGTTGTCCTGTTTAACTATTGTTGTTTCAAAAGGGTTCGAGCCATCAATTGCTTAAAAAAAAAAAAAAAAAAAAGTCTTTCTAAATCTCTTTTTCTATTGTTATAAAAACAATATAACTGTGTGAGTTCTTGAGAATAGTCAATGTGAGCTACATCATTTCATAGTTGATGCCAATAATAGAGGAATCCATTGTCACTGAAATGTAAATTGTAGTTATTCCATGTTTGCCCGGTATATACTTTACTGTATGTCATTTTATACAATACCTACTCCATGATGTTTCTAGGCATCCTGTCTATTTGTCAGTCTCACTGCCTGGATTAGTTCACCATAGTGTTCAGTTCATTCCTGTCACATCAGAGCACTTTCTTTTGTGGACAAGCCGCTGCGCCGGCGGTCATCACCGTTATTACTTATATTGAGCCTTGAAAGAACATTAAAGCATTTTATGATTCACATTTAGTGAATGTTGTGCTTCTTTAGGAGTGTGTGTATGTCTTTAGCAAGGTAGAAGATGTAGGAGGAAAGGGGAGACCAGTATGAACAAGTAGTTAGGGACTGCCCCGCAATCAAAAGCTCACAGGTTTGTGTTCTTAGTATGTATATACTACAGTATGTAGCTAAATATAGTAATATATATATAAACATATATTTATATGTAGCTAACGTGCTACACTGACACTCTACATCAATTCAATAATAATAATAGATTCCATTTATAAAGTGCCTTTCTAGATACTCAAAGCGCTTCACATATCAAGGGGGGGGGACTCAACTCCTCCACCACCGATGTGTGGCGGTCTACATACATACATGGCCAAAAGAGGCTCTGCAGAAAAACATCAAAAAGATTAATTGTCCTGAATGAATGTAAAAATATTGTGTTTATTACATTGCTAAATAAACAAAAAATAACCATTTACACTGTTGAGGTCAAAGGTCCATTTGATACAATGGTAAACCATAAAGCAAGACACCAGAAAACTGTGGTCAGTCAAAATTATATCAAAAAAGATTTACTACAATGAATGAAGACAACATACAATTATCCATACATGATTCCAAGACAACATTATTATTCACACAATTCTCATCATCAGTGACACATTATTATAATGGTCGATCTACTGTGCAGTAAGTCCACATGCTCTCTTCTGGGTTTAAGGAGTGTTACAGCTTCATGTAATGTACTGATATGTGACTAGTGACAACTTGCAAACCAAAGTTTAATAAGAAGCTATAGTCAATGAGGTACTAATTTCTCCTAACCAACGTTATGAAGACATGATATAACATAACATCTCATTTTTAACACAGTTATTTCAAAACCTGGATAGATTTAGCAAATGTTAAAAATCCATGGGGGCACCGGTAAAATGCATGTGGACCATGACATAGCTCTTAAAAACATTTTATTCAAAACAGTTGTTATATTGACTGATAACAGTGACCTGGCCACAATAACACCATCCACCAGTTAAGATGAATTATTTCAATAATGAGCTTTGTATTAAATATGAACCTAATAAATCTTCACTTCAATGCACTGTTTATGTTATGTTATGTTTCTTCTTCAACAAGCAGGATGAGCTAGATTCTGCTTTCATTTCTAGGAGCGATCAACAAGTTTGCAAGGTTAAAGTACATAATCTATGGGACCACAGCCGTAAAACCATAAAAAATGATCCAGTAGATCCAGTTCAGACTCAGAGCGATGTGGAGAAATTAAAATAGCTGGAATGATTCATAGGTCATCAACTTCATAGAAGGAAAGGCGGAGATCTTCCTTTATGCTTCCAACATGGGCACAATGCAAACAGCACATGCTTTTTCTGTTGTGTTTGATCTCTCTCTCTCTCTCTCTCTCTCTTACTCTGTTTATGTCTCTTTAGCAATGTTCAGTCAGTCTAGACCAGTGCTTCCCAAACAGTGGTACGTGTACCCCTAGGGGTACGTGGAGGTACTACAGGGGCTACTTGAGAGAAAGGGGGAAATTAATCATGAAGAAATGATGAAAATAACTGAAATGTTAAAATTAATTTGCTCAGCCAGGCACAAATTGCAACTCTTTCACTCAATTCCTTATTTTGTAATGTTATATTCTTCAAAAGGTGGGTTATCCATTATATATTTTTTTTTATATAATTTTCTCTTGCCATTTTCTAAGCAGCATGTTGTAGTTGGGTAAAGGGGGTACTTGGATTCACAAATCAGGGATGGAGGGAAAGGGGGTACTGAAGCCAAAAAAGTTTGAGAACCACTGGTCTAGAATAGACCATATACTGGTATAAAACTATGCCAACATTAGTGCAAAACAAAAGCAGATATATCATTCTATACTCAAAGTAATCTACAGTGTTAACTTTCAACATTGCATAATATCTTACTGGGGCCCACTTAAGTTTTTGGTTCATTTCATTTCATACATACACATCTAAACAAGCTACAAACATCTTCTGGCACAGTATTAAAACCTCAGCTATATAGGGAAATAAACATTGGCACATTTCTTAGCGTTCCCTCAGCTACTGTCCCTTTAAAAAAGCAATGGGATCTATCTTTAATGATAATTGGCTCTGCCTGTAATCACATGTACATTCCATGGCATTCGGCCAAATGCGATACCGCAGTGATCCCGCTGCTGTTCGTTATCATTTACAATAACCATATTAACATGGACACTGGATACATTAGCTTAGAGAAACTCAGTAGTGGCATCTTTTCAACAGTTCATAATCAGTGTTGACTCTCCGCCGCTGCTCCTCTAGGTGCTGGTTGTAGTACCTGCCATAGCCATAGGAGGGAGTTCAGAGGTGGGTCAGCAGGACTAGGGAGGGAAGGGGGGGGGGGGGGGGGGGGCTGTACCCGGTCAGCCCAGGACATCAGGACTCGTTGGGTGGAGTGCTGAAGAAAAGCTCTCTGCAGTACCTGGCTGTGTCGGCGGGAGAGTAGACTGTGAAGCCGATCGTCCGCGGGTCGTTAAAGATTTCGTAGTCGTTTCCTCCCTAGAGTGACAGACCGCACGATTAAAATGATGAACCAGACTGATCACTTTTACTGCTTGCTGTGTGCACTGACCAGAGTTATTATAGTTTTTATTATTATTAATAATCATTATTATTATTATCGGAATACCCGTCCATGTGTTACTGTGCATTTCGTCAGGCCTCGTTTACAGAGTTGGCATGCAGCCTCTCTTGGCTGATTCCAACTCTGCTCACCTGTGCTCCTCTGCTCAGGTGTCTTCCATCAGTAGCTAACACATACAGCTCTCCATGGTGCTGAACCTGTATTGACTCATTTTGGCCAGGCCACTAATAGGACATTTTGTGTCAAAAAGGCAGTCCCGCGAGACTTTCCTGCCGCTGGCCTGTGGACTGACTTGACGAGAGTTGGTCTCACTGACCCGACAGGAGGAAATGGGATCCAGGAAGAATAGAGGGGGAATGGATGGCTCTCCCCAGGGGAAAATGGATCAGATCATGACGATATGGGTCGAAAACGGGAATAAAACTGTCTATTTACATGGATGAAAAGCACACTGCCACGTGGCCCCCACGGAGCTCCATTCTAGGACTGGCTTGCACACTATTGATCTCAAAACAACGCCTAAGATGGACAAAAACGCTGTGGAGAACACTGGGTGAGTCGTCAGATAATAATTAATGTGAGGAGAGGGGTCCAGGTTAAAAAAAAAACGAAATTCTCCTTTGATGAGTTTTTCCAGCATGGAAGTTGAAAAGCCTCATTAAGGTTTAGCCATTTTTGCCCATTTAGTCAGGAGCAGAGGTGCTCTTTACACTTCCTGAAAGATTCAGCACGATCACACGTAAAATGGCATAGTGGCCCCACACACACACACACACACACACACACACACACACACACACACACACACACACACACACACACACACACACACACACACACACACACACACACACACACACACACACACACACACACAGAGAGACACTTCACATTATGATCTGTCATACCAGTCTCAATAAACATAATATGCACCAATGCCTCCTCATGCTTGTTGTGTTGACAAATTGACAAAGACTACTAAACTAAAGACATTTTATAGATATTATGTTTACTTTACTTTAGTTAGTTTTGTAAGTACAAATTAGCCTATGATGGTTTCAGTTAGTTTTCGCCCCTCCCCCCCAAAGTCTAGTTTTTCTGTTGATTTCAGTTAACTAACACACACACCTAGTTTGAGTTTGTTTGAGTTCAATATAATAACATTGGCACTGATTGCAGTGAATAGATGTTTTAACCCCCATGACACCGTCCCTCCTTATCTTTCTCTTCCTGTGAAAGAACCAAAAACAAAAGACACCTGCCCACTGATCGACATTCTTTCAGTTGGAGGTCAGCTCCTCTAAATCTAAGAGCACGACCTTTGAACTTTAATCTTTAACCCCTCCGCCTGGCCAAACAGTGCTGCCTCTGTCTTATCTGTGTGTTACTAAACACTTTGCTGCGGCTTCTGTTGCAATCTCAGCAACACAAGAGGCATTTCTATCCATCTCTCTCTCTCTCTCTCTGTCTCTCTCTCTCTCTGTCTCTCTCTCTCTCTCTCTCTCTCTCCTGTAATGCTCACAGCAGAAACTATGTAGCGAAGTGAACTGCTGTTGTCAAGCACATGTACTTCACATGGGCATGAATTCATTCAGTCATTCTCATATTGAACCAATGTGTGTGTGTGTGTGTGTGTGTGTGTGTGTGTGTGTGTGTGTGTGTGTGTGTGTGTGTGTGTGTGGGTGCGTGCGTGTGTGCGTGTGTGTGTGTGTGTGTGTGTGTGTGTGTGTGTGTGTGTGGGGGGGGGGGGTAATCTGTTGAATAAATGCTTTCAATAGTTAGCCTTGTAGGGCAAATTTTGAAATTTAATGCACTGGCTGAAACCAAATGTGTTCATAATTGAATTTAACTTTTTACCTATAATTTCAAATTCAACTTTCTGAATCCAAATTCAGTTTCCGCATTTGCAATGCTGTCTTTGTGCTTGGAGCTTTTATTTTTTATGTGCTTTAACTTAATTTGCACATGTAGCAAAGGCTTAGATAGGACAGCTGGTAGAGAGAAAGGGCCATGGGCCGGATTCCAACTCGGGCCGGCTGCGGGACCCAAATTAATTTGTTTTAAATCATCTCTTTCTTACAAATGCAACAGTTCAATATGAGCATGACACATTCAAATGGACGTAAAGCACTTTTCTGCAGGCACTGGTCTCTTCTCATATACTAAAACTCTGTGTCCATATCTGTATTTCCTGTTCCTCTCTGAACTTACAGACGAGGTCTCGTTGCCGAAGAAGTAGATGGTGTCCAGACCTTCGCTCTCCAGCAGCTCCAGACACAGCCTCTTGTCCCAGCCCTCCGGGAAGATATCGAAGCTTATGAGGCCTCCTGGGGGAAAGAGGGGTGGAGTGGTACATTGAGATAAGGGAGAAGTTCACTTCAGTTCATCTTAATTTAGCTATATACTATATTTGAGTATGCCCTGAATAGATCTTTTTAAAGAGGGAGAAAGACACAGTGAATTTCATTGATAAAATGTCTTGCAAAACACCAGTAAGGGTATTTGTATTTTTTCCCCCTCGAGATATGCAAGAGGGGGCAGAAGAACTCAAATGAAAGAAATCCACGAGCAGATAAAACAGTGTGAAAGTTGTATTTACAATACAGCACTTATTAACCAGGATACCCAATATAATGTTCACACAGGACAGCTCCCAAAGCTGTGCTCGGTTGGTTCTTTAGAACAAACTGTTTTTACACTCTGGTCAGCTACTGTGGCTACTGGCACAGGAATGTAGCTCTTTGTCCAGCAGGGACAGACTGCCTGTGGTGACAATTCAGCCCCTTGGCAGCCAGGCGCCCACGTCACGGAAAACAACACACAAAAAAGACGTGTGGTGTTTTAACACATCTGATATGTCTTATTTTTCGACACAAAAAAATGCTAATAATAACATATTTTGTGTCAATATGTGTTGAGTTGAAAGCAAATTAAACGTATTTGGTCACGACACACCAGATGAATCAATCTGGTGACACATTCTTTTGATCGCTCTCTGAGGATTTTCTTCTCTGCTCTTGTTGTTTGGCTAAAATGTGCAGTCCACATTGTCCGTCATTGCTCAGCCGAAGGTCAAATGAGCATAGCATTTGCCCTTTGAACCACGAAATGTGACTGAATGCCTCCTCCTGCAAAGCTCCATGGAGCCCTTCCCCCTTCCACTTTAAATTCCGTTCACTGCCATTATTACTTAGCAGAGGATTTTTCAAGAGCCAATCACAAAGGGCAACAGCTGTGGAGGATTCAGCCAATCGGAGGGCATGTTTCCCTGACACACCTCCGCACACACCTCCTTCACAAACATCTTCACCCACATCTAAGCCTTCCCCCCAGCTTGCCATTTTCACCACTTGTCTCCTGCCTGGAGAGTTAGCTGGCAATGCATAATGTGTATTTAACCCTCCTTCAGTTTGCTGCTAAAGCCTAAACTTCCATTGATGTAAATACATGCTAATAAATGATGCAGCTTGCTAAATAAGGGTGAGTGAGCACTGTGGTTAGCCAAAAGGCAGGAAAAGCTTAATACTTAACGGAAAAGCTCTAAACGCTACGCATATAAAAATGAACGTTAAAGATTCCTATATGGAAATTGGGTAATTGAGGGAAATGCACTGAATCCACATCTTTGTGATTGGGAGATAGTTAATAAGGAAAAATAAGAATGAAATAATGGCTACATTCAGCTCATCACCTCATCGAGGCGTTCCTAATGTTTTGTATTTCACTGTAGACTGGAGGGAAGAGGAAACGCAGGTTTAGGTAACACGTATTGCAGAGATCAGCAGTATCAGCTAACAACACAGGCAGCCCTGCAGCAGCAGATACAGGCCGTGGAAGGGGAAGACATAAATCTTGGTACACAGCCGTGGTCTTTGGCCCGTTTCCTCAGTGTCAGAGGCAACAGTGCAAACAGTAAAGATCACGCAACTGGCTCCGCTGTCGCAAATGCTTTCCACCTGGGCAAACTAGGCGTGTGACTGGGTGAGAGTGAATGATCAACAGCAGAGATTAAAATAAGGGTATTAAAATGTGGCTATTTTTAAAGCACAGTAACATCAGAGTTCCTACGCATTTTCAATTTAAAAATTCCATATTCATTCCAGACCATGATTTGTTTTGAAGATGATTGGCAGGCTTCCTACATGGTTTCCATTTTAAAATTCCATATTTTTCCAGGCAGACCCTATGTTCTTGACTGGATTTGATTTTGGTCAGTATTTGATATGCTGACATCAGCTGGGTAATAAGAGCAGAGCATCGCTCTATCTGAACATTATGCTTCACATCAACAAAAACCGTGGACTCAAAGTGGCTCTACCACAACATAAAAGCTAGAATTATGTGTGTATCGGACCTGCACCACAACATTTTCCAGACATTTTCTTCAGATTTCCAAACTATTAAAGACCTGGAAATTATCATATTAATTTGTAATACTTTTCCAGACTTTCCAGACCTGTGTAGCAACATAAGCTGGGACTGGGCTTTCTATATTTGAGACATACTGAATGATGAACTTCAGGTAATTTCATAGTGTGTGTCTGTCCATCTGTGAACTAATATCAGAGGTCACCACCATACTCAATAAAACTTTCCCTTCTGCTCCAAGCCTGGAGGCGTCAGCAGGGAGCATCATGAGGAAAAACAAGCCTGCCTGCCTGCCTCGTGTCCAGCTGTTTGTTTGCCTGGGCGGTGTGCAGCTTTGCAAGTCATTAACTGGACTTCCCACCTCACCGAGCGAACACGTACGCAAACACCAAGTATCTGATTAACCAGAGAAAAACATCTCACCCTGAGCTGAGCTCTCATGGTGCCAGAGGGAGAGAGAAGTGTGTTCCATCTGTGCACCGGCATAAAAGTTCAAAATGCGATTGCACTGGTTGACAAAGTGTGCATCGGATACAATTCGGGATGAACTTGCGATGCATGATATCGTTTCTAAAATCTTTGCATCGGTAAAATCTGATTTACATTAGTAGAGACCCTATGCCTTTAAAGAAACGGCATACCATGACATGCTTAATGAGTTGCAGTACTTTACTAGGGAAACAAATATGTAAAGTAAAAATGGCACTTTTTTACTTGATTTATGATTTGCCCCTTAAGAAATAAAATCAAAGTCTCTGTACCATATTCAATTGTATAGCATTATTCTTTTGCATCGCGCTGAATCACATTGTGTTGAATCCAATCATTGCACTGCATCGCAACAGAGATGCGTATGCCGTGATGGAGATGCACATGTATCTGCAGCAAACGGTGACACACTGAGTTGTGATCAGGGTCTTTCCTTATAAAATGACACGTGATATAATACAGGAATAATAAGATGGTGTCGTTTACTGTGATTATGGGTAGGACAGCGATGCGGTTGGGTCCGAGTCACAGTTGAGCACCGCTGGTGTCACCAAAGTGTCCGTTATCACAGTAAAGAACGTCCATCAGACTGCACTGTAACAGCTGCCACCGCATCTGTGCTGACAAAAACATTCTTCAAAGCAGTGCACAAACAGAACAGACCCGCTCCCTGCTTACCACAGGAGACACTACACACGTGTTTTCCATTCAGCGTCAGCACAGTGGGGATGCTTTCTGAGCACAAACTGGCTCAAACCACCAGGATTGATATGGTGACACAGTTTCGTGGCCAACGGATAAAAGACTCCTTCCAAAGTGCCACAATATCATGTGTTCTCTTCTGTAGCAGCGTGGGGCGTGAACAGACTAGATCATGTGTTCTATAGCAGCGTGGGGTGTGAACCGACTAGATCATGTGTTCTATAGCAGCGTGGGGCATGAACCGACTAGATCATGTGTTCTATAGCAGCGTGGGGCGTGAACAGACTAGATCATGTGTTCTGTAGCAGCGTGGGGTGTGAACCGACTAGATCATGTGTTCTATAGCAGCGTGGGGCATGAACCGACTAGATCATGTGTTCTATAGCAGCGTGGGGCATGAACCGACTAGATCATGTGTTCTATAGCAGCGTGGGGCATGAACCGACTAGATCATGTGTTCTGTAGCAGTGTGGGGCGTGAACCGACTAGATCATGTGTTCTGTAGCAGCGTGGGGCGTGAACAGACTAGATTGTGTGGTCTGTAGCAATGTGGGGCGTATACAGACTAGATCATGTGTTCTGTAGCAGCGTGGGGCGTGAACAGACTAGATCATGTGTTCTATAGCAGCGTGGGGCGTGAACAGACTAGATCATGTGTTCTATAGCAGCGTGGGGCGTGAACAGACTAGATCATGTGTTCTGTAGCAGCGTGGGGCGTAAACCAACTAGATCATGTGTTCTGTAGCAGCGTGGAGCATGAACAGACTAGATCATGTGTTCTGTAGCAGCGTGGAGCATGAACAGACTAGATCATGTGTTCTGTAGCAGCGTGGGGCGTGAACAGACTAGATCATGTGTTCTGTAGCAGCGTGGAGCATGAACAGACTAGATCATGTGTTCTGTAGCAGCGTGGGGCGTGAACAGACTAGATCATGTGTTCTGTAGCAGCGTGGGGCGTAAACCAACTAGATCATGTGTTCTGTAGCAGCGTGGAGCATGAACAGACTAGATCATGTGTTCTGTAGCAGCGTGGGGCATGAACCGACTAGATCATGTGTTCTGTAGCAGCGTGGGGCGTGAACAGACTAGATCATGTGTTCTGTAGCAGCGTGGGGCGTAAACCAACTAGATCATGTGTTCTGTAGCAGCGTGGAGCATGAACAGACTAGATCATGTGTTCTGTAGCAGCGTGGGGCGTGAACAGACTAGATCATGTGTTCTGTAGCAGCGTGGGGCGTGAACAGACTAGATCATGTGTTCTGTAGTAGCGTGGGGCGTGAACAGACTAGATCATGTGTTCTGTAGCAGCGTGGGGCATGAACCGACTAGATCATGTGTTCTGTAGCAGCGTGGAGCATGAACAGACTAGATCATGTGTTCTGTAGCAGCGTGGGGCGTGAACAGACTAGATCATGTGTTCTGTAGCAGCGTGGGGCATGAACCGACTAGATCATGTGTTGTGTAGCAGCGTGGAGCATGAACAGACTAGATCATGTGTTCTGTAGCAGCGTGGGGCGTGAACAGACTAGATCATGTGTTCTGTAGCAGCGTGGGGCGTGAACAGACTAGATCATGTGTTGTGTAGCAGCGTGGGGCGTGAACAGACTATATCATGTGTTCTGTAACAGCGTGGGGCATTAACAGATTATATCATGTGTTCTGTAGCAGCGTGGGGCGTGATTGAACAGACTATATCATGTGTTCTGTAGCAGCGTGGGGTGTGAACAGACTACAAATTTACACACACACACTTGGGTGAACTAAATCTATCCTTTCTTCCTGGAAACTCACTCATGTGTGTGTGTGTGTGTGTGTGTGTGTGTGTGTGTGTGTGTGTGTGTGTGTGTGTGTGTGTGTGTGTGTGTGTTTGTGTGTGTGTGTGTGTGTGTGTGTGTGTGTGTGTGTGTGTGTGTGTGTGTGTGTGTTTGTGTGTGTGTGCCAGCTGGCTCTCAGACTGTCTCACCTCTAGTGAACCGTAGTCCCTTCCCAGCAAACTCCTCTTGCAGGGCCGCAACAAATTTCTCCCTGATCTTCTCTCTCTGCGGGCCGGGTAAGGAAGAGAGGAGTCACACTCAGTTTTCGGGTTGCAACTATTATTTGATTATTTTCATTATGAATTAATCTGCGGATTATTTTCTCGACTAATCGATTAGTCGCTTGGTCTACAAAGTGTCACAAAATGGTACAAAATGTCGATCACTTTTCCCCACAGCCCAAGATAACATCTTTAAATGTCTTTTTTTGTCATGATCAATAGTCCACAACCCAAAGATAATCAATTTACTGTCAATAGAAGACTAAAGAAACCAGAACATATTCACATTTAAGAAGCTGAAACAAGAACATTTACGTTTTTTTTTTATTAGTCTAAACGATTAATCAATTCTAAAAATAGTTGGCGATTCATTTTCTGTCGATCGACTAATGAATTAATGGACTAATCATTGCAGTTCTAACGTTATTCAGATTGACAAAGTCTCTGTTACTGATGGATTCTCATCTTTGCTGGTAATGTTCATTTGAATTAGTATGACTTTTCTGTACACATCCGGGCTACCGGGCTTTGTCAGTATGGATAAAGGATGTGGACTGAAGAAGTGGAGGATGAAGTTCAGGGAGCCGAAGAGTTAAACCTCTCTCCATCCTCCACCAGCTTCCTCCATATCGCACGGCTCTGTGAACCATCAATGGACCGCCTGTTAAGCTGGCCTGAAAGCTCAACATTGTTTTGACCCCCCCTCCTCTCTCTCGTCCTCGCTTCACAAGGTCATTTCACCACACCAGAGAGAGAGAGAGAGAGAGAGAGAGAGAGAGAGAGAGAGAGAGAGAGAGAGAGGCAAACCATCATAGAATAAAAGATACATGTGACTAGCTCGGCCAGTAGGCTACAAGTTGCTGAATTTGTTCACAGAGCATTTAAGGGATATGTAAAGACGATCTACATGCTCATTTGCACATTAGGCTCATAGCTGACTCTCTTATCTAGAGTGACTTGCTGTGGGGACCAAAGTAGCTTCTATTCCTGCCTCACTAACAGGACAAGCGGCCAATAATAGGTGCAAAGGTCAAAGCCCCACAGCACTCAGAGAGGTAACATGTAACATTTTAGCAACACGCATGATCCTTTGTGCCATAAGCCAAGGTGAGCATTCATACAGAAGCTCAATTCAGATGTCATAAGAATACTGCACTAACAGTGACAATAGAGAGCCAAAGTGAACGTCACGTCCTGCCTGAAAAAATATGAATGGTGGTGAACGGAGAGAGACGTTACTTTTTTGAGCCCGTTTGAATTGTGCCACACGTTATCCTGTTTGTCAATGTAAAAGTCAAGAAAGTCGCATTTTGTGGTAAAACTGTGGCACTCTAAGTTATAAATCCGAAAGACTACGCACAACCAGCAGCATAATGTGACGTCTCTCCCGCCAGTCCATGTTGTGGATGGTGTGACGTATATTGTGCGACACGAGAGATGTAGTCGACGATTGACAAAACTAAACCTTACGTTTCAGTTTCAGGACAAACATTGCATAGTTAAATTGACAAAATGTACATGTGTACTAGCCTGGGTAAACCCAGCCTCCACGTGACCTGCTCTCAGACCTGTTCTCAGTCACTACATAGTGACTGGGAACTCTGAGAGCGGATCACGTGGGGGCTGGGTTTACCTAGGCTACATGTGTACCCCGTGGCACAACTCAAACGGGATCAAAAGAGTAACGTCTCTCTCCGTTCACCACCATTCATATTTTTTCAGACGCTGGTGCACAGAGAAAGGCAGGAAGTGACGTTGACTTTGGCTCTCTATTCACCTTATTCTTTGCCCATACAAGGACGCTTCTGCATGACGTCATTTCGTAATCGTCTTTCCGGTTTTAAACACGGAAGTAGAGTACGCCTACCGCAGTCATTTAGACTTGCCAAAAAGCTGTTTTCAAGCTAAAAAAAACCAAACTGTTTGAAAGTTTTAATATTTGTCGGGTGAGAACGTAACATATATGTGACCAGTTTATAAGAAAAACACCTATTGGAAATCTTTAACGAGCAGCGAGGACCGGGAGCGCTGACTGTGCTGACACCAGTCGGACTAGCTATCTGTCAAACCCTACTGTAGTTAGGCTACTGGCAGTGAGAAAACACTGTCGACGTGCTTTTGTAACTAACGTTAAATGCCGACCGGGTACAGCCATCGGCTCCTCGCAGCAGTAACGTTATGAACATGTAACTGAAGTTCGCCGGAGTCAGCTTAATTCTGAATGTTGCCAAACTTCATTCATACTGACGTTTTATTTTGAAGATCGCCGCCAACTAGCGCTGAACCGAAGAACAAATACGTTGCGTCGAACGCGGAAGAGAGAAAAAGTGGGCGTGGTGAATAAGGTGAATAGAGGCCATCAGACAGGCAGCATCAGTCACTAGCCAGTGAATGTAAATGTGTTAAGGCTGTGTGTGTGAGTGCAGATAATTGCTGCCTGCAAGAGTATTTACCGTGTCAGTTTCAACTGTCCACACCCCTGCTTCTCTCTGTCACTCATGATAGCCTAGACCTGCACGCACCTGCAAAACATCAGTCTCACACCTATGCTGCTGAAGCACGAAATAGTTCGGCTTTTAAGAAGCGCAATCAGTAGTATGCTTGAGGCGTCCATAGATGTGGCCAGATGGGCTACCCCCCATTACAGATGTTTGGTTGAATTAGGCCAACCAGACCTCCAGAAGGCTCAACAGTGAAATAATGACATAAATAGATATAGCAAACAGTGTTTTTCATTAAAGTGAATGAATTTCTTATTCTGAAGGAGTGGAAGTCCTCCTCTTCGCCTTCTTTTCGGGTGTGGCTGATGGCCATGATCTCTGTTCTACAGATGGAGAGACTCAGGTCCCTGAGAACCAACGCGCTTAAATATCTCAAATATCTGGGACCTGTTTTTGACCTACTTTGACGAGGTTAAGAATGATAAGTGACTGGGGTTGGGGATGATGGATGGCTCGCCCGGCTGGTATCCCATGGACCCCTTAGGCGGGATCCCAGGTACACGATCATCTTTTATAAACACATAAGCACCTTATGCGGCTGATGGCACGTTGTATTGTTGAATGTTAATGATGTATGTATGTTTTTTTTTCCCCTTTCTTTTCCTGTGTCTGAGCCGGTTTGTCTTGTTCGTATATTGTTCTATAAAAAATTGAAAATAAAGTATACAAAAAGAAAAAGTGAATGAATTTGATCACCAACTTCCTTCTGTCTTTACCTTGTCTATTTCGGAGAATTCGATGCGCTCCTCCAGTGTGCAGCTCCGTCCGATGGGAGAAATGTTGATCATTCCATTGCGGAACTCAATGAATGTTCCCCTGCAAGGAGAACAAAAGACTAATGGGCTGTTTTACTGACATGCCAGGTCTGCCTCAACACGTCAAAGCTGAGGAATACCTGGAGGATAGACTGACACTGATTCAGCAGTTCTGTCTGCCAGGCCCCATAACTATTGGAGGAGCCAAATTCATCTTTTAACCACAGTATTTACACATTTAGATTTCTTTACATTATTATTACTATATCTTGTGTACAGTATAATGCACATTAATATGTACAATTAGAGTATTCGTAGTGTTAACAATTTGCATTTTATGCATGTGTAAACTCATTGAGAGAAATTATTTTCATGTCTATTTAAGAGGGGACTGCGAATTGGCCATGGATAGACACAGGCACAGTTTATAGGCACAGGCACATGTTTATATCTTTACAGGCTGTTAATACTGTTTATATCTTTATATCTGTTAATATCTATGAATCTTTTTATAGTCGTTATATCTATATATTTGTTTATATCGTATATTTGTTCTAATTTATCGGATGTTACTTGTGCACCAGCCACACCAAGTCAATTTCCTTGCATGTGAAAACATATCTTGGCAAAATAATAATAATAAGATTCTGATTCTGAATTAATTAATAGCTTGCATCACGAGAGTGGAGCCGTACGGTTTTCTGACCGTGTGGAAGATATGGATATGAGGCTGTATTATCTAGGGGCAGTGGTGGCCTAAAGGTTAGAGAAGCGAGCTTGTGTCGTCGGTTCAATCCCCGGGACTGGCAGGATCAATATGTGTGTGCACGCGTGCGTGTGTGTGTGTGTGTGTGTGTGTGTGTGTGTGTGTGTGTGTGTGTGTGTGTGCACGCGGTATGGGTGTGTGTGTGTGTGTGTGTGTGTGTGTCGGGTCCCAGCCATACCTTTTCTTGGGCAGCTTGATGAGCCCCATGTAGCTGAGGCAGAAGTTGATCAGGTCCTGCAGCAGCTCCTCTCCTATCTGGTTCTGAATGGCCTGCCATGGGAAACATGTACCACAAAATAATAATATTAACAACAACAACAACAACAACAACAACAACAACACTCATATCAGTCAGGGTTGTGAATTGTGACCATAAGGTCCAATGTTTTCCTAGAGATGTATCTCCAATTGTCTGTTACATAAATAAAAATTTATATTTTTTCCTCAGATGCTGACATGAAAACTACAAGAGGATTGTGGGAGTTATGTGAACAATTGCAGCCTAGGTGTGAATATTGAGAGTTACAAGTATTCTTTCTTAGCAGTATGTACTATTACTATGTACTATTGCTATTGTCTATTGTTTACTGATAAGCAAGCAACAGACCTGATTGTAGATAATGATCTCCTCAGCTCATGGTACAGTGGTGATAGCACCATTGGAAACATTAAATGGTGCCACTGACTTGCATTTTGTCTCATTCACATTGTGACTACATTGTGTCTACATTGTGTTGTGAGTATGTATCTTGGTTTGGTCTAAACATGTAGTATTGTTTATGCTGTTTATGCTAATTGAAATTGACTAAAAACACAGCAGTTCACAACATTTCTGACTCATAGTCCACTTGTTCTGACTCATAGTCCACTTGAAAATCTCCAAAATATTTGTGGCCCACATCAACCGTAAACAGAACAGAGGCCAAATAATGTGTTCTCAGAGCACTTTTTATTTTAACGATAAAAGGAGCTGTCCATCAGCACCACACAGAAATCTGTGGTCTGTCTGCAATAGGCTAATTAACAAATAATTGATTACAAATTAAATAACGGTATTATTCAACAATAATAATAACAATCTCATAACAATAATAAGTTAAAAAAATGTGTTTTCCAAATTATTTGGTGGCCCACTTGCAATACCTTCATGGCCCACCAGTGGGCCCCGGCCCATGGGTTGGGAATGGCTGCACTTAAGGAACAAGAGGGACTTCCTCTGCCTAATGTCCTGCCCTAATCACCATGGCATGTTAAACATAAACAGTTATTATAAACATGCTAGTGAGACCATTCATTAAGTTGATGACGAATGCATTAATAAATTAACATACTTGTCCTTGCATAACATATGGGGGGTATTAATATGAACTCTGACTTAAAGCATTAGGAGTTATCGTAGTTTCAAGAAAATCTGTTTTTCCTCATTAATATGCAAATGTATGCAGGAAGCTGCTACAAAATCGAATCAGATCATTTGCTCTCTATAGGGGAAACCTGTGGTTGTAAGTAAGGTAATAACATAAAACTCTTACATGTTTTGACAGGAGCTTGCCATCTTTGTACTGCACTGTGCCGTTCTCAGCAAACACATAGTCAAACTTGTGTATCACTGCAAGAGAGAAAACAGCAGGAGTTGGCGACATGGACACAAACAGACCTTCCCTGCTTATCTGGTGCTGTAGGTACGACAGGCTCAAAAATAGCACACAACTAAATTAGAAGTAAAGCTATTCTTCCACTTTGGTCTAAATACAGCCGATGACCACAGAAGAACCTCATGCTGGCCTGCTATATTTACCTCAGAGGGATTACGCCCGGTAGCAGATTATTGTGTATGTAACGCTATCTGGAAGAGTCAACTAGAAAGCTGGTCAGAAAGTAATAATAATAATAATAATAATAATAATAATAATAATAATAATAATAATAATAATAATAATAATAATAATAATAATAATAATAATTGCCCAATGGAAAAGCTGCTCCGATCACTTTCATGTCAATAGTATTGTTAGTTATTATACAGCAGTCACATAGCAAACACCAAATTTACCAAAATGCTGATCGGCTGATCCCTCATATATTGAGGGGCATGTAGTAGCAGCTAATGATGTAATAACAGCTGGATTAAAGATTAAGATTTATTGTACCGTATCAGCACTTTATTGTACTGATTGTCTCCCGTGCACTTTAACTGTATTGCTTTTATCTTGTTTGTGTGTATTGTTTTTATCTTGTGTATGTATGTTATCCCTTGTGCATTTTTATTATATTGCTTTTATTCCCGTATTGCTTTTTATTCCCGTATTGCTTTTATTCCTGTAGTTACCTTGTAGTTTTTAGTTCTCTGTCTCGAGGACTGCGGGTGAAAACTAGCTTTGGCTAATCCCGGCACATTTACTGTTGGCATGTATGGATGATTCTATATGTGTAAACTGTTTTATTAATGTGCACTGTCCTGTCCAACTAAACAATAAAGTAAAGTAAAGATAATGTAATACATTATGAAAATGTAATAATGCCTCTCTAAATTGGTTGAAAATGTAATAAAACCGGTTACTGTAATACATTGCTGGACATGATAAAATACATTCAACTGTGATTATTACTTCATAAGGGATGTAACATAGTTTAACTGATGATGTAATAACATTGACGATGTTAAAAGCATCTTACCCTGTTGAAGTAATAATCACTGCTTAATGTAATAATGTATGTGACATTATTATTATCTCTATTCTGCTGTGTTTACTCAGTCTGTGACGCAAACCTGTTGTGTCACACTTGACAATACAGGTAAACCACACCTTTGTCACACAACACGTTTAGCTGCATGCCAGCTATGGGCGAATATTTCCCGGTACGTGAGAGAGCTGTGGTTGCCAGCCAGCCAGCCTCTCCAGCTGTGTGTCACCTCAGTCGGGAAGGCGTTGACATGTGTGAGGGTCAATGTGCCGGTGTGTCAGGTAGGAAAGTAAACTAAACAGGACCACAGTCGTCAGTTATGACGCAGGCGACTGTGTTTACTATGTTCCTGATTTATGGACGGAGGTGAACAGTGCGTTCAAAAGCACTGCTGTCCCTTATTTCTTTTCTCTCTGATTGTACTGCTCTTTATCACAACAATCTGATAGTAAAGTATGCTGATGAATCATGACCACACCACTGTCTTTGGGCTTATAAACTCATGAATCATGACCACACCACTGTCTTTGGGCTTATAAACTCAAATGGCGAGTCACACTACAGATCAGAGGTACAAAACCTAAGTGGAGTGAGGCCAACAACCTCACCCTGAATACTTCTAAAACAAAGGAGGTACAGTATTTATTGGTTTTAGCTGTACAAAGGCATCCCATTTTCCCATCACCATTAATTGCACCGGTTGGTTGGTTGGTTGGTTGGTTGGTTGGTTGGTTGGTTGGTTGAGATCAGATGGTCAGGAGTTCTTGGTGTCACAATATCTGATGATCTGAGCTGGCATTCAAATACCAACATAATTGTAAAAAAGTCCCAGCAACAGCTTTTCTTTTTAAGAAACTAAAGGATTTTACCCAAAATGGACAGATCCTAGACAACTTTCATTGTTGTGTAATTGACTTTACTGTCCAGGAGCGAAAATCCTTACGTGAAGTCTTGACCTAATTTCAATCAGGAAGACTACTTGGCTCACGCCCAGTTTCATTCAAAATTCTCTCTATCCAATGACAGTTATCCATGCTTTCCCGTGCTATCGATAGCCAATCGGTGCAAGCCATCTCCTTCCCTCGCTTTGCCACAGAGTATTTCAAGTATTTCACGTCTCATGCTATGTGGTTTCGCTACTCACTGTCTGATATGTTGTCACTCTGCAGTTGCTGTCATTACCATGTACCAGTTCTTTGGCCCCGCCTCCTCCCCTGTCACCACCAACATCATGACTCCAGAGGGATTCCCCATGGGGGGGGGTGGGGGGGGGGGGGGCACATTCCTAACACCCTCCCCTCGTCATCACAGGAGGAGTGTCATCATGGAGCCATACGCCAAACTTTAATCTTGCTTGTGTATCAATGTTATTTCGAACCTTTATCGTAATCTCTGATTGAAATAGAGTTGTGCGTGCAAGATGATGGCATTGTCAGCGCCCCCGCGACCCCTCAGGTCATCCTGCTGGTAGCCTTTTTGTGCCTATTCCGTCGGGCAGACGCTAATCGCTGTATTAAACGCTCCACGACTCGTTTCAGAGTAAGTTTCTTCCCTAGTGCAGTGTGTAGCTTAAACAACTCCAACTCCAAATGCTATATCTAAAATTTTAAATTGTGCAATTTAAAATTGAGCTAGGTGATTGTCCGACCTATCCATGTGTGGGTTATTTTTATTCATTGTGCTTTACTTCTACTGTTTATACAACTTCCAGGTTGTGATTTGTCGTGTGTTTTTCTGTTGGGAAATCATATTAAGACAATGACACATTGACACATAGGCCCAATCCCAATTCTTTTCTTAACCCTCAATCTTAACCCTCAAGCTCAACCCTCAATCTTAGTAGCCCTCAAAACTAAGTGCACTCACCGCCAAGTGTGGTCGTGGAAAATCTCAAAACTGAGGGCCGTAGAGCCCTCAAACTCGACCCTTAACTTAACAAAGTGAGAATCGGGACAGCACTAGCACTTCGCGGGAGTGCGCATTTTTGAGACTGAGGGTTAAGATTGAGGGTTAAGATAGGAATTGGGATTGGGCCATAATGACACATTGACACATGATGAGGGAAAATGAGACAGTCATCATCATGAGACAATCAGGAAGCCAGGAAGGGGCGATGAAGAGACTGAACGAGTTACAAGAGGCTCCCTGGGTTTTCTTTGCGTTTTCATCCTCTTTGTGGCTTTTGAATTCAAATGATGCCACGGGGAAGCTCTGTGTATCGCTGGTGCATAACACACACTCAAGACAGAGGTTGGGTCTCCCCCTCATGGCTTACATCCCATATTAATCTCCACCTCTCTCCCATCCTTGCTGTCGCTCTCTGCTCTCTGTGTCTTAAAAAAGGTCACATAATCTAAGGGTGTAGAGTACGTAAAGGAGTCTGAGGCAGGAAGAGGCGGACTCACCGTCGTCCCCCTCCCCGAGCTGCTCTGCTATCTTGGAGTAGTCCGATCCTCCCACGATGCCGATCTTCACTTTGCTCCGCAGAGTCTGGAAAAACTCGTCCAGCTGCGGGTCGATTTTCTGCAGACAGGAAACACATACAAGACGGCTTAGAGGCAGACAGGAAACAGATACAAGACGGCTTAGAGGCAGAGAGGTTGACCAGCTGCTCATAGTCTGGGCACCAGGAAGGTTGGTTCAGCTGTTAGCTGATGTTACATCTAAGGCTGGAACTAACTCATTGCATTTACTCATGTTACATAGCTGAGTGGCTTTTTGGTGTATTTCTTAGCCTAGTTTTTTTAAAGTCAGCAATTTTACCTACTTTACAACTCTTGTGAAATTTAACTATTTAACGATATTATCAACTACATTTTAAATCACATCCAATCAGGATGGATCAGCTGGTGTCTGCTAACTGAGCAGAGTTGTACCACACAGACAGACTCCTTTCCTATATAATGTCAGATAAATCAATACCAAGTTCCCCCTGCCACGCTTCTCTAATCATCTCAGTAGAGGCTGTGTTGCAGTTGTCAAACAGACATACACATCTAGAGATGAGATGATTGGAGTGAGGAGGGCTCAGTAAAACGCTTCAAAGGCATTAATCTTGGATCAAAAGCATAATTTGATTTTGATCTGATTTGCAGGTATCTGAGCCAGTGCGTGCCAGGCAACTCAAACTTCCTCTTTAGTTGATGAAAGGATGCAAATTGACCATCTACATATAGATCTCCGATGGAGACCAGTCCCTTCTCACTCCAGGCATTGAAGGTTCTGTCTGACCGTAAAGGTAAAAAAGAGTGATCAAGACAACGTGGTGTGTGGACAGAACCATCTGGTAGACCCAAAACACTCCTAACTTGGTTTAGAATTCTACAACAAAACTTAAATTTGATTATTTTTTAATTATTACATGGAAAACATCACAGCTAACAAATGTTCACTTTTCTAAGAAAGTAACTCACTAACTTGTACTCTTAGTACATTTTAAATGATCAACTTTCTACGTTCACTTCAGTACAGTTTTATACTTCTACTTAAGTACACTGCATGATGTGCCTGTGTGTCCTTGTGTACATTCATTGGCAGAGTTCATGAATTATTAACACACACACACACACACACACACACACACACACACACACACACACACACACACACACACACACACACACACACACACACACACACACACACACACAGTCAATATGACACATCATGGCAGAAAGTGTACAATATGTTCACTATAATGATAGCATCATTACACAGATGGTTATTTGAAACAAAAACAAGACACTGGAAGAGAGAATCAGGTTTAAATTATATAGTTTGGAGCAGCTCCAGACATTTCTCTGATGTTTTGGGCTGAGAGGAAAAGCTCCACACAGCCTAAGAAACAACTGCATTATGTAATATCAGGGCACTGGGTTCGCTCTGCACGTACTGTACACTCCAACAGCAGACATAGCTGCTCACCCACGACACACACACACACACGGACGCACGCACGTGCACACACACGCACGCATGCATGCACGCGCACGCACACACACACACACACACACACACACACACACACTCTATCAATATCTACCAATATGAACCCATCATTCATATCATATATATATATATATATATATATATATATATATATATATATATATATATATGTATGCATGCATGTATGTATCTATGTATCTATGTGTGTGTCATCATTCATAGCATATATATATATATATGTATGTACAGTATGTATGTATGTATGTATATATATATATATATATATATGCATGCATGTATGTATGTATGTATGTATGTATGTATGTATGTATGTATGTATGTATGTATGTATGCATGCATGTATGTATGTATGTATGTATGTGTGTGTGTGTGTGTGTGTGTGTGTGTGTGTGTGTGTGTGTGTGTGTGTATGTATGTATGTATGTATCTATGTGTGTGTCATCATTCATAGCATATATACAGTATATATACCGTATATATGTATGTACAGTATGTGTGTGTGATGATGCTATATATGTGTATGTGTGTGTGTGTGTGTGTGTGTGTGTGTGTGTGTGTGTGGTGTGTGTGTGTGTGTGTGTGTGTGTGTGTGTGTGTGTGTGTGTGTGTGTGTGTGTGTGTGTGTGTATCGTGAAAGTGGAGGTGACTTGTGTAGGCTAATCCAGTTAATGGTGTTATTCCCTAGCCTAATGGTGCTAACAAAAATAAACCATTACCGGCTATGTAAAACAAACATTGGTGAGTGTCCTCCCTGAACATTTCACAACAGATAGCCTACAGTTATTTTGGAGTGATTGACATTTCCAAGATGTGTGTCAGGTCAATCTGGGTTGTCCTGATGTTCAGGTTCCTCTGGAGAATCTATAATAAGAACCACTGACACTGAGACACTGAGAGTGTCCATGTGTGCTGCTGCTTAGGAAATAATGTCAACACGACACTGGAGACACCGACAGGGCAAACCTGTTTCAGGGAAGGGCAGGCGTGCAGACATTCATTCAAAGCAGCATAGCTAGGCTACATGAAGGTAAAGAAGCGACACACCGACATAATAAGGGACCAGGAGGTGGAAGATAGGCTACTATCCTAGGCTACATCTAGGTCATTGCCTCACTAAATGTGTTATGATGCGTTCAGGGACCGAAGATTCCTATTTAAGCTTGCACAAGGACACTGGATCCCTCAACAACAGTAAATTAGGTTTTTACAACGGCATGGCAGAACGAGGAAGACGCAGAGTAATAGGGAGAAGAAGGCATGTTTGTAATAACATTCAATTAAGCAAGCGACCAATCAAACGCGGGGCTGTGGTTTGATTGATTGATGCCAGGAGCTCACCTCTCTCGGTGGTGTCAGGGTTCCGTCCACGTCAAACAGGCAGAGGATGTTTCGGTCCGAAGAGACGATCTTTGACTCATCCATTTCTTCTTCTGGATGTGTTTTCTTTTAGAGAATGTTTTCTTTTCTGTATAGGCTAAGTCCGCCCTCGTTCGTACACAAAAACAAAAACAACTTTACATGAGGCAAGAAATGAATCAAGTTCGTGTCAGCTGAAATAAATAGAAGCTTCAAGGCCTTGCAGGTAATAAATTATATTTCCTATATGAGCTGAGGGCTGCTTCTTGTCCAGGCTTATGGTTAAGAATCCTCTCCTCACAGCGTTGTAATGTCTCTCGGGTTGCTTTTGCAACTCACGCTGCAGGCAGCCAATCACAAGGCGGGATATGGGCCGTAACGTCGCGAAGTGGGCGTGGCCTGGCACATAAACACATACAGCCATAGCCCAATATAGTCTCCCTGCCAGAGTGCCAGCCATATATCAGCTAACTGACCTTTTACCTACAAGTTAACTGGAAACTGTGGACAGTGCAGACTGCTTTCCATTCAAACACACACAGCACATGAGGTGATGGAGAGTGCAGTCAGGTGTTCTAATGCAGTAGCCTAATACAGCAGAAAAGATGTGTATGATATGATATGAACAGTGTGTAGCATGTAATATAACGTATAGAGGCTATAGGCCTTTCATATAGGCTATATATTATGGATAATCTATTTTACTCCTGAAATACATCACTCATGTCTATTCTATGTTATCCTTTACAATACGATGTGATGTGTTATGATATGATATGATATATGAGCCAGCAGTGCAAATGTTCTCTTTTTTAGGTGACCGTTCTTGATGCATTTCCTAATACAGTATAGTTATGTTCCATTTATTTCAAAGGGCTTTGTAACTTTTCTAAGAAAACTGCTGAACAAAGCTATTGTTGTTTATCAGTCCCCTGGTTATTTTCATTTCATGTAGGAATCCTCTTGAAAAGGCATTCAGTAGCCTGCAATCACATGCTTCCTCCTCTTGCTTGATTATTAAATTAGGCTACTATAATGTCCATAAGCACATCAGTTGTTTAGTTCCAGTGGGTAGGCCTGCAGTTGAAAGGGAGAGCTGTTGAATATGTTCATTGGCAAAACATTGATACAGTATAATTTATGATAGTATGATACACACACACACACACACACACACACACACACACACACACACACACACACACACACACACACACACACACACACACACACACACACACACACACACACACACACACACACATATATATACAGTATACATATACTGTATATGTGTATATATATATATAAACTTTGAAATAGCATTTTAGACCTGCCC